>NC_073361.2:30885000-31212500 GCF_027580225.2 Misgurnus anguillicaudatus | reverse complement strand
CACTTCAGCGGGATATCTCAACTCTCCATATTTAGTCATCTTGCAAGAGACTCTCATTCTTCATTGTAATCGCTCTCTCTCTCTCTCTCTTTTTTTCCTCTGTCTCATATAATTCATCTGTATTGTGACACTCTTTATCTATCTTTTCTGTCCTCCATTTTTTGGTCTCTCTCTGTTTCCTCAACTCTGTCCATATTTGTCCTTCTGTGTTTTATAATACATGTAAAAAATAAAGGTAGGAAAGACTACATGTCTGTTATTAAATACTGTTAATAAGATATCAAATACACAATCCTGTCATGCTATACATTGTTTTTGTTATTTTCTATTTTTGCATCTTTCCCTTTTCTCATGGCTGGACTTGATGTGCCTTGCAGCAGGTTTTATGTTTTTTTCTCCCAGTATGTTTGGTAGTTTTTCCTTGTTGAATCTGATTAAAGTCTTTGTGGTGGTTTGTAAATTGGGTCAAAAATGTTTCTTTAAAGAGCACGTATTATCTGATTCATGATTTTACATTCCTTTGGTGTGTTAGTATGTATTAGTTCATGCTAACGATATACATAGATACAAATCCCAAAGTAAATAATGACATGAGTCTATTTTCTTGGACTACAACAAACACACGGATTGTAGGCTTGGTGGATGACATGGACACGAGGGTCATTATCATAATCCCGCCCGCTACTAAAATACAACCTGTAAGTTGTCTATGTTTTCATATTTATGATCCATGATTCAAACACAAGTTTTGTGTAGTGCAGAGTAGCACTTGTTGTTTCTACGATCACAAATGCAGATATGGTTTTAATGTTTTAGTATCCTTACCTTAACAATCTGTTACATTCGGCTCAAGCTGCGCTGGTAAAGTTGATCGATCAGCTTGGTTACCTGCATTTTCTGGATCAGATTTGGCTTGTATTGATAAGGTAGTAAAGACGATATTAACTCCTCTCAGTATTGCATTGTGACCGAATCTTTCAAACATTTCCAGCTGACATCAGAGGTATTCAGGCCAATCACAACGTACAGATTAGCTGGCCAATCAGAGGACACTGAGCTTTTCAGAGTGATGAGTTTTGTACAAAATCAGAGTGTTGAGGAAGGCAGGGCATAGAGGAGATACAATGTCCGGTATGTGGAAAATAATGTGTTTTTAAACCATAAACCACACAAACACAGTGTATTATACCAAATACACAAAATAATGTTGTTGCTTAGCAATGAAATAGGTGCACTTTAATTTGTGTATAATTTGGCCATGATGTTAAAACATGCAGTTCTGTTTATGTACTGAGTGTTTCTGTGTCAGTAAAAACAGTCAGGATGAAAAAGAGACACTTAGGCTGAGAGCAAGGCACTCAAGGTGACAATAAAGCAGGCAGCAGGGTGAGAGAGATGAGGAGAGCGAGAGAGGCGAGGATGGTGAGGGAGATGGTGTGAAAGGAGCAGACAGAGGAAGAGGTGGTGCGTCAGGGTGACAATGAAGCATGGTGAGAGAGGCGCACTCAGGGTGAGAGAGGCAGTCAGAGAGAGAGAGAGAGGGGGTATGAGGCCGTCAGGGGTGAGAGTGAGGGGCAGTCAGGGTGAGAAAGGGCAGTCAGAGTCAGAGAGGGGGAGTCAGGGTGAGAGTGAGTCAGGGTGAGATAGAGGGGCAGTCAGGGGTGAGAGAGCGGTGTCAGGGTGAAAGTGAGGGGCAGTCAGGGTGAGAAAGGGGCAGTCGGGGTCAGAGAGGGGGAGTCAGGGAGAGAGAGTGGCCGTCAGGGTGAGAGAGAGGGGCAGTCAGGGGTGAAAAGGGGCAGTCAGGGGTGAGAGAGGGGGTATGAGGATGAGTGAGAGGCAGTCAGGGTGAGAGAGGGGCAGTTAGGGTGAGAGTGAGGGGCAGTCAGGGTAAGAAAAGGGCAGTCAGGGTGAGAGTGAGAGGCAGTCAGGGTGAAAAGGGGCAGTCGGGGTAAGAGAGGGTGAGTCAGGGTGAGAGAGGGGCAGTCAGTGTGAGAGAGGGTGAGTCAGGGTGAGAAAGGGGCAGTCGGGGTCAGAGAGGGGGAGTCAGGGTGAGAGTGAGTCAGGGTGAGAAAGTGGCCGTCAGGGTGAGAGAGTGACCATCAGGGTGAGAGAGAGGGGCAGTCAGGGGTGAAAGAGTGGCCGTCAGGGTGAGAGAGGGGGTATGAGGGTGAGTGAGAGGCAGTCAGGGTGAGAGGGGGCAGTTAGGGTGAGAGTGAGGGGCAGTCAGGGTGACAGTTATGGGCAGTCAGGGTGAGAGAGGGGCAGTCAGGGTGAGGGGCAGTTAGGGTGAGAGTGAGGGGCAGTCAGGGTGAGAAAAGGGCAGTCAGGGTGAGAGTGAAAGGCAGTCAGGGTGAGAGGGGCAGCAAGGGTCAGAGAGGGGCAGTCAGGGTGAGAAAGGGGCAGTCAGGGTGACAGTTATGGGCAGTCAGGGTGAGAAAGGGGCAGCCAGGGTGAGAGAGGGGCAGTCAGGGTGAGAGAGGGGCAGTCAGGGTGAGAGTGAGGGGCAGTCAGACTGAGAAAGGGGCAGTCAGGGTGAGAGAGGGGGTATGAGGGTGAGTGAGAGGCAGTCAGGGTGAGAGTGAGAGGCAGTCAGGGTGAGGGGCAGTCAGGGTGAAGGAGAGGGGCAGTCAGGGGTGAGAGAGGGGTGCCAAGGTGAGAGTGAGGGGCAGTCAGGGTGAGAAAGGGTAGTCAGGGTGAGAAAGGGTAGTCAGGGTGAGAAAGGGGCAGTCAGGGTGAGAGAGGGGCAGTCAGGGTGAGAGAGGGGCAGTCAGGGGTGAAAGTGAGGGGCAGTCAGGGTGAGAAAGGGTAGTCAGGGTGAGAATGAGGGGCAGTCAGGGTGAGAAAGGGTAGTCAGGGTGAGAGTGAGGGAGGGGCAGTCAGGGTGAGAGAGTGGCAGTCAGGGGTGAAAGTGAGGGGCAGTCAGGGTGAGAGTGAGGGGCAGTCAGGGTGAGAATGAGGGGCAGTCAGGATGAGAGTGAGTCAGGGTGAGAGAGTGGCTGTCAGGGGTGAAAGGGCAGCCAGGGTGAGAGGGGCAGTCAGGGTGAGAGAGGGGGTATGATGGTGAGTGAGAGGCAGTCAGGGTGAAAGTGAGGGACAGTCAGGGTGAGAGAGGGGTGTCAGGGTGAGAAAGAGGGGCAGTCACTTTTAGGTGCATTGTCATTTTTCAGATATGTTTAAGGTGAGGGTAGGTCAGTGTGAGAGGGCCATTCAGGGTGAGAGAGGGCCATTCAGGGTGAGAGGGGCAGTCAAAGAGAGAGGTAGTCAGTGAGAGAGGGGGTATGAGGGTGAAAGAGGGGTGTCAGGGTGAGAAAGAGGGGCAGTCACTTTTAGGTGCGTCATCATTTTTTTGGATATGTTTAGAGTGAAGGACAGTCAGGGTGAGTGAGTTCTATAAAGAGATTGAGAGTAAAATAATGAGTTTAATTCTCTGTTTAGTGTTTGATGATGTGTGAATGAAGTATGTAAAGAGAGAGAGAGGATGTTTGGTTGAATGAGGGTGAAACAGAAAGTATTAGTTAGAGTTGAAGTTCATGTTAATCTCTGGTATAATCCTGTTAAACTTCAATTAGTTTAATGTTGTGAACACATTGCAAACTACAAACAAGCAAAAGAAACCTTCCTTTAGCCACGACTGTATTCACAATACAGCACATTCACTTGAGTAACTGAACACTGGAATTATGTACTGAGAATGTTCAATATATTTACACAGCAGTTCACTTATTTATATGTGATTACAGTGATAAGGAGGGATATATAGGACTTAAATGTAAATGTTTCTGTTGAATTGAAGCGTGTAGGGGCTTGAGGGGCCGTCTGTAGCGCAGCAAAGGGGCCCGTGCAGAAAGAGCCACATTGATATTCACATCACACACACACGGTGACAGGTCCTGAGAGAGGAGTTTTACTCTGGTTTCACGCTTCATTGCTCTCTGTAGAGCTGTACAAGTGTGATTCAGCTCAGATACACACTAATGTCAAACTGTTTCTCATTAACTCTAAACAGTGTCCGGATCTCATCAGATTCCCCCCCGGCGGATCACATGTGCGTTGAGCGACACATCGGAGCATCGGCGGGGTTCGAGAGTATCGAGTTTTATACATTTGGTGTGAGTTTGGATCGGGTGGCAGATAAGACGCGGAGTGGACTGTGATGGTGGATTTCTCCAGCGGTTTCACTTTTAGGTGCGTCGTCATTTTTCAGATATGTTTACTGTTTTAGACATCTAGAAAAGCATCTGTTTGCAGATCTACGTGGCGTGTAAAACAATGTCGCCTTCTTTTGCTATTCAGACCCCCTGGCCCTCCACGGCCCCAGACTCCAAGAGAAACCATGACGAATCTGAGCACAGACAAGACCGATGTTTACAGAGACTAAATTAACCCAGCCTATGTATATCTCAACATTCTTAAAATGACTCGTATGGTCCAAACGTCATTTATAAACACACTGAGCATGCATTCACCAATTTTTTTTTAAGAAACATTGTAATTCATAGTTGTTGAAACACACATCACCATTACTCGTGTTGATATTCGCTGTATAGGGTTAGTGATCTGAACAGACCTATCCATTGAAATATCGAAGTAGAACATCCATCTGATATCACCGAATTTGTCATCGCAAATGTTTACGGCTGTAGTCTAAGGCATAACATTTCTATTCATAGCTACGTTAAAAAATATAAAACAGCTTGAATATGATGAAGCTATATATGTGAAACTCACTCACTGTATGTCGCTTTTCACTGATTTGATTTATTGTCATTTTACGCCTTTTTTCCAGACACACACGCACGTTGCTGAAGGATCATTTATCTACCGACGGTTCCTGGCTGAGGTGTTGCTTTGAGATATCACACATACGCCAGACTGCGCCAGTCTGAAGAGACCCTGCGACTGCATTCGTTTATTTGACTTCTCTCTCGCCACCCACCCATCTGGATTCTTTCCCTGCCCTCCCCATCTTCATCTGTCTCTCCTGTGACATCATGTGGAGTGTTAGTAAGTTTCTTTCTTTGGTTAGTGTGTTTCATACGCTTCCTTGGGCCTCCGGCCACGGCCCAAACCCGTTCTCTGGCCCGCAAGCGACACAAACGGACCCCTGTTATGATGAGGGGGGTGCCCCCCGTCGCTGTATCCCAGAATTCATCAATGCTGCGTTCGGGCAGGAGGTCAGCGTGTCGAGTGTATGTGGACGACCTCCGTCTCGCTCCTGCAGTCTGGTAGAACGCGAGGACCGGCCCGCCGTCCGTACGTGCCAGGTCTGCGACGCGTCTGATCCTCGTAATGCCCACCCTGCCTCCTACCTCACTGACCTCAACTCCGCCCACAACCTCACCTGCTGGCAGTCCGAGAACCTGCAGGGTTCACCGTTTAACGTCACCCTGACGTTGTCGCTCGGCAAGAAGTTCGAGATTACCTACGTTAGTCTCCAGTTCTGTTCGCCGCGACCCGAGTCTTTGGCCATCTATAAGAGCATGGACTATGGGCGAACCTGGACTCCTTATCAGTTCTACTCCTCGCAATGCCGTCGTATGTACAATCGACCAAACAAAGCCACGATCACAAAACAGAATGAACAGGAGGCGTTGTGCACGGACGGACACACCGACGTCTACCCGCTTTCCGGTGGCCTCATTGCGTTCAGCACGCTGGACGGACGTCCGTCAGGGAAGGATTTCGACTCTAGTCCCGTACTGCAAGACTGGGTTACGGTCACTGACATCCGAGTGGTCTTCAGTCGCCCGCAGCACCCCAGAGCGCTGCCCATGTCTGGACGTGAGAGCGAGGACCCGGCCGTGGCCCCAGGAGCCATGCCGGCCTATTATTACGCGGTGAGCGACTTCCAGGTTGGTGGGAGGTGCAAATGCAACGGCCACGGCTCCAGGTGTGTCAGAGAGAAAGACGGAAAATTGGTTTGTGACTGCAAGCATAACACGGAGGGGCCAGAGTGTGATCGATGCAAACCATTTCACTACGATCGACCGTGGCAGCGCGCTACAGCAAAAGAAGCCAACGAGTGTTTACGTAAGTTCGACAATCATTTTTATTATAATGAATGATCTTGATTATCGACCATTTTTGGTTTGAATGAAATGATTAGAGTTTTCACCGAACTCCTCACAGTGCATTCTAGAAATTGAATTTTCTGTGCCGGATCTTTCCTTGAATCAGGAGCACACCTACTGTATGATGGCTCAAATTGCTGTCTAAGTAGGCATTTTGGAACAGAGCAATTGTCTGGTGTTATGAAATGATCGCTTGGCAAATATGAAGGTTAATTCTCATCTCGTGTCTGAACATGATTTATTGAATTTGGAAGGTTTCTGCCATATCAGTATTAATACTGGATACATTCCATAGAATACACACAGACGGACAAAGACGCAGAGAAAGAAAATGAAAGACACATGCATTGTGTTTATGTATGTCTGTAATGCAGTATGTTAATCTTTATGTAAACCTTATCCCGTAGGGCAGGTCTGAACACAACACAACACATATAGAGCAGACTGAAAGTGTTGCAGTATTACTGTTTCTAATCTCATCACAGAAGATGGGGAACCAAAAGACTTCAAATGTTAAAGTCGCATACATGCACATATTCAATACGTATACAGCCACAGAAAAAAATGGGAGACCACTGCAATTTTGTCTTTAGAGGAATATTCCTCTTTTATAAAAAAATTCTGATCATTTACCCCAATGTCATCCAATATGTTTATATCTTTCTTGTTCAGTCGAGAAGAAGATTTTGGGGAAAACATTTCAGAATTTTTCTCCATACACTGGACCTCAACAGTTGCAGCTTCAAAAGGCTCTAAACGATCCCAACTGAGGCATAAGGGTCTTATCTAGCAAAACCATTATTTTTCACCTAAAAATGAATACTTTTTAAACACAACTTCTCGTCTTGCAATAGCCATGTGATGCACCACTGTGACCTTACGTATTAAGTAAGCATGTCAAAGGATCACGCATGTTGCATGCAAGACTACAGTATTGCTTCAGTGTGAAGAAAGAGGAGCATTCCAACATCGTTGTATGTGGAATGATACTAAGTGATGTCCTTGTGTCAGTTTATTGTTTAAAATGATCCTCAAGTGTGTGTTTCACATATGTATCGCGTGAGCTTTCGATGTGATTATGCAATGCGTAAGTCGCACCGGTGCATCACATGGCCAGTGCAAGACGAGAAGTCGTGGTCCAAAAGTACCCATTTTTTATTTGTTTGGCGAAAATGATGATAGCTTTGCTGGAAAAGACCCTTAAGTCTCGGTTGGAATTGTTTAGAGCCTTTAAAGCTGCATTGAAACTGCAAACTGTTGAGGTCCACTATACGGACAATGTTTTTTAATTTCTTTTCGACTGAATAAAGAAAGATGACAAGGGGGCGAGTAAATTATCAAAAATTTTGTATGAAAGTGGAGTAATCCTTTAAAGTGTACATGCACATATACAATACAGCCATGGAAAATGTTTTGGAGACCTTTAATCAATTTTTACATGTATTACGACCATTTCTGTCCAGTGTCTGTGGAAATCCAACAAAAGCAAACATCAGGAGTGACATAAAGTCACCCAAAAGCAATGTTGAAGACTGAGAGGATACCAAGACACATTAAGGATGTGATTTAACATCACGGTTATTACACCAAATATTCAGTTATAATATTCCTAAAATACATGTAAAACATTATGTATTGTTGTTGAAAAATGAATTTGAACTTTCTTTGCAGTATTCACGAACTAAAAACACTGCATCTTTTTTTGCTATTTAAACCAATTTTCCCCATTTAAATTTTTGCAAATAAATAAATGCAAATAAAAAATTATAATTTTACTTAAACCCATACCAATAAATAGTACACTTAGAAAAACTGAAAATATTCTTGAAGTATATATATATATATATATATATATATATATATATATATATATATATATATATATATATATATATATATATATATATATATATATATATATATATATCAAGTCAAGTCACCTTTATTTATATTTAGACAGTAGGTTCACTCAAGTTTATTAATTATTAATTTATCTCTACACATTTACATACCCAGATATACATGTGACCCATGACTACAAAACCAGCACATTATTGAAATTGAGATTTATACATCATCTGATTAAATCAGCTTTCCATTAAGGTATTGTTAAGATAGGAGAATATTTGGCCAAGATACAAATATTTGGAAATCTGGAATCTGAGAGTGCAAAAAACAAACAATATTGCGAAAATCCTCTTTTAAGTCCGTTGCAACACATATTACTAACGATTAATACATTTTTGGTAGGAAATGTACTCAATATCTTCATGGAACATGATCTTTACTTAATATCCTGATGATTTTTGGCATAAAAACTATAATTTTGACCCATGCAATGCATTGTTGGCTATTGCTACAAATATACCTGTGCTGGTTTTGTGGTCTAGGGTCACATATCATAAATACATACACATATACATATAGATCAAGTCAGCTGTCATATAAAGGCAACACAGCTTAAGTATCAATAAACATAGACATACAGCATATAGACATACTGGGGATGTACATATGTTAAGGATCTGTGTAGCAGCAGCTTATCTTATCTGTATCTTATCTTATCTTATTAGGCAGCAGGATACTTGTTGAATGAAAAGTGTGTGAATGTTGGACCTGTATTAATCTGTATGTCAGTAGAGATATATCGTGTGTTAATGCTCTAGTCTGAAGATCTGACACTCCATTAGTATCGCTAATGTCTCCCATAAATCTCCCTGCGGCTCTTCTCCTCTCTCTCTCTCTCTGAGCTCTTCCACACATCTCTGCGACGTCCAGATGGTAATACGCTGATATTTTAGTTTTCTTTACATTCGGCGTTCCCTATTTTTATTTCTCCTCTCACCTTTCTTCTCACCATCTGTTCTTTGGTTTGGTGGCCTCATCTCCAGATGACCCTCACATTCGTTTTCTCGCCAAAGACCCCTGCTGGTTTCGTGCCCGACCTGGCGTTTGTTCAGTGGGATCTTGTTAAAATCTAGAGAGACACGGAAAACAAGGACAAAGAGATCAGGAGAATTATGAAGCGCTAATGAGCGGCGGAGGGTCTGACGGTCAAATTAAATTAAAGTGCATTCTTTCATTGTGGGTATGGTGTGATTGTGGGCTGTTTTGAGTGTATGCGGTTGCTAGGGTGGTTATGTCAATGTTACGGGATGTTCGCCCACCCCCAAATCTTCCATGTGCTCAGTATTACTGCATTAGATTTCTTCCATGTCACAAACCATGAAGAAAACCACCACACACAGCGGTTAAAGCTGCGATGCTCTCGAAGAGTCCCGTAGGGTAATGTTTGTCTTCCGGTCGATTCACATCTTGGACATCAAAATAATATATTCGTCAATGATTGTTTGTCCTCAAATTGGACTAGATTTCTATATTTTCCGTCGCCTGAAAGATGCCTGTAAACCGAAGAGCCAAAATGCGAGCTTTTATGTTCAAACACATGCAACCAATTAAGTAAATTAATAAACAAAAACACTCTCAGCGCCCTTTTACTCCATTTTATGTGAGCGCAAGTATCGTGACATTTCAAAACAAATATAAAGCTTATAAAACCTCGCGTTTAGTCAGAGATCTCCAGCACGAAATAACAGCGGCACGTCTGTAACTCATCAACGTCGCTAGACTCGCGCTATCGTCCTGTGCCAAACCTTCAGAAGAAACTTCCAGCTGTTGCCTGTTCCTGGGAGTTTGGGAATGAGTCACCTCTTCAGAAAGCGAAATTCCCATTGAGTTGGATTAAAGTTTCAGAAAGATTAAAAACATGTTTGCAGAAAAGGAAAGACTAGAATATTTTTCCTGTTGTTTGGTCGTGTGTTGAGTTCATAGAGATTAAATGTTTTTGCATATTGTCACTTTTGTTTTCCTAGCTCGCTTGATTGTCGCCAATTACCGAAGATGGCGTCTCAAGTCTCTTCAGCGACTTGAACTCATTTTCTTTATTAGCTCAGATTCCGAAATCACTCGCGAGCAAAAACAAAAGCGTTGAAGGAGGACGTGGGATTTCACGACTCTTTCATGTGTGAACGATCGAAGCAACAGGAAACGGCCAATCAATTAAAAACACCTGTGAGCCAAATGCTCTGATATTTCTGCTCACATAAAACAGGGCATGGAATTTTAAATGAGCTGTTATTCTCACTCGATAAAGCATATGTGCGTGTGTGTTAAAACACACAGGTGATGTTGTGTGAAAGCAGTCATTCTGTGGTTTTTGAACACCAACCACGCAGAACACCCTGGCAACCCAATAGCGACGCATTAAAATCTTCCAGATCACCTCGGCAGCCCTGCCAGCATGGTGGCCGCCTTTGCTCAGGCGATTTCTCACGTTTCTTAAGAAAACGTACCAAGCCAGTGTGCGTCTGTGTTAAAGAATGTAGATGTGTGGCATTCGCAGGAATAAGATTAACCATGTGTTTTTGGGTGTAGTTTCGAGCGCCCCGTGATCTTTACCTGTACCTCCGTCGAGCTGACCTTGCCGTCGTACATGAATGAATTCGGAGTTCTGGGTTTTGCTCTAACCTCAGGTTAATAGGTTTGAGTGCTTTCAGCTGTGTTTGGAGAGCTCTTGTAATAGAGGAAGGGTTATGGGGTGTCATTTAGTAAGACCCTTGGAACAACTTTAGATTACTAACCTCGCTCCAGGCACTGAGAAAAGGGCAAGAATATCACAAAAACTTAAAAAAACAACCTTCCATTCCAAATTCTTCGTGCATCAACAAGAACCCAAATCAGGACCCGTGTAGAAACGCCCTCGAACTGTTCGTGTTAAAGGCTGTGTGTGCTTTAATAATTCAATCACTGTTTCTCGTGTGCGCTTGTATGTGCGACTGAGTGTGTGTGTGTGTGTGTGTAGCTCTTTATTTGGGTGTGAATGGATGTACTTTTTGTCACGCGTTTGGAATTTCATTTCGAGAAATGCACACACCCTTATTCTGGAATACAGCTCTTTCTCTCTTTCTCTCTCTTGCACACATCGCCTACAGATGTTTATCAAGCTGAATTTGCTGTAATCTCACCCTGTTGACTTTAGCCCAGAATCCCCCTAAAATTACACCCCCTTCTCATGAGCCCAACACACACACAGAGCGGCAGATGGTGTGTATGCTGCATGGCCTGAGCAGGTTTCATTAACCACAGAATTCCATACAAATTGACCCTATAATAACACACACACACACACACACACACACACACACACACACACACACACAGAAAGAGCGAGAGAAACCCAAACAAACCCAATGAAGAACAAAGCAAGTCATTTTAAATCCTAAATTAAGAAAGATGAAACCTTTTTAAAAACAGATATATGGAGTTATACCTGTGACTAACTTTTTTAAATATACCAGTTAACTATAAAGGGTAGTTCACCAAAAAGCTAAATAATAAAATAATATTTATTTTTCCTGCAGAACACAAATAAAGATATTCTGAAGAATGTTTGTAACCAAGTAGATCTGGGGCACCATTAACTTCTGTTTGATTATTAACATTTTCCCCAAAAATTTCTTCACAGATTATCATTATGTGTTAAAAGAAATGAGTTTTTTTTATAATCTAAATATTATCTTAATGTACATTACTTCATTAACGCCACACACTCAGTGTTAACCAATAGCCATGCAGCTTTGTTACAGGATACTATTGTAGATAATCTCAAACCTTGCCGAAAGGTAATTAAATAATTTTATGCCAGTTAGTAAATCCGGTTTGATTTTTCTGTATTTATCTGCCCTGATTCTCTTTAGCATGGTTATAAAATACAAAAAGTACACTGTACATTTTTAGCTGCCTTAAATTTTGAGATTTAATCAAATTGGCTGTGTTGTAAATTTTTACTCTTCAAATTTGGCTAAGCAATTTTAACTCGTTCGATAAAGACTCAAATTGCTTAACTTAATCTGATAGTCTGATAATCTGAAGTTAAAGTGTACGACTTACACGGTTTAATTCAATTTTAAAATGTAAGGCAGCTAAACGTTATTTTTTACAGTGATGTACTGATGTGTTTTTTACTGTAATGTCTGTTTTCTAACGCTCTTCTGTCTCTTTACAGCGTGTAACTGTAATCTGCACGCACGTCGCTGTCGCTTCAATATGGAGTTGTATAAACTCTCGGGCCGTAAGAGCGGAGGAGTGTGTATGAACTGCAGACACAACACGGCCGGACGACACTGTCATTACTGTAAAGAAGGTTTTTACAGAGATATGAGCAAACCCATCACACATCGCAGAGCCTGCAAAGGTACAAACTTTCATTTTGGTTTATTCATCTTTAAACTACAAAAGGGTTTTGTTGAATTGCATTGGGTGTTTACAAGGCATTCGTATTTAAAATGTACAGCTTGATAGTTAACGATTGAATAGCTCATTTACCATTTCAATTTTATTCTTTATAATGTTTAATGCTCTGTATTCTCCACATAACATCGGCAGAGCGATTATAAATCATCTAAAGTCTAAAGATAAGACACAGCCGTGTGAAACACAATAGGTTTGGTGTGAATTGAGAGGCGTCTATTGAGAAAATGAATATATCGGGTGTCCACCCACCAGCCAAAGCAAACAGGAGAACTCAAGAGAAAATAAAGTCAATTTATAAAGATGTCTTGTGAGAGGAGACAGTGTCAAGCTATAATTAAAGGATTAAATGATGAGCGGAGTTAAAACACCAGAAACTGATAAATCACTACTTAGTAAGAGCAAAAACAATGTGTTCACTAACTGTCAGTGAAAGGTTTAGTATGTATAGTATTTAACAAAGATAAAGTGTGTGTGTGTGTGTGTGTGTGAAGCATTTTATCTTGGATTTTTTAAGGCAAAAATTACTATCATTGTTGAACTGTGTCTCATGGAGATGCGTAGAAATAGCACAAAGTGTGAAACTCTTGCAATACATACACCAAATTCCAATTTGGCATGCATATGATACGCCAGTCTTTCCCATTTACTTAAAACGTTGCATCTTTTTTTGACATTTTATGTATTCTTTCTCAAGTTTTTTTTTAAACCATTGTTGCTTGGGTTTGGGGTTAGAACAACTTTTTGTTACATAAAATGACATCCAAACCCCAATTCTAACCCCAACTCCAAGCGACCATGGCTCAAAAATAGACAAAAAACATGAAAAAACTTTATATATTAAATAACATCCTAAAGCAAATCTCAAATCCCAAACCCAAGCGAAAATGGTTTAAAAAACTTGAGAAACCAATACATAAAATGACAAAAAAAATTCTAAGTGAATGGGAAGACTGGCGTATCAAATTGGAATTTGCCGTAAGTATTGCATGAGTTTTCACACTTCATGCTATTTATACGCATCTACATGAGACTGGGTAGCACTGTTTCTCATAGATATGTTAAGTGATTTGAAGTCTAAATTTAAACTTGAATAACTTCAATAGACTTCAGTGATCCTCAAGATATACTGTAATTATTGGAATATCGCAAACAGGGCTGGCCCAAGCCTTTATAGTCCATGGTGCCCCAAATACAAATTGTCAGTGCTTGATTATTTACACATGTTATAAATATAGCATAAATATTATACATTTCATTAACTATGTTTGGGTTGTAGGAATGGCATAAAAATGGCACACACACACACACTGTGCATTACAAGTGTATTGTGATTGCAAAACATTTGATAACATAATTTCAGTGCTTTTAATTTTATGTGAACTGTCCCTTTAAATTTTGAGCTGAGACCACACAGGGACTTATCATACAAACATTGTAGACATTTGGAAAATCTTATAAAAGAGAAAGTTTTAGAAATAGGCCTGAAGACATGGACAAATAAAGAAAAAAATTCTTATACTTTATTATACTATAAAAAGATTTTTTATTTTAATTGGCTTACCACAACTTATAAACAGACTTTTAAAGCTACACAGTTTATCCATTTAGTGAAGATCGGAGGATGATTTATTGACGTTTTTCACTTTGGCAATGTATTTGATAACCATTACATTTCTTCACATGCACACATTTATTCCTATCCCTATTAAAATGCTGAAAATGGCTGCATAGAATAATGTATTTCATTATAAGAAAAAAACAAATGGTTATATTAAAGACGTGTGTCCATTAGAACAGAATATGTTACCATAACGTTAATACTTAAAACATTAAAATGTTACTAAAAATCACTTTGCGTCTGTCTCTTCTCATTGTCATCCTTCTTCTTTATCCTTTTCTGCGCCTGAATAATAGACTCATTTCATTGTTTGCGGTCCAAAATACATCCAATTCCAGGGAAGGGAAAGGTGGCGGCAGTGGACAAAGCTTGTATATAAGGGCTTTGTTACATATGTAATGTAGGCCATCGTTGTTGCCAGTTTTCCATCGAGGGCCCTAAGCCTCCGCTTGATTTGCGTATAGGGATGGCCGGATCTGATCGCGAATGTGCACACCGCAATACACATTTTGCAATGGTTTACAATAACTGAATGATTTTAATGCATTAAAAGTTGGCCATAGTTTTAGGTCGATGCAGATAGCAGAGAGACTGCTGAGACAAAGAGATCGATGCTTTCTTTTTTCACACTGTAAAAAACGTGATATCAAATCAACATATATTTTTATGTTACTTTAACTTAACATGTTAAGTTATTTTTTACTTCAATTTGCGATTTCAACTTGTTTTTATAAGTTATATAACTCATCACAAGTCAGAACTTAAAATAGTAGGTTAAAATGACTTTCATTACAAAGATGTTTTAACGATGCTGCATTTTTTAATATTGCGCTGTAATAAAATCTTTGCTGCCTTACATTTTTTGGTTTAATTTACTCAGATGTATCTATTATAAGTCATTTTAACTTACTATTTTTTATCTTGACTAGAAATTACTTGTTATAACTTGTAATTAAAATGTAGTTAAGCATGTTATTGCAACTTATCTCTTGTCAAGATAAATAATATTAATCAATAATATTGATTAAATAAAACAATTTAAGGCAGCAGATATTTTTTTTACAGTGGGCAGAAAGAATGCGAAACATGTTTGTTGTAATATAATTAAAAATAATAATAATTTATTATTATTCAAATAAATATTGCATTATGTAGTTATATTGCACCCTAATCCTCAAATCAAATGGCTCATTGAGAAAAGAGTGCTGTTTCTTATAATGAGTGAAATATTTACATTAGATAAATGTGCATGAAGATATGTTGAAGGAGAAACTCGAACCACATGCACAGACCAGAAAAAGCAACATCCTATCAATCACCCAGAACTTATGTAGGAACTTTCACACAAAATAACTTTACAAACAAAATAATTTATTTTAAAGGTGCTGTAAAATGTCAAACTGTATTTATGTAGGCATAGATGAATAATAAGAGTTGTGTACATGGTAATGAATTATCATGAGCCTCAAGCACAATTTTTTCCTTCTTCTTATGTAAACCTTGTGCATGCAAAAGACAGACCTCATCATAACATAATACCAACTGTCATGTTACAGTCAACATGATCACCCCAACATTAAAATACACATTAAATTAAGTACAATGTTGTTACAATGCTAAAAACAATTAGTTACATGCTAATTAATGTTAGTTAATGCTATATGCTAGCATTTAGATGAAAATAAGTTCCTGATGTTACAGTTACGTTTTGCAGGTCTATACTGAAATAAACACAAACTTACCACTCAGAAACGTCCAGTAACAATCTCCAAACAACTGATTATTCCTCGAAATTTGTCTCTTCATCTGATACAGACTCAAACATACACTGAAAAAAACAACTTGTAAAATTTACTTAAAAAAATCCTCGTAACAATTTGCACAAACTTTTTTTTAAGTAAAATTTACTGCTTTTTTATAAGTAAAACTTACCTACTAAAATCAAATAAAATTTACTTAAAATTGCATGATAAAACATATGTTAAATAATTAATTAAATGTTACTTAATTATTTTATTTAGAAGTTAGATTTATTTTAATCGTTTAGGTAAAGTCTATTAGGTTTTTTTGAAAACTGAAGCATTGCTGTCCTAATAATATTAAATAAATCGTATTTTCTGTTTGTTATTTTCTTTAACATATTCCTATTGACTTAGTTATTTTTAGTGTTATAAATGGCATTATAACACAAAATTCATGACGGACAAGTCGTCAGTCATTGAATAATCTTGATTTGGAACAGAAACGCACACAAACTGTGTTTCTGACATGCATTATCAGCACTGTGGAGAGAATTACAATACAATGTTCTGAACAGGGTTCATGTAAAGAAACACTGATCACCTGAACGGTGACTTCACAAAATTATTATTTACAACAAAACAACATCAATAATATAAGAGCTTAAACCTTTATGACATTTTGCTAACAAATATTTAAAGTTCTTATCAGCTTAAAAAATATAAATATTCAGGCGCAAAGAATTGTGGGTATTCCTTACAACATGTGCAAATAAATGTAAGTAAATTTTACTTAGATTTTTTAGTTTAATGGATTTAATATTTTTTAAGTAAAATGAACTAAGATTTTTTACTTGAATCTGCTAAAATTTTGATTAAAATGTACTTAATTATTTTAGGACTATGTGCAGTGACTATAAAACAGTTAAATAATACAAGAAAATATCTAATAAGACTTACTATTCCCACACAGTTCATTTTTTACATGAATTATTTGTGTATTTATCATCATTTTACTTAGGAAAATCTAGTTCTCAATAAATGTTAATATTATTATGTAGAAATTATGAGAGTTAATCTAATAAATATTACTACACCAAAAAGTTAGTTTTTTCAGTGTAAGATCTGTTTACACACACAGAGAGCTACTGAAGGAGCTGCTTTGAGAAACAGCCAATCAGAGCAGAGCTCAACATTATTATTCATGACTCTTTCAAATAAGGTAATAATAGACCATTTCATTATAAATGCAAATCTTAGGGTTTAAAATGGACATGTAAAACTGACTCTGGATCATTTTTGCACTTAATTAAAGCCACAAACCTTCTGTGTAGATATCAGAGAAGAATTTAACAAATGATTACAATGCATCCTTTAAAATCTCTTAATGTAAAAATGCATAAAAGTTTGTGGGAGGGTTATAAAATATCATTAGGGATTTGTGAGCACCTGTCAGTCAAGAGCTCTTTTGTCGTGCTGTCTGTGTTAAGTTGATAACGTTCACATTGAGCGCTCATACCTCCAACCAGCATTGAAACGAAAAGCCACCTGAGAATTCCACAAATTCCACACACGCGCACACACACACACACACACACACACACACACACACACACACACACACACACACACACACACACGAAGCGAAGTCATAGCTATTCAAACTCTTTCAGCTCTCACCTGCGAATGCCACAGCTGGTGGACTCTTATCTTTTATCCGTGTGTGTCTGTGTGTATTCACTTTCAAAGGGTCTTGACACCACAGAGGAAACACGTGGACATGCATCAGTGCACATACACATGTAGACACACGCTCTCAACACATTCAAGACTACAGTAAAACACACAACACACCGATCTTACACTACAAAGATCTCGTCTGAAATCAAACTGCATGAGCTTCATATGAAAGTGTTGTGAATGAAAAGCGTGTCATAACCAGCTATCACAGTTATTTATCATGGTTTACCTTTAAATCTAAACATACGTAGACAACCTTCTGTACCAAATCATCATTGTGATGTTCTGCGTTTTAATAACATGTCTCTTAAACATTATAATAATGTTCTGCACATAAACTCCGTACATTCATATTGAAATTAGCTTTGAGATTTAGTTCAAATGTATTTCTTGTTTATAAATGTTTACTTACATAAAGGTATTTTATAGTCCATTTAAGTCGCACAGTTATATTTTTAGATATATTTCATACCGTTAATATGTATAAAATGTATTTATCATTAGTAATATGTGTTGCTAAGGACTTCATTTGAAAGGCGATTTCTTTTTTCCAGGTTTTCAAATAGTTGTATCTCAGCCAATTATTGTCCTATCCTAACAAACCATACATCAATGGAAAGCTTATTTATTCATTATTAATCGATGTATAAAACATTGACCCTCATTTTGTGGTCCATGGTAATTAAAATTGTGAAACTGGTATTGAAGAAATGTTTAGTATTATAAGAATTTGCATGCATGCATTGATCTTTTCCTATTTTCCATTCGCTCTGTTTGTTGTTGTGTGACTTTGGTTACCGTGCGTAATTCCTGTACCAGAGCACATCATTTAATATATTATCATTGAGCCGTGATGTTCTTGTAAAAGAGATTAAACCTTCAGTGTTTGTGTGTGAGTCGGTAAAGGAAGTGTGTGTAACAGATTGAGTGTTATGGCAACATTTACTGGACCAGACGGGGACTTGAGACCAATAATGGTAATGTTGTGTGTCCGAGCCAAGGGTCAGGCTTTGACTGGTTTAAATGGTCCAGTTAACCTCTTCTGGTAAATCCCAAAGCAAAAAATCATTTTTTTGAAACAAATAGTGTAGTAGATGTTTTACCAGTGCCTCATTTCTGGGTACATTGAATGCTCGTGAACAGAGATGCAGAATGCAGTCGAGTATCAACTTGTGTGTCGGCCGAGCAGCTGCTATTGACATGAAGGCTCATGGTTGGCTGTCACCAAGTATTACAGAGTTGATCATCTCTTTCTTTCTGTATCTCTCTTTCTCTCTAGCATGTGACTGCCATCCGGTGGGAGCTGCAGGTAAAACGTGTAACCAGACAACAGGTCAGTGTCCGTGTAAAGACGGGGTAACCGGCATTACCTGCAACCGCTGTGCAAAAGGCTATCAGCAGAGTCGATCGCCCGTCGCCCCGTGCATTAGTGAGTGACACAAACACACACTGTAAAAAAATCTCTTTGCACTTACATTGTTAGGATTTATGAGTTATTTCAACTATATTGACAAGTGATGAGTTGCTGTAACTTAATAAATCAAGTTACTGCAACTCATCACTAGTCAATACAGTTAAAATCACTTGTAAATCAAAGTTACTTAGAGAGATCTTGAAGACATCAGAGAAGACGTTTGCTGAAGTGAAGATCGGATTGGTTTTTTATAGCGTGCATGAAAAAAATGTTGAACGAGACGTGCAAATGTGCAAATAGAGTGTGAAATCTGATTCATGTTTCATTACTAACCCACAGTAAAGTATTAACAGTGTGAAACTTGGAGCGAGGAAACCCAGGATTATATGTTAATCCAGGATTTCAAATGATCCCGGGTTACTCACGATGGAAGAAGTCAATGATGTGCTATATTTATAAATCATTTTCAGGACGCCTCCAGAGGGAAGTTTTATTAAATTATGCTCACTTCTGAGAACAATTTTGACCTCAAAATACAGCTGTGTGTCTGTTTTGTATAAACACCAGTATTACACTTAATATGTTTTGTTTGAGTTTGAGATTGTTTTATTTTTTTATAGTTTATTTAGAGAATGGAGATGCATGCTTTAAAAGTTTGAGAACCACTGCTTCACCCCATAATGAAAATGTTATTATTTAATGATTACTCCACTTTCATAAAAAATCAGATAATTTACTCACCCCCATGTCATCCAAGATGTTGATGTCTGTCTTTGTTCATTCGAGAAGAAATTACGTTTTTGAGAAAAACATTTGAGGATTTTTTCCATATAGTGAAAATTTTTGGACCTCAACAGTTTAACGTTTCAGCGTGACCTAACGTATTACGTAATCGCGTCGAAAGGTAACGCATGACATGTGCGAAACAAGAGGACCATTCAGGCTTTTTGTATCTGTAATGATATTAATTAATGTCTTTAAAAATGGTCCACAAGTGTGCGTTTCACGTATGTAACGCGTGACCTTTCGTCACACAGCTAAATGACTGTGAAAGTGAGGATTGTTTCACTAGATTAGACCCTTATGTCTAAGTTAGAGCCCTTTGAAGCTTCATTGAAACCATAAACGGTCCACTATATGGAGAAGATCCTGGAATGTTTTCCTTAAAGAACTTAGTTTCTTCTTGACTGAACAAGGAGAAACATGGACATGTTGGATGGCATGGGGATGGGTGAATTATCGGGAATTTTTTATGAAAGTGGAGTAATCCTTTAATTACTCGCCCTAACGCTATTCAACACTAGTAAGACCTTCGTTCATCTTCGAAAAACAAATGAAGATTTTTTTAAAGAAATCTGAGAGCTTTCTGAGCCTCTATAGACAGCAACTCAAAACTTTCATGGCCCTAAAAGCTAATAAAGACATGGTTAAAATAGTCCATGTAGATTACAGCCGTTCAATAATCTTTTAATAAAGTAACAGAAATACTTTATGCTCATACAGTCATTTTCTGGTGTATTAATAAAAGCAATGCATGCATGCATTTAAACTGGCATCATGCATCAGCCATAGACATATATATATATATACATAGATGCCTCATTCTACCGATTCATAGATGTGGATTCACTCTTGTATTTAAATGTGACTTTGCAGTATGTATTATATATTTAAAGGGGACATTTCACAAGACTTTTTTAAGGTGTCAAATAAATCTTTGGTGTCCCCAGAGTACATACGTGAAGTTTTAGCTCAAAATACCCCACAGATAATTTATTATAACATGTTAAATTTGCCACTTTGTAGGTGTGAGCAAAAATGTGCCATTTTTGTGTGTGTCCTTTAAAATGCAAATAAGCTGTACTACGTGGTTGGATAGTGCAGATTAAAGGTCTGTATTATTATGATCCCCATATGACATCACAAGGGGAGCCAATGCTTGCAGAGAATGGTTTACCAAAAAAAGTTACTGGGTTGATCTTGTTTCAATTTTTTTCGGTTAATAGAAGCACTGGAGACCAAATTATAGCATTTAAACAGGGAAAAAGTCAGATTTTCTTGAAATGTCCCCTTTAAACATCTGAACGGTTGTTTCTTTCAGAAGTCCCTGTTATAAAGCCAACAACTGCCATCAGCACTACAGAAGAACCTGCTGGTTAGTGCAAACACACACACGCAAACACACACACACATTTCTGTTTTACTCATGACAAAGACAAATGACAAACTGTCCTCCCCTTTATAGCTTCATTAGAGAATAAAACAGTGAAGACAAAAAACTGACCGTTTTTTACTGTTTCTGTTTCTAAAGTCTTTCCTGAATGCGTCTGTCTGTGTGTGTGTGTGTATCAAGAATTAACACTTTACACACCGTGTCGTCTGATGCCTTGAAACACACACACAAGTGTTTTTACATCTGTGTCTTCTGTGTTGTCAGATTGTGATTCATACTGCAAACCACTAAAGGGAAATCTCAAGATCAACATGAAGAAATACTGCAAAAAGGATTATGGTAGGGTTTGAAATTATGTTACATTCTTTGTCATTTATGAAAGAATAATTTTCTGTGATTCAAATCATATCTACCTTCTCTGAATTTGTATATAGCCGTCCAGGTCAGCGTGTTGGACATGGAGACGGTCGGCGACTGGGCCAAATTTACCGTCAGCCTGGCTTCTGTGTACAAGAGCCGCGGCGAGCCGCTGAAGAGAGGCGATAACGTGCTTTGGGTTCATATGAAAGATCTGGCCTGCAAATGTCCACGCATACACATGGGAAAGAGATTCCTCATCCTGGGCACTGCCGAGGGCGCCGCAAGCCCCGAACGCCCGGGACTGCTGGCGGATAAAAACAGTCTGGTCATTCAATGGAGGGACATTTGGACTCGACGACTGCGCAAGTTCCAGCGCAAGGAGAAGAAAGGCAAGTGCAGCAAAGCATGATGGGATTGCAGGGAACTCTATAACATTGACCACTGTCCTGTGTACGCGGGAGACTGCGGCGATCCGTGCGAAACCGAACTCCTGAGCATCGTCTGTCTGTCCGTACCCTGTGTGTTATTTGATGTATCGTCCTGTTGGTCAGCCTTCTAAAGGGACCGATAAAAAGACTGTTTATAATCACAGACCACTGAATCGCACGGTTTATATGAGCTGAGCAAAGACCCACAAACTCTCCATTAACTCTTAAACACACAATTTAAGTATGAAATGCGTCCTCCTCACGTTATGGAGCGATTGTGCCTGCATCTGGTTTTATTCTTCCCTCTCGCTTTTTTTAAGATCTGAAACCGGTGCTTACCGCATGATGCTCGGTCCAATTGTGAAAACCTCAAAATCTTCATTGTTGTCTTTATCATCACTGTTCAGATCCGGATCATTTCACATGCTGGATGAGGGATTTATTAGGTGTTTTCATTGTTGTGTGCCGTCTCGTGTGTGGACTTTATGACTGAAAGTGTTTTGAGCCCATACTGTAAACATACAGTAAATATACTGTAAACAAAAAAGCCTGGCTAATGTTTGGCAAGACAATATTGACGGTTCAAATATCGATTCCAACTTTATATTCAACGCTTTCCCTCTGTGTGGCTGTACGGTATGTTACCGTGAGTACATGCGTTCAGTACGGTAATTACTGTAATATGAAGGACTGCATCATTTCCTATGGATGAAACGGATTATAAATCATCAGGCTCTACATCTAAATGAATTTCAATAGAAAGGTTTGTGTGAATATGTGTGACTGATAGACTCAGAATTGTTTTGAATCTGTAACGGTTTTGTTTCCTTCACATGTCAGTGTTTGCTTTTTGTTAGCACTAACTTCAGAATTAACTACTAACATGAGGAGTAGTGTTATATGTTTTTATATTTTTACGAATATCTGTACGGTAGATACTCTACTCTACACAGTCGCATGCACGCACCGACCTCAAAAATGATGCCCACAGTGATGTGACAAATATACAGAAATCATCTTCACACAGTTCCGAATGTAAACTTTTTTAGATGTTAAATGTGTTGTATTTTCTACCATGTCTATTTCCGATCAAGCCACTGTATACATTCAAATCCCAGCATGCCGCACTCACAACGAAATCATGATGTATATTATATTTCTGATTATACACAGTCCTTTAATCTGATTGGACGAGAGAGACCCATGACTGTTTTTTACTCCAAAACTGACCTGTGACTGAATCATGGCCGTGATGATGATACTGTATACGGCAGTGACATGATATGGCTTCAGTAAGGTCCTGTACCCTGTAGTTTCTGTAATTAAATGTAGTATGAGGTCCTAAAGCATTTAATATGAGCTGCGTCCCAATTCGAAGGCAAGGACATGGAACTGAAATGAGAGGATCTAGCCTGCGGATGGTCCATGGTATAGGACACAGCAGAGCATTTCTGACGTTTTAATAAAATAAAAAAAATGAAACAGGAAAATGTTTAATTTTATTTAAGCAAATATGACACATTGATGTAAATTCGTATATGATTATTAATACAAAACATCATTTATAATATTAACCCTTACCTGGTGCTGTCCCGTGAGCGGGTTTACTTTGATATTTTGCATATACAATTTAACCTATCACGAAAACACTATATATCATCGGAAAGGACTAAGAATGTAGTTGTCGTATTTTAAAACTTTTTAGCGGTAATAATAATGCAGTGACAGTAATTTATTAATTTGTGACAGGAGTATGCAGCAAACATTGACACCTAGTGGTCGTTGTTGGTAAAACCACTAAAAGTGTGACACATTTTTTTGATAATTTTATGTATAAAATATATACTTTATTGCGTTATTTTTATTTATTACAATAAATGTAAACTGCTATAACTCAATATTTTCACCTCCAGACACTTCCGTAAAATACTTTAAAAGTGTCTTATTTAAAACAAGACAAAGATTCGGCTTCTAGACCAAAATAAAGGACAGCGTTATAACAATTTGAAGGTATACATCACCTTTTCACCCCCCAACCCTACTGAAAAAGGCTGCCCCAGTTAAGGGGTTAAAACAGGCACGCAATGAATCTTATAGCCGAGGTATCCATTTATCCTTTACGGCTCAAGGAAAGAAGGACACATTTTGAGGGTTAATTTTGAATTTGGTCAGCCTTACTAGCCTTCGGTCGAGCTGCTGTGACGCAAGCTGTCTTGGGATGCAGCCTTCGGAGGATGCATCCTTCAAATTGGGACGCAGCTATAGATTAGAGTAAACTGTGTGAGATGCCGTATCCCACAATGCATTGCTCTCGACTTGATGAACCTGACTGAACTGTAGATTCATCAGACCTGTAGATTATTTTTATATTTGTGCGACTGCTTGTATGGATGTATTTTCGTTTCAAAGTTGTGTGCAAACGTTTCAGCACCCCTGGTCTTATTCCATGTTCTGTTGATCCAGTTTGGCAAAAACATATCGTTGTCATCCCAGCCAAGCAAGCATTACATAAACTTTGAAGAAATCAAACAGGCACTAAAACTCAAAGCGCGCGTTGACGTCTATTCACTTTTTTAGAGAATCAACTCGATATTTCATTTAACCCGGGTGTGTAACATTTACACACAAATGTATATTTACATATTTGTGTATGAATGTATAAATGTGTGTATATTCACATGCATTAGACTGATCATGTCGTGTGTTTATTTTTTTGTGTATATTGACGTGCATTTGTATGAGTGTACATAGGTGAGTAAATATAAAAAAAATGGATCCGCCTGAGAGATATTCATCCACCTATCCGGGAGGGTTTATCTGCTTTTGTTTGCTGTTTCTCTGTTTTACTGCAATGACCACTGAATTAATCAAATATACAAAATAAATTATTAGTTGTTGTATGATTTTGTCTTGTACTTGTTTGATCCATGGATAATAAAACGGACGGAAGTGGGAACCGTATCTCCCCTAGCAACACCATAGCAACCCCTCACATCTCCCTGAGCATCCCTCATTTACATTCACAGAGTGAAACGGTATCCTCGGCATCTCTTAAAAACAACCAAACCAAAGTCCAGTAATAGCGTGAGTCATCGAGAGCTTCCACAAAACCACACGACAGACAGGACAGATTTAATCAGATCAACTCTGAGCGTGTGTGTATTCTTTACAAACCAAAGTGAGTGATTTTTGGTAACTTTCCGACATGGTTTTAAGGTTTGGAGCAGATGTTAAATAATGAAGAGCACATGTACAGTCAGAAAAACACAAACTATAGCCCAAGTCATTTCAAAGCAACTGTGCTGTACAGAAAACAAATAAAGACAGAATACACTTAAATTCCACATTACATTAAAAACAGAAGACAGATGAAGTCAAATGCATTTTTACTGTTATCTAAAACAATAACATTATTTCTATATGACAATGTGACAAGTACAGTAATATTACCCATAATGCCGTGTTTCTCACACTAGCTGTGTGTTTATGTGCTGACGCTAAATGATGACTGGAATTTCAGTCTGTTTTTCATCAAATTGAATTGTATGACTTCATAAGGAATATAGCCATATGGAATAATTTAATGAAATATGGTTGTATTCGTCCCGCTTGGCTCTTCGTAGCCACCAGCCGCTGTATGCTTTCAATGTTTTAATTTTTTTTTTAAATCAAGTCATACACTACAAAAAATGACCTTCTTACTCAATATTTTGTTTTGTTTTCTGTACAAATATCTAAAAAAAATTAAATGAAGATGCTTTTTCTTGAAGAGCAAAATGATCAAAGAAAATAAGTCTAGTTTTTAGACAAAAAAATAATATCAAATGTAAGTGAATTTGTGCTTAAAACAAACAAAAATATCTGTCAATGGGGTGAGAAATTTTTTTTCTTAAACAATTAATTCAAGAAAAAATTTCTTACCCCATTGGCAGATATTTTTGCTTGTTTTAAGCACAAAATCACTTAAATTGTTTGTTTTTTGTCTTATTTTCTTAGGTATTTTGCTCATCAAGAAAAAGCATCTAAATATTTAATATCTATACTAAAAACAAGACAAAAATATTAAGTAAGAAAGTAATTTGTTTTGCGGTGCACACTGCAAAAAAATATTTTCAAGAAAAAAAAATCTTAGTATTTTTGTCTTGTTTTCAGTAAAAATATATATATTTTTAATTAAGATGTTTTTTTTTTTTGATTAGCAAAATGACCCAAGAAAATAAGTCTAAAGTTTGCAGACCAAAAATATTAAATTTAAGTGAGTTTGTGCATAAAACAAGCAAAACAAATCTGCCAATGGTGTAGGCCTAAGCAATTTTTTATTGAATTTATTGTCGATTTTTTTTTGCTTACCCCATTGGCAGAATTTTTTGCTTGTTTTATGCACAAAATCCCTTAAATTTGATATTTTTGCTCTAAAAACTAGACCTATTTTCTTTGGTTGTTTAGCTAATCAAAAAAAGCATCTTAATTTAAGATTTTTTTAGATATTTTTTTTGAAAACAAGACAAAAATACAAATACTTTTTTTAATTGAAAATTATTTTTTTGCAGTAAGCGTTTTGAAATTGAGGGATGAGCTGTTGGTTGCAATTCGCAATGTCACCACTAGACTGCTACAATTTACACACACCAGCTTTGAAAACTTTATTTCATTACATCATCCAGAAACTGAAGACTACAATTCCCATCATTCCACACGCTTTCACAGCATCATCAAACTGATGATGTTGATGTTGTTTAGCGACCTCTACTGGCAAAAATTACATACTGTGCCTTTAAAATGTTGTGAAAAGTGATTGTGATGTTTAAATGTAACAGCTTGTGATGTTTCCCAACACCTGGAGAATGACCATATGACCTTATTCACTTCTTTATTTTAATACAACCTGCCATATGACTGAACCACTAATTCAATCACACAGAGTCATTAAGATGCATGTAGATGTCCTGGAGTGAGACCGAGGACATCTTGCACAATGCATTTATAATGCATTAGTTTCTAACAGTGCTTTGGTGATTTGATGGACACACACGCACACACAGAGGAAAAGCTTAATATTCCTGCTTACATACAGTATATAAACACTAGCACGTTTCTGTTGGGTTGTATACGTTAGACTGACGTTTCCTTATGTTTATATGCGAGCGTGTACAGGGAGTTTGGAGAATTTAGGCGCTATTAGTGTGTTTTCTCAGGTGCGTATGGTGTTGATCTTAGGGAATGACTCTGCTTGGTTTGGCTCAGAGACACAAACACGCGGCTCAGATTTTACACCATCAGACATGATCTGGCAGCAGAAAATAAATTCATCTGACACTTCCTGTTGTTTCAATAAAAAAAACACGGCTTTCTGATGAGTAATTAATGATTAAAAATAGATCTTAAGAAGAAATGACCTACCTAATGTTAAAAACAAATATTTGCTTTTCAAATGCATACATAAAAACGTTACACAAACATTTCCTTCAGGGCATATCAATTTATTTTACGTTGAGCAGACGCTTTTATCCAAAGCGACTTACAAATGATGGCGCATTCAACAGGAGTTTTGTATTGCAGCCTTTATTTCAGTATGCCAAGTTCAGGATCTGCCCCATGAACACAAAGGTTACGGTTTCACATCCAAACGGGGTCGACCCGGGACCCGGAGAGAAACATCCGGTACAATAGTTCTCTGTCAGCATTCTGCCCATCAGCAAGACATTTAACTCCAGGTTACTCCGATGGGACCGAACCTGCAGTTAGTTTACTGTAGGTCATTTAAAATACAAAGCGTCCACTAAAAGGCATTTAAGGTGAAAAAGCTCTTCAAAGTTCTTATCTACATGCACTGTAACATCATCTCAGCAAATTTGTTAGTCTGAGTTTACTGCTGTTTGAAAAGACACACAAGGGTTTACACAATAAAGATGATGGCAGATTATTTAGTATAACTGAGGTTTAGTGATATTAACAAACCTGTAACCACAACGTTTGGCTTCGGTCTGAAACTCTTCTCACATTATTAGTGTCACAGATAAGAATGATACTTTAAACCTCGTTGCTTTTAAATATGTTACATAATGTCTATCCTTTATATACAATTGGACTTTTCACAAAAATCTCACGCAATTAAAGGACTCAGAGCTTTATAGAGATCCAGAGACCAGAATATGCTCCTTTAAAGTGGTCATATGATGTTTTTTTATAAAAAACTGTATTTTGTGTACTTAGTGTAATACAGCACAGTGTGCTCTGATTGGCTAGCTGACCAAGTAGGATTGACCTCCATCTAGTGGTGAAATTGTATTTTGCATTCAAATGAATAGTGCTCTCTAGCGCCTCGCTTTTCCAAATGCGTGTTGCAACTACGGTAGCCGTTATGTAATGGCTGATCTCCTTGTCCGTTTCAGCTGGTTCATGTGTTCTAAATGAAAATGCGTTGTGGAAACGCGTTGGTAGGCTAGAGCTTTTTGTCCCTCTCTACTATTATAGTTTATCAATATGGCAGAACAACATGGAAGCCTTCTTGGACTTACCCGTTCAATGTAAGTAACGAGAAGAAATTCTAAGCTTCAAAAAAAGTCAGATCACTGGCAGAGGTCATTTCACACCAACAAGGACATATTTATGAATAAAGACATTGATTTTGATTAATAAAACACTTAAAACTCTACTTACTGTCCCTTTAAATTACACATTAAATTAATTACAATGTTGTTGCAATGCTAAAAACAAAGTTGTGACTGCTGAGTTAGCATTATATGCTAATTAATGCTATATGCTAATTAATGCTATATGCTAATTATTGTTATATTCTAGTTAATGCTATATGCTAATTAATGTTATATTAATGCTATATGCTAATTAATGTTATATGCTAGTTAATGCTATATGCTAACGTTTGGGCTGAAGTTCTACTATTGACATTAAAGTTACGTTTTGCAAGTCCATACTGAAAAAACACAAACTTACCACTCAGAAACGTCCAGTAACAATCTCCAAACAATTAATTATTCCCAAAATCTGTATCTGCATCTGATACAGACTCAAACATTTTTTACACACAGAGCTACTGAAGGAGCTGCTCTGAGAAACAGCCAATCAGAGCAGAGCTCCACATTATTATTCATGAGCCTTCCAAATAAGGTAATAATAGACCATTTCATTCTAAAGGCAAATCCTAGGGTTGTAAATGGACATGTAAAACTGACTCTGGATCATTCTTCCACATAATAAAGCCACAAACCTTTTATGTAAATATCTTCTGTAATATACAGTAAACATTGACTTGTGCGCTGACAAAAAAAAGTAACCAATGCTGTCAGTGGGCCAGTGTCCTTTAAAAGGTCCTAATATCTACTATTAAGGTACAGGTATGTACATTTGGAACCTCTGGGGTACTAATATGAACTCTTAAGGTACAAATGTGTACTTCTGGAAATAATACCGCTCCAGTGACAGCTAAATTTGTCCCTTTTTTGGATAGTGTGGTAGAGGGTCAATCTCTCTCTCTCTCTCTCTCTCTCTCAAATTACCGTGTTTAAAGTGAAGCTTCATCCTTTATTTCAACAAGAATCAATTAAACCACGACTCAAGGATTAACTAAACACACACAGATACAAACACACACACACACACACACACACACACAAACACATGTGCACACAAACACACAAGCACACACACGCTGAGTGACTACAATCAGAAATTCAGTCTCTCTTTACTAACAGTTATTCTCAGGTTTGTGTCTCATTAGTTGGTGTAGATGGACAGAGCGTGTGCGAGTGATCACCTCAACACATTTACTAACCCACAAGCCTTCAATATAAAACACTGCAGCTGATAGCACATCTATAGTCTGAACGCCACACATGTCGAGCTGTTTCCTGTTTGTTCTGGCTTTACATCAAACAAACACAGTTACAGTATAAAGGTGCTGAAATCTCCAAGTTTGCCAGATGGATTTTATTTTTAACAAGCGATAATTATATATTCTTACAAATATTTCTAAAAGAAATCTTAGAACTTCATTTAATCTTAGAAGGAAAATACAGATCATAAATGTGAAGTTTGTATTTTATTCCTAGCTTATATATATATATATATATTTTGTGTGTGTGTTTGTGTGTGTGTGTGTGTACTTGAGTCTCACTGGATAAAGAAAGTTTTGCAATAAGTGATTAAAACGTTTACAGGTGCTGAATCTTTTACAGTCTCTGTGTGTGTGTGTGTGTGTGTGTGTGTGTGTGTGTGTGTGTGTGTGTGTTCTCAGAGATGCGCTTTGTGTGTGTTACTTTGAAGTGTTGTGTTATGTTAGTGTTTTTTCTTGCGTGTGCTGGCTGCTTCAGTTCTCCCACAGCGTCTGGGATTTAACTTGGCAATTCCTAAACCTTCCATTTCATCTTTTTTTTGAAAGAATTTGTACAGACAAACCCCTGTCACATCACAGCTGGTGTTTGACCAAATGCGTGTGAAAGACAGTTTAGAGGAAGATCCTACGGTCCGATAAGACTTAAATCGAACATTTGGGTCTGCGTTCATAGCACAAGGTTTGGTGTGAGCCAACCGCAGCGGGAAAGCCGTCCGTGTAGTAAGGCCTGGTGATGGTATAACATCAGACTTCAGGGATCCTTTATGTGGCGAACGCTGGAAAACTCATAAAGACATGAGGAAAAATGATTGAAGCTCAGTAAAGAAAAATCTAGAGGTTAAACGCGCTCGTGCTCTTGTAAGAGCGCTGGGCAGATGGTTCATCTTTCAACGTGACAATGACCCATAACATGCCATGAAACTTATGTTCGAGGGGCTCACAATCAAGAGATGAATGTTCCAGAGAGCACATGCAGAAGAACTTAAGTTCTCCTTCAACCTGCCAAGAAGATCGAACGTGCCAAGATTTGAAACACATTGATCTATATCAGACAAACCCAAAGAGACCCGCTGCTCTAAACGCTGCCAGTTTGAAATTTATCTCTGCTTCAGTTTTTATTGATTCTGTAAGCTGTGTGTATTTTTTATTGCATGTTTTGGAGATTTTTGTACTACGTAGTTGCATAATAAATAACATCAGATTTAGGCCCTGCTATACAGCTAGTATCTTTTATATGATACACAAAATTGAAGATCTTAATTGGCTCACAAAATTAAACCACATTAAATGGTATTTAAGACACAATATGTACGATTTTTGTAATAACATATCCAAAAAACACTTGAACAGTGTGATATATTTCACGGAGTTGTCTACTAACATAATCCCACAATAGCTTGTGCCTTGTCTCACTTGTAATTGTCACCCCTTTTAATGACGTCTACTGAAAAATTCAAAAGTTGGATCAATCGGTAACACCCAAAAATTTACAGGGGTCATATTATAAGATTTTTTTAAGATGTAAAATAAGTCTTTGGTGTCCCCAGTGTGTGTATGTAAAGTTTATGCTCAAAATACCCCACAGATCATTTATTATATCATGTTAAAATTGACAATATAGGGTGCGAGCAAAAATGTGCCGTTTTGTGTGTGTCCTTTAAAATGCAAATGAGCTGATTAAAAGGCAAACATCGATCACAATGATGGTGGTTTGTTGAAATTGAAACTCAATTGTGATGTCAATAATTTTTTTTCTCTCTCTCTCTGCACTAAATGGCAGTGCCGTGGTTGGATAATGCCGATTAAGGGGCGGTATTATTATAATTAGAGTCGCTACCTACATCACAAAACAAGCAAAATCTGAATGACCTATTTTTTAAAATGCTTGCAGAGAATGATTTACCAAAACTAAGTTACTGGGTTTTTCTTTTTCACATTTTCTAGGTTGATAGAAGCACTGGGCACCCAATTATAGCACTTAACTCTTTCCCTGCCAGAGTTTTAAAAAAAGTTGCCAGCCACTGTCAGCATTTTTCATGATTTTCACTAAAGTTTAATACAGAAAATTGTCCTTTTAAAACCTTAAAATATATAAACATACAATATCAAATGAAAGGACAGACCCTCTGCTTTCAAAAAAAGTTTCATCCTACCTTTATTAGTTCTCTTTTGAGCATTTGAAAATTTTGAGCAAAAAGCTGAAATAATTACATTTTTTGTGAAGAACTTTTGAATGAGATCAGATGCAGAGCGATGATCAAAACATACACGGACATACAGCTGTTTGTCCTAGAGCCACCTGGTGAATAATAATGGTATTGCGGAAAGCCGGAAATACTCATCATTGCCAGGGAAGCGTTTTCTCTTAATTGACAAGTTAACTCGTCAAAGTCGAGGAAAGAGTTAAACATGGAAAAAGTCAGATTTTTACGCTATGACCCTTTTACGTTTTTTCAACTTAAAATTTCACTTTATTTGAAAATTGTAATTTAAATAAACCAACAACTTTCTCATGAGAATTCATACATTTTTTACGAGTTGGCTAATTCGTATTAATTCATATATCCAATTTTTAAGATTTTCCTTGACCCCTGTGACATTGGGGTTAGGTGCAGGGTTAGGGGTTTGGTTTCTTTGTTGTTTTTTTCATGAGAATTATACGTTTTTGCACGATTAACTTCATATAAACTCATACAAATTAGCCAACTCGTAAAATATGTACGAATTCTCATTAGATCAGACAAAATAAACTTAAATTTTGTAGATGTTACCAATTAAAGTAACCTTTAAAGTTGAACTAGCTTTTCACTTTTTACTATGAATAATAATGTGAAGCAGACGCAGACTAACATGCGAACAGCAGACAAAGAAGATTGTAAAACTTTGAAAAGTGGTCAGCAACATTTTAAATCCATAATTGGTTATGCCAGTTGCAAAAACATGACAAACCTGTAGGTGTGGTTTCCCGGACAGGGTTTAGGTTAAGCCAAGACTAGGCCTTATATTAGGACATTTAAGTCGTTTTTTACAAACATACCTTACAAAAAACAATACTGGCGTGTATCTTTAGACAAAACAATGGCACTGATATATGTTCAGATTTTTTAAGTTTTTAAATGAAGGCAGCTCAAACATGCATTTTAGTCTGGGACTAGGATAAGCCCTGTCCAGGAAACTACCCCATAGTGTCAAAAGACCCAGGGTGAAAGTTAATCCAGGTTTAAAAAGCATATTCACCGTATAGGTTAAGCAAAGTGTAAAAACGAAATACTACACAACATTATACGTATTTAAACTATGCACTTAATGTTAAATGTTAAATTGATTTCTTCTTCTCCGCATCAATGCTGTTTCAGTAGATATAGCATTTAACGTTACATTCACGCAAAGACCGGCATTCTCGCCCAAACAAAGGTCCATCCGTGCGTTCAGAGTTTCCTAGAGATGCAAAGCGGCGTCTCCATGGAGGCGAGGGGGCGGGGCTTCCACAGTGTTATGGGAAAAGTATCTGGACAATCTGAAGGACAGACAGAAGCTATCACGACAAAAGGCTTTAGGAGCGTCAGACAGCTCGTTCAAACTCACAGCGCGTATGTGTGAGGCATTGTCTCCATACACACCATCCATCAAGCGGTCAGGTGGCTCTCTCTCTCTCTCTGTCTCTCATCAGCATTGCGTTCAGCTCTCTTTCTACAGCATGAAATCAATTTTTAGCTCCTCATTTCCTTTGCCAAGAAAAGAGGCAAGTCTGCCAAACACACACACACTGACACACACACACACACACACATTCCTTTAACCTATTCCCATTGGATTTGTTAGGTGGAGTTGTTGTTTTATTCTTGCCTAATTTAAAACAAGATGCATTTTAGTCCATTGATAACGCTTTTGAGTATATCTTTACAAACACACGTACACAAATATATATATACACCGAGTAATGCTCATATGAACACACACTGTCTTCATTGTATGGACCACCCACTATGTGTGTGTGTGTGTTTTGTTGTTTAACTTTTGGGGACGAATTTGTCTCCAAACTATAGGGAACTAAACCTGACAAAACCTCCAGCTGAGGACATTGAAAGGAATGCAAACGGTTTTCTTTTAGTGATGCTGTTAGTCGTCATCGTTCACTTTATATGACATCTATATTTCTTCTCTTCTAGTTTATGTCAAGGTCTTGTCATACGTTCAAAGTCGTGTGGAATATGCACAGTCTCTCTGTGATGTGTTGGTGGAACATTTAGGATTTTTCCAGGAAACCTCTGTGATATTCCATTGGAATGTTTCTGATGTTCTGCTAGAATTGGAAGTTCTGGAGCATGTCAGATGGTTGTCCAAAATTCTTTACGTTATCCCGCTCGTATTTTTCTCATTATTCCGCCCTCGTTCTCTTCGGTGTTGGAGGAAAACAGAAGGAAAGAGGGAAATCAGAAGATGTTGTGACGGAATTTTCATCATCTTCTCTGACTGGTGTCGGAGCGAGCGGTCGAATCCAAAGAAGCTTTGTATTGTTATCATGGCTTGATGAGTGACGCACGCACACACGCGCGCGGTCGGGGCTGCAGGTGCGGGATGGTGGAATGTGTTTGAAATGATGTTCACCTGCAGGGGCCGTGAGAACCTGAGGGACTCAACAGAAACATGAACTCGACGGAGATCAAAGGTCAGAGGTCATCTTCCTGCTCTCATGTGAAATATCCCGTCTTAATATTGGCACACACACACATGACTAGACCATTTCTCATCGGTCAGAGACAGAGATGAACAGGTGCAGTTGCAGTTACAATCTCAGGTTTTAAAGGACTTAACATTTAGGCCAGAAATTTATTTTACGCGCTTGACGGATGCATATTTATACTGAAACACTGCACTGCAACTGACATTTATCTAGAAAATACATGGAATTTAAGACATCTTTAAAAACATTTGGACAAGGCTATGAATCTGAAAATTTGTAATTGTTAACTCCTTCAGAAATTTTATGAAGTCCTAGTTTTTGTGCATGTTCAATAAGATTTTTAAGAATAAGGCCACGCTTCATTTTAAGAATCTGAAGAAAGGTCAAAGATTTATGTTTTTAAAGCCAGTTCTGTTTACGTTTCTGAGAAATTGGTTAAATGAGCATCACAAAAAGTTGTTTGTCTCTGATATACTTTTGATTTTTTCCACAAATTTGATAAAGTATACAAAATTAATTAAACCAAAACATTCAAGTAAAACAAACTTAAAATTATCAGTACATGTTGTGAGGAACACCCATAACTCTTCTCCCCAGAATATTTTGATTATTTAAGATTTATCACAGAATAAAAACTGATAAAAACTCTATATTTGTTTATAAAATGTCATAAACTTTTAAGCTCTTATGTAATTGATGTTGTTTTGTTGTAATGATAATTTTTTGATGTCACTGATGTGAGGTGATCAGTGTTTTCTTATACATGAACCCTGTGCAGCACATTTTATTGTATTGCCCTCCACAGTACTGACAATACATGTCAAAAATTCAGTTTTTGTTTGTGTTTCTGTGGAGAATCAAGTTTATTCAATGATTGACTTATAGTCAGTAATGAATATTGTGTTAAATATCATTTATAACACCAAAAGTAATATAAATGTATTAAAATGAGAAAATCTTCAAACTTAATTAACTAAGTGGAGATGTTGAACAGAGCAATTAATATTACAAATTAAATCAACTTTAAGTAAAATGTACTATTTGTTGTTCAACTTAATAGTTATTTTATAAAACATATCCTCAAAAAAAAATCATAATGTGAAGTAATGATTTTTAGTAAACACTACTAATGCCTAATATTATAACTTTTCTGCTACACACACTAAAGGTTTTATGTTAACACAACTTAACCTGTTTAGTTTCACCCTGTATAAAAATGGTTTAGTGCAACGGGTTTTCACGCATATTCTAGTAATGTTAACAATGTCCAGAATAAGTCTTAAAAATATCCTTAAAAGTCTTTAAAGTTCCTTAAAAGGAATATTTTGGGTTCAATGCATGTTAAGCTCAGTCGGCAGTACTTCATTTGCTGTATTTTGACAAAACTCTTTCTTGAAATATATGATAAGCATTATGCAAGAAACGTTTCATACTGATTGAGCTGTACTTGTATTGAATACAAGTAACATCACAAATCACACTCATAACATTCTCACATTAATTTATTGGAATGTTTTGAGAAGGTCCATCTCATTTGCATATTCTTGCAATATGTATATTCAATTAAATGACTTATTATTTTGTGTTTTTAAGAGTGCATAGTTTTAGTAGTTCTGTCTAGTTTTTACAGTAAATGCAATTTTCACACATTTTTATTATTATTTTATTAGTATTCAATATTTATAAAATGCATTGAGCATTTTTGTCTTTTTTACTTTTAGATATTTATGCTATTCTTAAGAATTCCAATCAAGTCACTCTTGCTATGCATTATGGCAGATAACTCAATTCGGGTGTGTGTTGCTTGTTTCAAGATGAACATGTTCTGCAGTGTATGTACAATATGTTTGCCATTAACACGCCGTTTCAGTTTGCACTTTCACATTTTAACAGTTTGAAGAGAATCTAGATTATTTTAATGTTATTTTAATGTTATTACTAGATTATTAATCTAGAATCTAGTAATTTTAATGTTAAACTGTGAAAAGTTTAGCGTGTTACCCGAGTAATCCTACATGATGTGATTTAACTCCACAGTCAGATATTTCATTGAGAAACCTGCTTGACCTCACACATGTACAAACACTGCTGAACCACGAGTAGCCATGAGATATAAGTTAAAAAATATTTTACATTTGAAACATTTGGCTAATTTGTATAAATTTATATGAAATTAATTCTACAATTATCATAAAAAACAATAACAAAACCCCTACCCTAACCCCAACGTCAGTGGCAAAGGCAAATCGTACAAAAACTGTACAAAACTGGACAAAAGTGGTCGTACAAATGAATACAATTTAGCCACCTCACCTTGTCAAAAGATTGTATGTAGTACACAATAGTGAACAGTCTTTGACTTAAAGGTTCTTTGGAGAACCGAACGTTCTTCTATGGCATTGCAAATAACCTTTGTGTAACCCCCACACACACAACTAAATATTCAACCTATGGTTGCCTTGCATTTTATAAAGATGTGAAATGGAGCTGGTGGCTGGAAGCCTCTGTTCTTCAGTTCAAATCACACTTTTGTTTGCTTTGGATCAGTGCATGAAGCTGTAAAACAACCTGATTAAACTCACATACACAAACACATTCCTCACCACACCTGACACAACACCTGAGCTATTCACAGCCATGAATACAATCAACACACACACACACACACGCAATATAAAAAGGTTTTGTGTGTATGAGGGTATTTATGTGCTTTCACTGGCCCGTATTAACATTTAGGCAATTCATATATTTAGGAAAAGTTGTATAAAATATATCAGTTCCCTGTCAGCAGTACTAGTTCAGTTTCATGTATTTGGTTAAAAAGTTTGCTTAGATTAGTGAGTATGCTCAGGTTCTGTCTTGAAGTGCTTTTTCTGGAGAATATGTTGCAACTAATCTGATTCATGTGAATGTGTAATTTAGTTACCCAAGTTTTGGACGGAGTGTTACCTTCATTTGCTTTGGCAAAGATTTTAGGTTTGCACCCCAAAACAACACATCTTACTTTCATAGAGCAAAACTGCTAAAATGTGGTTTATTGAATGCCGGATCCATCCATTATGTAGTATTTATTTGTTAAATATGAGTTTGGCTCCTTTACATTTTTAACAGGAATGTATGAGTGCTTCTGCTGGTTTAAGACCCAATAATTGCAGGTTCAAATCTCAAAAGGTTTGATTCATGTTTGATTTACTTTCTTCAATACTCCAGTAAGGTTTCTGTCACTGACAAGCCCTTTATACACAGATGTTGGTGTTTATTGCCCCCTTCAGGAGAAAAGAGAAACTGCTCATTTCAACTCATACAGAAGAATAATATTTATTAGTTTAGAATATATTAAGCCATGTTACATTTGACAATTTAAATGTTTGTACATTGTGCAGATTTATAAATTCATTTCATGCTGTCAGTACAGGCAGGAAAAGAAAATGTTTTATCAATAAGCAGGTTAAGCAGTATCAATAATGTTATATGCATTGCAGGAACACACGTGTGAGAGATGACATGAACATTAGTCTGCCTATGTGTGTGTGTTCACATTCAATCATCAGTAGATCTTTATAGAGTTTCACTCTCCATCTTTAAATCCACCTTCATCTTCTGCCTCTCCATCACAGTCTCCAACTCTGAAGATCTACGAGCATCCTGAGAGAGAAAGAAAGAAAAAAAAAGAGAGAAATATTCAGTAGCTGATCTGCTACACCTCCATATAAAACAGTGGTTCTTAAAGTTTTCGCCATGCACCACCCCTTGTGTACGGTGCATCCCTTCGTGCCCCCCAAAGAAAATTCATGACAAAAAAACATAGAATTTAAATAAAACAAAACAGGCTGTTAACTTATTTTTATTTTTATGTATGATAAATTAATGCATGTTATACCACGGGCCGGTTGAATACTATATTCTGATTGGCTGAGAAATGTTCCATGGGTATGCATTAATTTCTGATAACCGCACACCTAACCTGTCAAATGTCTTAAAAATAAGCACCAGAGTAATGTTTGTGGTAACCGTGGTATAAGAGGAATAATGCACACCCGTAACGGCACAACGCAAATTGCACTTTGGGTGTGCATTATTTTCTTATAATTCAATGGCCCGCCGTCAATTACTCCTTACTTATAAACTGCCCTCCTGCCCCCCAGTCTCACCGTGTCACGTCCCCATTTTAAGAACCACTGGTCTAAACTTTTTTTTTTAAATATTTCTGATTCATTGTAACATTACAGAATAATAGTAGCTCCAGTAAAACTATGGAATAACATAAATTATACTATGCGGCGGTTTCCTAGACAGGATTTAGATTAATCCAGGACTAGGCCTTAGTTATTTTAGGACATTTAAATATGCCCCAATATTTTGTGACTAAAAGCATCCAAAATAAATCTAAACTGTTATATTTTATATATATAATATTCTCTCATCTAGTCATCTATTTCAAAAATAAATTTATAATAACATTTTTGTTTTCTAATAAAAGAAATGGCCTTTATGTTTGGCATAACTATATTTGTCTACAAAAGTAATTTCAATGCTGTTTATTTGATATATATACAGTTTGCACAGTATACAAGTCATTAATTCTATTAAAAGCCCACATAATACATGGAAAACTGTGTGTGTGTGTGTGTGTGTGTGTGTGTGTGTGTGTGTGTGTGTGTGTGTGTGTGTGTGTGTGTGTGTGTGTGTGCGTGCGTGCGTGCGTGCGTGCGTGCGTGCGTGCGTGCGTGCGTGCGTGTGTACCTGGTAGTCATCACGTTGTGGGGACCAAATATCCCAACAAAGATATGAACACCAGCAAATATTTGACCTTGAATGTGTGTGTATTGTGTCTGTTTTGTGTCTATAACTGTTATGTCTCTAATGTGTGTCTGTACGTGTATCTGTTGATTTGATTGTGTGTTGTATTGTTTGTGTGTTTGTGTACCTCCAGCAGGGCTCTTTGTACTGTAAGTTGACTGTAGACTCTAGCGCCCTCTTCAGGAATAACAGCGCGCAGTTCTTCTTTATTCAGTGAAAACAGCTGAGCTCCATTCAAAACCTTTAAACACTGAACCGTCCTACAAACACCAACAACAAACACAACACATCAGTGTTCAGTACATTATTCCTTCATTACACTTTTTTAACAATTGTTAAAAATAGTTATAAAATAGTTTGACATGGCTTTAAGGAAATAGTTCACCCAAAAATGAAAATTCCGTTGTCATTTATTTTTTACAAACCTGTATAAATTTCTTTGTTCTGTTAAACACAAAGGAAGATATTTTGAGCAATGTTTGTAACCAACATTTTTTGAGCATCATTGACTTCTATAGTATTTTTTTACTATGTAAGTCAATGGTTCTGTTTCCTGCTTAATTACAAATATCGTCATTTGTGTTTAGCAGAACATAGAAATCTATATAGGTTTGTAAAAAATAACGGTGAATAAATGATAACAGAATTTTCATTTTTGGGTGAACTATCCCTTTAACACTTTAAAGACTAAACATTTTTTTATCACAAAGCTCTCTGAAATACATTCTGGTCAATGCTTTCATACTGTGGTGAAATATTTTCACACAATGACCACCTTAATTTGTTATGTTTCATTTTATCTTAGCAAATTGTCAAAAGGATAAAGTCATGACATAAATCCATATATGGTGTGTTATGAAGTGCCAGTTTAAAAGATTTCGACTTCATTAAGTTCTGATTTCTAAAGCGAGACTCACGGTTGACTGAATCCTTTCTTTTTCAGCCAGTTCTCCACTTCATCCGGAGGTGAGCTGTAATCGAGCGGAGCCGTAGTGCCCGGCGAGCGAGGGATCACCAGTCGAGGGGTTAAATTCTTCCCCCTGGTCAAGCGTTGAAGTAACTCATCATTTACCTGCATCACTGACACAGAACCGAGCAGTCAGTTTAAGAAACCTTACTGTGAGCAATGTTGAGACAACACGACTGACAAGAAGAGGAAGAAAAGGAGACAGGAAGTTTCCGGACAATGAGGCATTATTATATCATCTGACAAGTGCTTCACTGAACACTGTGACAGGATAAACCAAAGATTGTTAATCAGACCAGAGCCTACACACATCTCACAAACCATGTACGTCTCTTTGCATTACCATTGAATTGAGTTTATGCTTTTATGCATTTGGCCGACGCTTTTATCCAAAGCGACTTATGGTACATTCAAGTTAGAAATTTGGGTATCAAACCCATGACCTTTTGCAAAGCCACCAATTGAGCCACATGAACATTTCTGACCCAGTCTATAAGTTATTGTTTTCGTGATAGGTGGACATGTTTGCAAAGCCTTCGGGCAGTTTTTCCAGCTATATGCAAAACTAAAGTGCTATTTACTTGAATAAATAGACAGATATCACCTGCTAAAATTAAAATATTGTTAACCCTGGCATTAACTGTACCATAACTTCTGTTTCTTAAGCTCAAATTGTGCTAAAATAAAAAAAGTTTGAGGTCCCCTATTCATAGTAATAGCAGTGCTCAATCTTGTTATATTTAATGTCTTTGGCACAGTTTGAGATCACTTCGAAAACTCTCGAGGACACACATGAGATTTGTCTAGTCTGGAGAAATGTTTGATGTCATTTGAGAAGGGTAATTTGTTTCTATACCTTTGTCTGTGTCTTCAGGCAGATGTTGTTGTCCCCCCATGCTGCGGGATCTGCTGGGATTGCTGGGGTCTGAGGTGATGGCCGACGGGCTGGGCAGGGCGTTGAATATCGGTGGAGCAGAAGGAGGCTGAAACAGAAAGATGTACGGTTACAGGACAAGACGAGGAGCGAGCCATCGTGTGCGTTTGATGTGAGTTCGTACCTTTGGAGTCTTGTGCGTTACATCATTGTCGATGTGTGTGATGGGCTCCAGGATATTGAACGGTACAAATCCAACTTCATCAAACTTATTCCGACACTTCCACCAGCGTTTAGATGATTCAATCACCTGAATGGCAGAAAATATCAAAATAAATGATGCTTTTATTACTAATAGAATACATTTCAACCATGTCATTGTAATACAAAACTGATAAATGAGACCCTGGACCACAGTTACCTGTAACCAGTCATAAGAGTCAATTTAAAAATATATATATATATATTTTATATAATATATAGCTTTCCAGTAATGTATTGTATGTTAGGATAGGACAATAACTGGCCAAGATACTACTATGAAAATCTGGATCAAGATATTGAGAAAATTGCCTTTAAAGTTGTCCAAATGAAGTCCATTGAAACACATATTACTATTGATAAATGCATATATAATATAATTACAGTAGGAAATTAACAAAATATCATCATGGGACATGATCTTTACGTAAAGGTGCAGTCTGTAAATTTTTGCGGCATCTAGTGGTGAGTTTGCGAATTGCAACCAACAGCTCAGTCCACTGCTTACCCCTCGTTTTAAAATGCATAGAGAAGCTACGATAGCCGCCACTGGAAAAGCATGTAATTGACGGAGAAAACTTAGCAAAGTGAAAAAAGTTAAGGGCTTCTGTAGAAACATGGCGGCACAAAATGGCGACTTCCATGTAAGGGGACCCTCGGTGTATGTAGATAAAAACAGCTAATTCTAATAAAAACATAATGGTTCATTATGAAAGGTCTTTATACACCCTTAATAACATAGTTTTGTATATTATTTTGCATTTCTGTCAAGAGATCCTTTTAAAATTACACACTGCACCTTTAATATTCTAATGATTTTTTGAAATAAAGAAAAACGATAATTTTGACCCATACAATGTATTTTTGGCTATTGCTACAAATATAACCGTGTGACTTATGACTTATGAGGTTTTGTGGTCCAGGGTCACATAAGGTTTATTCTCAAATGTGTAAAGTGTACTTTTAGGGTTATGTTTAATCTGTAGTCATTACAATTAGTTTTATATACAGTCATTTTACAGTATGTTCCCATGTCAACATTTAAAGGTACAGTGTGTAAATTTTAGCGGCATCTAGATGTGAGGTTGCGAATTGCAACCAACGGCTCAGTCCACTGCTCACCCCTCACTTTTGAAACACATAGAGAAGCTACGGGAGCTGCCACCGAACAAACATGTCATCGTCGGAGACAACTTAGTAAAAAAATTGTCCGTTAAGGGCTTCTGTAGAAAAATGGCGGCACAAAATGGCGACTTCCATGTAAAGGGACCCTCGGTGTATGTAGATAAAAAGGTCTCGTTCTAAGGTAATAAACACATAATGGTTCATTATGAAAGGTCTTTATACACCCCTGTTAATATAGTTTTGTATTTGCATTTCTGTCAAGAGATCCTTCTAAAAATTACACACTGCACCTTTAATATAATCATAAATCATGTTGATGAAAGTTAATAATAATGTTTAACAGGTTTGTGAGGGCAAGGTTAAGGTGTAACCATCATAATCTTAGTATGAACATTTTTGTGTGTGTGTGTGAATACCAACCTCTAATGTCTCTCCATGCATTACTGAGAGCTCACTGTTATTTCGTGCATTGAAATCGTAACTGCAGCGGTACAATCTATCTTTCACAGGACCATCACTATAAGAGAGAGAGAGAGAGAAGAAAGAGAAGAGTTTTCTCACATGCACAAAATGAAGAACAAACATTGTACAAAATGAAGAAAATGTGTATGAATCACAATGTTTTAATGCAGACATAAGATAACCGCGTATGTACTGCATGAGACGTATAAAAGACAGAAACTCTTATTTAAAAGCACCATTAGAAACAATGGATGCATTGAGGCGGTGATCTTTGAATGCATGTTTGCTCTTCATTCATTTGTGAACTGGTTCCATTATGGCAAACGGACACAAATGAAACCCTTCTGTCGTAACCCAAAATGCATTTCAGATTTGAAATTATTAAAAGATTTTCAGCATGTCTTCACCGTATCTGTTTGTGTTTTAAACAAAGCCATCTTGTGTTGTGTCTTGTGGCCGAGCAGTAAAACAGAACAGATGCTTTAAAACAGTATCGAGTTTCTTTACTTGCTCAGAAGTGAAACTGCCCTTTGCTGTGTTTGGTAAGTGAGAATACCACACAACAAAATCACACACACAAGATATTTTACTTGTTGTAAACTGTGTGAACAAACTCACTAAATGAATAAATAAGACACAGACACTGATTTTACGACTGTGTGCAAATACTAAAACACTTCTTATTGTTTTTACTCGGTAGACAAATTAGGCAGATGTTCACACAGGCATTTGGCATGACATGACCCCATCCAAAAAACCACCAACTATGCAAAAGTAAATCCGAGCCAGATGACATTATGAGTTTTGCATTGAGCTGGTTCACACAAGTGTCACTTTAATCTGTTTTGCATCATTAAACGTGACGTCAGGATGTTTTGGGATCCGGTTTGAAAGCAGTTTCATTAGCAGGTGCTTTCATGCAAAACCTCCTCTGTTAAGCCACTGACGGGCCAAGCAGGCGCCTGCTTTTGTGTCCATTAAATACCAATTTCCGGTTTAAAGTCTAAAGTTGGTTGATAATTGTGAGGATGATTAAACTTACAGTTGGTCTGTCATGTGATCGGGAGCAGTGTGTCGATCAAAGGGGTGAGACGCTGCGAGCTGGCTCTGAGAGAAACAATTCAACATGTTAGTAAGCACATCACATACTAGGACACACCTGCAGTGAATGACATCACATTTATATGGTTTTGTGTTTGTATTCTCTCTTTACATTATATTGTACATGCTAACATTTACTTAACATTTACATTTCTGCCCTCGGCAGTCGTTTTTATTGAAGCATAAACACTTTTTGATGTACCAGTGCTCCCTGGATTCAAACCCATGACCTTTGCATTACCAAAGCAATGCTTTATAATCTAAGATATGTAAGCACCTGAAAGCATGATTTGACACATGAGAAACCCCATCTAAAGTCATATTTTGTGACTTTATGTTTCAAATATAGTGTATTTCATATTTTGTGCATGTTAATGTTTGTACCTCTACTTTTGCATCTTGTTTGTGTTGTGCTTCCACAGGATCGACCCAACCGGCGACATCGGACCCCGCGGGTCTCCATCCGTCCAGAAACAAAGGTGTGTATGGAGCCACGGGACTCCTGAGAGCAGACCTGCATGAAGAAAAATAAAGAAACATCAGGTTTGAAAAGACATTGTATTTCCCTTTAAATCTCCATATTTAAATCTCCACAAAGCAGTACATACTTGTGCTGTGTCCAGTTGGGCCCTAAAGCGACCCATAACTCCTTGTCTTCTGCTGTCAGGTTATTCTGTAGCAGGTTCACGGCTCCTTGTGTCATAGCAGGGCTGGAGACGGATCCAGCTAAGGCCGGACCTCCTGTTACCTTCACAATCTACACACACACACAAACACAGGTTTGAATACAGAATATACAGCGCACTTTATCATCTGAAACACCCTTGATATCAATCTAATGTGAGGACAATAGCAGGCAAACGCTGATAAACCCCTTTTGATAAAACACTGGAACAATAAGGTTTAACAAAAAGCTTTAATATCTCGGCTGTTTGCACAGGCAAAGTGTGTGCAAACATAAATGCACGTGTCATACTCACCATGTCGAGAGGTTTGAAGACGTGATGCACGAGCTCTTCTGCGGTGGGATTGGAGATGATAGATTTTAACCTTGACTAAAGACAAATAGGATGATTACTGAAAACTCACAAATATGCCACCATACTGCTTACAACTTTAATACATGACCAGTAACAAAAATGACGGAAAATAACAATAATAATAATACAGTTAATGTTATTAATAGTTGTATTTATTACAATGTCGTGATTACATGCTAATATTATGAACATTTTAAATATTAAACATTGAATATATTCCATAATATTCAAACCACCCTCATATATTACTGGACATTTGAGAGGTCATGTCATTTTTATTTTTGTGATATTTTTGTGGGACCTACAAACACTAGACCTAAGGTGTGCCACATTAGAGCAAATCACTCTAAAAATAAAGCAAGACTCACAATTAAAAATATTAAATATAACAACTTTTCACAATATAATTTACAATAATTTATTAATGCATTCATAAAAATGTATTAACCTAAAACTATAAACCTACCTATTAAGTTGTTTAAATGATATTTACATGGCCAAAAGTTAGTTTTTATCATTCAGTGTTAGCATTAAAATAATGAAATGACTCACCAACAGGCTAAAACTGTATTTAAATTTCTGAAACGTGTCGATGAAATCTCTCTCAGATGGTGGTTTAGCTTTTGCTGTTAGAAGATCCTCTATAAAACACAAAACACAACAAACAGTCAAACACACACATACACACAGCCCATCATAACCATCATGTGTGAGTCAACTACTGTTATTTACTGTCCTTTATATGGTGGCTGTGAAGTTTAAAGCTCCACATTGGCTGCATGGAAAAAATCCACAGGAATAGAAGTCACACGAATTTGGAATGACAGGAGAGCAAGTGAATGATCGAGTGAATGATCGAGTGAGTGATCGAGTGAGGGATCGAGTGAATGATCAACTGAGTGATCGAGTGAACGATCGAGTGAGGGATCGAGTGAGGGATCGAATGAATGATCAACTGAGTGATCGACTGAGTGATTGACTGAGTAATTGACTGAGTGATTGACTAAGTGATCAAGTGAATGATCAAGTGAGTGATCGGTCTGAGCGATCGACTAAGTGATTGACTGAGTAATCAACTGAGTGATCAAGTGAATGATCAAGTGAATGATCGAGTGAGTGATCGAGTGAATGATCGAGTGAGTGAATAAAAGTCACACAAATTTGGAACGACCGGAGAGCGAGTGAATGATTGAGTGAATGATCAAATGAGTGATCGAGTGAATGACCGAGTGAATGATGGAGTGAGTGATCGACTGAATGATCGACTGAGTGTTCGACTGAGTAATTGAGTGAATGATTAAGTGAATGATCGACTGAGTGATCGAGTGAATGATCGATTGAGTGATCGAGTGAGTGATCGAGTGAATGATCGAGTGAGTGATCGAGTGAATGATCGAGTGAGTGAATAAAAGTCACACAAATTTGGAATGACAGGAGAGCGAGTGAATGATTGAGTGAATGAATGATGGAGTGAGTGATCAATTGAATGATCAAGTGAATGATGGAGTGAGTGATCGAGTGAATGATGAATTTACATTTTGTTTGAGTGTAATTCAGATTTCTGTTATGCCAACGCAATGTCAACACAGCTGATGACGTCTGACTGTAACCCAACACTTTCCCACCATCTAATGTTTTGAAAGAAACTGATACAAGGCTAAAATCTGCTGATAAGAGCGCACAACAACATGCTTGTAGAGGAAAGTTCACTTCAGTTTGGTTATAAAGGAATATTCAGAGAAAGGGTCATATTTATAATATTCACAGAATGAGAAATCAGTCCTAAGTGACGCTATATTTAGCTTTTCTGAGAAATGTTCAGGTGCGATGTTGACTCGTACCATCTGCACTTTTCCTCTGACTTCTCTTCTGTTTTTTGCTTCTTTGGTTGAGGATCATCTGAGCTTCTGCTGACTGCTGCAGCTTTCCCATGAATGCTTCAATATCATCAAAACAATGATTGAGGATTTCCTATGAGAGAGAGAGAGAGGAGAGAGAGAGAGAGAGAGACAACGTCTTTGAGTCTTGTGCCTGTAGACGTCTGTCAGCTAATGACGAAGAGCTGAAGGTCAACAGCCTTATTGACCGACGCTGACTGACCTCTGTTACATATGTGGGTAAATGTGGGTGTTTTCATCTTAACTCTGCTTTAAGGACAAAATGGCTGACAAATGTACCCAGTCATCTAACACTCAATCTAAATCAAGTAAATGTTTAAACTAAAATGCAAAAACTGAAACATAATCTTCTTTGACATTTTATAGATCGGTGCTTGTCCATGCAAAACTCATTACCACAATGCTGGAGATGTTGGCATTTACATTACCATGTGTTTGTGTGTGATTGTACTCACCACCTCTAACTGAGCTTTGAGGAATGACTTATCAGGCTGACCATTTACTAATCCATTTGCTGCAAACAATGAAGAGAAAATCATTTTAGAAATGTATTAGTAAGTTTAAAGAAATGATTTTACAGGCCTGCATACACGTGCTCACCTTTGATGCCCGGGTAAGGTGGAGGGGGGTGATTTGAGGGCGGGATGTGGACTTGACTGTACGGAGGGCTTGGAATATCCATATTGGGTTCAAAACACCTAAAACATTAATATATTTACATCAAACATCTGTATTGTGAAAAATACACAGCATTTTTGTCAAATCCACATATGTTTTATGTAACTTTAACGTTATGTGAACTCATCACAAGCCAAAACTTTAATAGTAGGTTGAATGGATTTGCAAAACCAAGTTGTTTTAATTTCATGCATTTGCATTTTTTACAGTGTGTGATTGTGAATTATAAAGCAATTTAACAAGTTTGATAACACACCTACTGATGTATTGTACAGTAAATAAAGGTTGCACAATACTGATGAGTCAATGTGGATACACAAAGAGTGATTTCACAGAAACCTTGATTCTCTTCTTTACGTCATGCGATGCTTTTAGATATAAAACACTTTATATATCAAGCTTCACAAGCATCTATATCCAGTTAAAATATTTCATAGACGTATATCATCGTTTTCATATAAATCTAATTATTAAAGATGAGCCCTAACTTAAAAAGAAAACTGCATCATTTTTACTTTTGAAGACATTTTGTCAGATTTAACTCCATCTACAGCAAATTTCGTCTCTAATACACAAGATCCCCCTCCAAAAACACTTACTCCTAAAAATGTAGGCTATTGTAGAAAAACATGTGTGGTATGTGGTTTGACATTGATCTGTCTTTAAGTTCAATGTGTCTCTCTCACACCCACACTCTTTCAATGTCACTCAATGTATTGTGAAGCTGATAAGCACATAGAGACGGATAAAGATAACAAACACTGTACCTTACTGTAGATGTTGTTGTATACCTCCATATGAAGAGTTCAGCTCGAATGAGTCTGTCTTTCTGTCTCTTTTTCTCTCTCTCTACCTTGTACTCTCAGTCACGCCTTCTTAAGTTATGTATAACTGGCTAAACTGGTTTGTCAACTGGTTAACAGGTTTCTCTCTGTCTGCCTTTACTGTATGTGTTGTGGGTGACCTGTGGAAATCACAACGGCGCTCGGCTGGATCGCTACCTATTCTCTCGATGCGACACAGCTTGCTTGATGTCATCTCGAATGCGCTCCGCCTGTAATACACAAACAGGTACGCAGTGATGTCATCAATGGGGCGGGGTTCTGCTCTGACAACAACAAAAGGTATGACCTGAATGAAATCTGCAATGCTCCAGTGAAGTTGATTGTTGTACCCTGACTGTTGTGCAGCTGAATAAATAAACACTGGGCATCTTCTGGGTGGAGCTCTGACAAACCAGCAGAAGAAGAGATGGATCGTGGAGAGATGAAGGATTTATGCAGTCGCAGCGGAGGACTGAAGATAAATCAAACGCCTCCAATTCCTCATTGGTGATCGGGCAGTGGGAAAACAAAGATTATTGATTAGAAAACTGATCAATACAAGATTTATTCAGAAAGGCAAAGCTGTGACAAGTCAATTAATGCATAAAGTAGTGTTTGTACAGACAGAGGCCCAAAAAGTGTACACTTATGGCACATTAAAAATATTGTATTGCATTAGTTTGCTTCTGCAAGCGCATGATGGGACTTTTTCCTGACAATTAACTTTTATTTCTGAATATTTTTTTAGGGATTGGTGGTGTGTTTTTGTTTTGTTTTTTATGGAGTCAGGTGTCTACCAGAAAAACCACAGGTGGAGTTCAGCACATTAACTGGGACAAATGTGTTGTAATGCATTTGTCCTTATTTTAACAGCTCATCCATTGTTTCCTTATGTCAAACCTAACAGACTTCTAGTTGTGAAACAAAAAGATGCTCTTGTGTTCTTTACACAATACAAAAATGACTTTTTTACCTAGTATTTTTGTATTGTTTTCAGTACAAATAACAAAAAATTTAAGAAAATAAATCTTTATTTTTGACAAAAAACAAACAAGCAAAAAGCAAAAATTTTATGGGTTTAGACAAATATTTTGTAAAATTTTTCTTGAATTAACTGTTTAAGAGACAAAAACTCATAAAATGATTGTGTTAAAACAACACATTTTGTGTTGTGTTGTCCCTTTTATTTATTTGAACAGAAAATCAACACAAAATGACACATAATGTGTTAAATAGCATAACACAAAGAAAATGTATTCAGGTACCACTTGTAAACTTGAAACCATCTTTGTATGAAAGTTGAGTTCAAGTTTAATACAAGTGTTAACTAAATACATTTTTTAATACAGAGATAGTATGTTAAAGGTGCACTTTAGTTCATATTCATGGTGTCTCAAAATAGCACAGTGAAGTACACCTAAATGATCTTATGAACATCTTAAAAAGTACTAAAGATGAATTTTTGGTGTATTTTGTACAAAATTGGTGTGCGTAAAGCACTTTAAGTACACTATAGAAGTGTAATACTTTTTCACCTGGGATAGCATAACGCAAAAATTGTAAAACAATAACATCCTTTTTTCAAGATTTCTTACCCCATTGGCGCTTTATTATTTTGTTAATGCAAGACATTAATGTAAAACACTTTTTGGGCCACTACATGCCCCCATCTGTAATATTTTCAGGGTTCCCACACCTTAGTTTACTTTAATTATAAGGACCTTTCTAGGGGATTTCCAGGTCCAATACCCTCAAATTCAAGGACTAAATGTAGGGACACATTTCAAGTGAGAGCATGGTTACATAGTGTTACCTTTTAAGATACATTGTTACAGTTCACTTTCGAGGGAACTCGCACTATGTCACTGCGGTGACACTTTGGAGACACCTCCAGGGGTAAGTGCGTCTGAATGTGTATATCAAATTCAACCAATGGTGAGGCTTAACAACAAAGACAGGGTGACGCAGGAGCCAGGAAGTATATCGCTATTTGAAATATTGCCAAAGACAACGTAACAGGAACGCATGAACTATGGCAAGGGAGACGCAGGGTCTCGTTCCCTTCTCAGGAAACAACAGTTACATACGTAACCCAAGACATTTTCATGTGTCAAACACAACTATGCAAAAAAGCATTTTGGTATGAATCAACATTCACATACAGAAGATATAAGCATTTAAAGCAAACAGTTTAGCATTAAAAAGTCTAGAATTTTTAAGATATTATCCTAAACTACACGAAATAATATGGATTTTTTTCTTGCATAAAATATATTCAAGCACTTATTGACCTGTATCTATGTATGTTGTATGTATATTTTCAAACACTTCCCAGGGCCTTGAATTTTTTTCCCCAGATTCACAAACTTTTAAGGATTTCAAGGACCTGTCGGAACCCTGTATTTTCTAATCTCTCAGTTAAGTTTTGTGCACAGCTGAAGTTATGGTGGGGGGCTTTGGACAATGTTGAGATAATTTCTGTGGTTAATATTTAAGGCGGAGTGCATGATCTCTGAAAGCCTTCTTTTGATAGACCCGCCATATGCAACCCAGGCAAAGATGTCGGCTAGGAGACACGCCCCTTACTGCTAATTGGCTGACAAGTGTGTTTTGGTACTCAACCCGAATCCAAAGTGTTTTTCAAAAATCATGTACTCTGCCATTAAGAAGTGCACTTATTTTTATTATTATTTTTTAGTGCTGTATGTCTACCTCATTGTTTCTGTCTCTCAGGCTGATCTTGTCAGCTTGGATCTCCAGGATCACTTCAATGCTGGAAAGCCGATAATAATCCAGATGTTTCAGAACTCGAAAAAGAGTCTCTTCAACGGTGTCCACACCGTCATCTCCCAGAGAAACATTCACCAGCCGCTAGAGTAAAACAATCAGAGAAAATACACATCCTAGGCTAAATGCATAAATATCAACCTGAAAAGCCATTCACATTTCTTCTGTAAGTGGGCCACGACTTGGTTTTATCCATTAGAAATTGGATAAATCATTAAAAGTGGTCTGGAAGTCTAGTCCGGTAATGTTAATTTAGCTATATGTCATTATTAGTGTTTCATTTTCCTTTCTTTAGCAGAACATGATCATATTAAGGAAATAAATGGGGTCATTTTTGACTTGATGACTACCACACCACACCTGAACGCACCCTCATATCATCTGACCGTACAAGATCATCAAACGTGTTACTCTCCTCCACACACCCTAATGACAAAATCCAGTTCCCCTACATGTGAGAACATCCAAAATAGCATGTAGACTCAAGATTCACCTCAGTCTCCAGGATTAGTCATGTTATACAATCTTGTGGTGGCTTGTTTGTAAAAGGTGCAATTATTATGACACCAGAGCCGAACCAGGGTGGGCTCTTTTCCTTACCAACCACAACACCTCCCAGATTACCCCTATAACCCACAAAGCAACCTCCTGAACACACCTGAGCACCATTTCTATTTCCTAGAGGAAATGTAAACATCTATGTTGTTTAGGTCAACATTTTGTTAAGGGTTAAGGGTTATTGTCATGTGTTGATGATACTCACAGTAAGCAGATACTGAGATATTGCCCCCATCAGGACCACCGGCTGCCTCACACCTATAGACACTCGGAAAGAACATTATTACGTCAAAGAGAGATGTTAAAAATGTGTGTGACTGAGACTATTTTAACACATACATTTTTACAGATTGAGTCATTTTTACACGGTATCTGTCTCTCTTCTGTTTGACCTAACTCTCTCTCTCTCTCTCTCTCTCTCTCTCTCTCTCTCTCTCTCTCTCTCTCTCTCTCGCTCAACCTGTCTAACTGCCTGCAGGCTGGAATTCCTGCAGGTTAAAATTTAGCAAAGCTACTACACATCCACCTTGACTTTCACAATGATGCTTGTTCAAAGAATTTATCAGACTACATAACCTTCATTTAGCCTACTCCAGATATCAAACAACTTATTCTTTGTATTGAGAACAATAAACAGACCAATCTATGTTGTGTTTTTTGAAACCTGTATGACTTCCACTCGTCCAATGAGTAATAAAATGTGTTTATTGATGTTTATGTTCTTGTCCATGCAGTGACATCATAAAGTGACATCATACGGTGACTACAGGGGCTGCTGACGTAAAAAAGACAAAACAGCTCAATAAAAGTCTTATAACAAAATATAACAGTCCTGTGACCTGTGAATAAAACATTCATTCAAGTCATATGAACTGCTGGATGAAGCTTTGATTGGGGTGTTTTGTGTATTTGGGCACTCAGTAAACCCTTGTACTTTAATCATATGAGCAAGAACAGTGTGAATATTTTCCATTAAAAGTCAATAGAAGAAAGACACTCACGCACGTTTGGACTGAATGAAATTTCATTCTCGAGTACAATATCATAAAATTTTCATAAAAAATACCATTTGACAATAAACAACAGGTGTGTTGTCGTCAGACAAAAAAAAAATGACAAATTTAAGACACGCTTGAATACAAAATAAGACAAAAAGTAATAATTTCTGATCTAAAAAATCTATTTCACAGCTGAATTAATATAATATCACAAAGACTAACTTTCTAACACTTACCGTGGGTTTACACTCCTGATGTTACGACGATCTTTGTCTAACTTTCAGGGGAAAGATGTATTTAGTTTGTAACCGCCCCAACATACCTTACCACCAGGTAACACAGGTGATAACATGAGGGTAATGTGAGATACAAAAATGTCTTTTTAAAAATTAGACAATATGTGCTTGTCTAGTGATCGGGCTTTGGATGTGCCAACACGCAATTATTGTGCAAATAAACACTAAACTGTTATTGAAAGTTGATCCGTATTTCCTTTTGTTAATCTCTTTAAAATGCAACTATTGTTTTCTGTCTGTTGATGTTGTCAAAATGTCCCACATTTGTTTACCTCAATTAGCCAGCCTACCTGTTGATGGTCACATATAGGCCTAGGGGTCATATTCAGATCAAAGGTCAGGTTATGATAGTTCCTGTATTCAGAATAAACACATTGAAATTTGCATTAGGCGACTTTTGTTGAAATGCTTCGTTTGCCAAATGATCAGATGTGATGAACGAAACTCACTTTCAGTATAAAAAATATTAATGAGGTGTGTTATAAGGATTTATGCAGGGTTGTAAGGCAATAAACATTCAGATGTAACACACGTATGGTGAACAGAAAGTTTAACCTCAGAAGTTTTCTTTAAACATATGTATGGGCGTGGCATTGATGTTATGACGTCATCGCCGTCCAACACCACTGAAAACTGAACAGGAAAATATATATGACAATAATGACAATTGCTGTTATATTTTTTCTTTTCTTTCAAGCACTTAATAAACAAAGTAAAAGTAAATCACAAAAAAACTTATTAACAGAAAAATATGGTAGGCGTTGTCTGTGGTGGGCGGGCCTTATTGGTTGATTGACAACAGGAACGAAGCGCTCAACGTGGCAAAATAAACTTCAGCGCATGAACTTTTAGTCTGGAGACAATGTGGAGGATTTATTTAGGTTCTGACTCGTTTTTAATTGTTTCCCTGGTGTGTTTCTGATTTTTAACAGTTCAGAATAATGTGTTTTACTAGAATGGATGATTTTTGCAACACAACGAGAAAGTGAGACTAACTAACTCTTTACTCTGCTGAAGAAATATCACCTGTGAGAGAGGTACGTTACACAGGTTACTTAATGTTTACTTTTGTATTCATTTATTATTAAACATATAAGTGATATGACACGTGCATAGCAACATAGCAACGTTTTCAACATAGCAACACGTTGTATTGCATTTTCATAAGATAAACTGTCTAGTTATTCCATCGCTTTTGTATATAAAAAGTAATATGCTAATTTAAACATCAAGAACAAATTTTAAACCTTACAGTGAGTGTATATAGAGTATAAAAATTTAAGTTTTTGTGACCTGGGTCACTTTGACTTTTAAATAAGATGCAAACGCAGAAGGCGCCACCAGCTGGCCAGTTTAAAAATCACTGAAATATTGTTGAGAATTGCATCAGATTACAGAACAAAAGCAGCCGGCTACATCTGACAAACTTGGAAAAATAATACAAATATATGCACAAATCACGAAGGGTGAAACCCTACAGAAATACTATGGTAAACATAATGGTAAATAATACTAACAGTTTTAAATTTCCGAAATAAACAAAATAAATAGTTGACTTGGAACCAGTGAAAGCAGTGACTGTAGATGTATACGTAATACAAATATTTAAAACAGCATTTCTATAATAATGCAATAAGATGTTCTGTATTAATAAAACTTGGTTGTTATAACGTTAGCTTATTTAACTTAAAACACAACTAGAATTTATATGCGCTATTAAAAGCTCTTTGACCTGACTATTTAATGGTGTTGTCTAACATTTTCTTAATGACTATATACAAGCCCTAAAAATCTTAAATGTAAAATTTCGTGATTTTCCATGTTGTATTGTACCTTTTAATTTTTAATTCATGTGAAGGACTCCCGTCGGCGATGCAAGAAAAGACAACCGGATGACATCAAAGTACCGCGAGACCGATTCGAGAAATCATACGAATGAGTCTGCTTTTGCATTGCTCTCGCGGTACTTTGATGTCACTTGCTTTTCGGTTCTTGGGGGCACTGCATGAAGTCGAACACACCTCCTGTGACGTCACTGCTCATGTGATCTGAAAGGTGGGCGGGGTTATACAAATATGGCGGGACTCTTGTTGTAGGCAGGCACGTGTGGACGATTCTGACATTCGCTACCGGAAATATGAATGAAATGTATTAAACGCGCCAAAAATAACGTCATTTTGTGTCGTGTCACACATTATTAGTCGTGTATAACACTTTGATCTGTGGAGAATATTGTGAAGTGATACTTCATAAATATCCGAGCCGTGGGTGTAAGCCAGTGACAATAGTACGCGCCATTGATCATCAGGACGTGTAACTTAAATGTGTGGAAACTCGAAAGAAAAATCATCAGCGATGACATTACATATTTCATTTTGTTATTTAACAACAATACGTTAGAACACACCTCTCATTTTCCGCGTACTGATTATACTTTCTTCATGGACAGGGCTATTCTTTATAAATCCTCGATAAAAATGAATGCAATACAAAATATAACTCGGATAGAGAAATAATGTGCAGTATATTATTATCAAATATGCAAATACTTAAAAAATACTAATTTTTCCGTATCCTTTTACTGGTTAAACTGCCTATGAAATGTTATATCTTACCAAACTTTCTTTTGTTTGTATTGCAGTAATACTTGTTTATTGTGTAACACCTGACAAGTTAGTCAATGTTTCCTGTTGATATACACGTGTTGCTTTAATACTGGCTATGAAACTGGTGGCTATGAGATTGTGCCAGGGTCCCCATTTTTACGACATTTTATAAAATACAATAATATATCATACATTTGGTATAATAAAAACCTCAGTAAAATAAGTGAAAGGGTGCACCCTACACAAGGTGGGCCAGATGTCGAAAGTTTAAGAACCACTACATTATTTTGTACTTCTGTAACATGTGATTTATACAGTGATGTTTTCTTGACTTTATTGATAAAGTGTAGTCTAATAACAGGTGTTCATGTAGCTCAATTGTAGTGTTGTATTAGCAGCTTCAATGCCATTCGATTCTCATACTGATAAAATGTATAGTCAGGGGTGCACATAACATTTTTTGTGTTGGTTTTCAAAGGAGCACCTGGAGATATTGTTTGGTACTTACACTATTCATGACACAGACATCCTTCATGCTGTCATCACCACTTATCTCCTGACTACTCTCTTCACCATATCTCTTTGGTTTAACATGGTAGACGATGATGTACATAAAATAAAATGTGCCTGGTTATGGTTTTTCACTCATGTAACCTTCAGAAAGAACTACTAGCCTAACTCCTATACATTTCCAATAGGTTATTGTTAAAAACAAGTTAATGGTCAGTAATAAAAAAAAATCAGTAGCACAAAAAATACAATAGAACAAACATACAAATGTTTTTAGGTTGGTCTGTAGTTTTCAGGTAAATCTTATTGAAGTTACCAAAGTTATTCAGTCAAGACAAGGAAATTATTATTGTCTTTTTCTGTGGTTTGATTACCTTAAAAACAGCATCAGGTTCATACTCTAAAAACACTTGAAATGCACAGATCCAATATATTGTTACAATACACATGCATTTTATTTCTTAATTGTTTTTATTTATTTAATATGTAAAAGACTTTTAATACTATAATCAGGGCATTTTGAGATAAATAATTGTGGTTTAAAGTGTCATCTTAAGTGCAAGAAAACAAACTCGGTTGGCATTTGTTGTGTGCGAACGCTCGCATTTTAAAGGTGCGCAAACAAACCTTTCAAACAACGCAGGAGTAAATTATAGAAATCTTAAATATTATTTAAATTGTCTAGGGGTGTAACGATTAATCGTGCAAATGCGCGTTTTCTCAATGAATGAATTTGAATGAATTATGTTGAAATCCCGGCACATCCGAACACCAGGGGGCGCTCTCATGCAGAAACTCCCTTTGTGCCACACAAGAAGTAGCATTACAAACGCTATTCCAGGAAATGTCTACACAGGAATATTTATACGCTGTTCTTCAAATTGTTTCAGGTATTTTCATGATAATAAAGAATATTTTGAATTAGGGATGGGCGATATGGCCTAAAATCAATATTGCGTTATACATTGCAGCCTCTTCTTGCGATATCGATATGTATTGCGATATAATAATTTCAATAGACTCGTTTCAGAACAGGTAATGTAGACCCTTAGAAAAGCCAAACTGCTAAAAAGTAAGTAAAAGTAAACCGTTATGGCCAGATTAGTCTTGTTACCTCTCTTAGCTGGAACTTTTGCCTGACACACTATACAGCAGGGGTGTCCAGACTTTTTTGTGTGGTGATCTACTTTTAAAATGATAAAGCCGACAAGATCTATCTGCTAAAAAAACACAGTAATTATTTTTATAACACTAAACACTTTAAATGCTTGTGGGGACTATACTGCATATATATATATACTGCATGTTTCACAATTATTAGACCATAATGCCAATTTCGCATGTGGAGCAGCAGTTAACTTATGTAACTTATGGCTTAAATCCAAAAAATAGATGTTGCATCGGTCATTTTCACGAGTTCCTCTGTTTCGCTGACGCTTTCATCCATGTTTATTCGGCTGCAGCTCGTGGCTCTAAAGTTCGCGGCTAGATTGTGTCATCAACATGCATTATCGCGATTAGGGCTGTCACTTTTGTGAAAAAATCATTTTCGATTTTTAATATATAAGTGTTCATTGAATCGATTGTAAAATCGATTTTCCAAGTAAAAGACGTTTCCATTTTCAACGCCAAATAACAGACAAATGTAAAGAGAGCGCCTGAAACGCACAAGTCAGCAATATTTCTTATTCATTGTCATTAAGTTTCGTGCAGAATAAAAAACATCAACAGTAGTTCAACATTCTCTAAAAAAATATGCAGAGTGGACTGCTGCCATAAATGAAAAACATTACTGCAGGTTCAACCGGCTGCTTTTATGATTTAGGCAATTCAAAAATTATTTTAAATAATGATTCGATCCATTTCAAACAACTGTTAAAAAATGAAACTTTAAATAGACTTACTTGAAGTTGAGAACATGCCGTGTATTTTTTTTATTAAACGTAACCGACACTAAGGCGGCACTAGGCAGGCATAATGAAATGCGCAAAAAGGCTAGGGCCATTACAAATTATTGGTCAGGAAAACAAGTCGATCAACATTTTAGGGGTCAAGAGCAGAGCGCTTTTCATTCACTATATGTCCATCTGTTCAGAAGACGCACTCCGACCGCACTGATGTCCCAGGGAAACTCGGGTACTTCGTTGCCAGCTGCGTATTTCGTACTGCCAATCTTCCGTCACAAAAGCGGGTCGCTGTCAGCTCGCAAGGGTGGCTCCTTGTCATAACTCATCATCTCCTGTAAGGTCACAATTTCGACGCAGTCTCGTGTTGCACAGGTTTATTGACGTTGTCCTCCATTTTCTTTGCAAAACACTAGATGCAGCGATTGAAAGCGTGAAACTATAGGTGCGTAAAATTGCTGGGTATTTTCTGTCTAGCTTTCGCACACCTACTGCACTTTCGTAATTCATTATTTTCTTTTTCTGTTTGTGAGTTTTGTTACATTTATTTTTTTAACTGTTTAATTCTTTTAAAATTAATAGTGTACATATTTTGTTAAAATCGATTGCCTATTTTCGTTTTCGAAACTCTTTTTGGTTGGTCCGATCGATTGTGCAATCGATTTTCGAACGAAAAGTGACAGCCCTAATCGCGATAGTGCAATAGATTTAAAATCTCTATCGTATGCCAATTTTCTATCGTTTATATTGCATATCGTTTATATTGCCCATCCCTATTTTGAATGATTTTGTTTAACGAGTGTTGCTTTTTTAAATGCACGGTATAAACGACTCCGACTCATAATGATTTTAGATTGATAAGGACTTCCAACTGACCAAATGCCGTAATAAAGGCACAAGCTGTGCATAAAACAAAGAATCGCAGCCTTGCGATTCAGAATCGATTTCAGACAGGCATTTTTAATGAGGACCGCGATTGAATCGTGATTGAATCGTTACATCCCTAAAATTGTCCAATCGGGCCAGTGACTGTTGCCTCGCTGCTATCATCATGCATTCATTATCTTACCAATGATCTTACCCTTATGTTGCAATTAATTAGGTAACTAATGTAACACAATTCCTGCAACGTTGGTACACATTTATTTTAATCGTGCATGCGCACCAGTTATGTGCACCCCTGTGTATAGTTTGAATGCACTGTATGTCGCTTTGGATAAAAGCATCTGTCATGTATCATATAAACAGTGCAAAGGCTTTTTATGTGCAATTATTTGTATATAAAACTAAATTTCTCTCTCTCTCACTCAGATGACATCAGAAAAACCTCCATTACCTGCTGATGATAACCAGCTGGAGGAGGCTGACCTGGGTTTAGGGACCGAGCAGGGGGTCCCCGTGGAGATAGCCAGAGATGGTTGGGACAGTAAAGTGGAATATTTCCTTGCTCAGGTCGGATTCAGTGTGGGGTTAGGAAATGTTTGGAGGTTCCCGTACCTTTGCCACCAGAATGGAGGAGGTGAGGGTGGTGGAGATCTTTTGCATCTTGGATATCTGTCTTTTGCTTTTAAGTTATGCCAGATTTTAATTACATTTACAAATTCTTAGTGCTGAAGCTTAATTGTGAACTCTGGTTATCATAATAATTAAACCATCATATCAATTGTTAGCTATACTATCACAATCACAGGATTGAAGCTTATGATTGATTGATTGACATGTTTCTGATTATTTCTTAGGAGCTTTCATCTTGCTCTATGTGGTGTTGATGGTGCTGGTTGGCGTGCCGTTGTTTTTTCTGGAGTTGGCCGCAGGGCAGAGCATCAGACAGGGCAGTATTGGCGTCTGGAGACACATTTCTCCCAAACTTGTTGGCATTGGATACTCCAGCTGTGTGGTGAGACATTCCTTACATTCCTGGTCACTCACAGTGGAAATTGTAATATAATTTTTACAGAAAACGTTTTTTTTTCACCATGGTATTTATACTATTATACACTCTTTTGTACTATTTCTCAGGTGTGTTCCTTTGTGGCGCTGTATTACAATGTAATCATTGGTTGGAGTATCTTTTACCTCGGAAGTTCCTTCCGGTATTCTCTACCTTGGCAAGACTGTCCAAAAGAAGGGAACGTCACTGGTACGAATTTTGTGTGTACAATCATAGTCATTTCTGACTAAGTGATGTTAAGAAGAGGATGTAAAGGCAAAAAATACTTAATGAAGATTCTAACTTTTGTTTTTCTTTCCATTAATAGTGAAAGAATGTGAGGCCAGCTCTCCAACGTCATATTTTTGGTATCGTAAGGCTCTGGATATCACTGATTCTATTAATGAAACGGGCGAGTTTAACCTCATCCTCACTGGATGCCTGCTGGCCGCTTGGGTCATGGTTTGCCTGGGAATGTACAAGGGCATTAAATCTACCGGCAAGGTACTGGGAGTGTTGAATATTTTCCTACACAGTCATTATTAAGCTTATGTATTACCTTTATAAGATCAAGTAAGCTTTGTCCTCCTGTCTGATGAATGGCTTCAGATACTTTGTGTGTTGTATTTTGATTATTGATAATATATTGGTTGTGTGTAGGTGATGTATTTCTCCTCCGTGTTTCCATACGTGGTGCTGCTGTGTTTCCTGATCAGAGGGTTGACGCTGGACGGGGCATCAGAGGGCATTAAATTCATGTTTTACCCCCGAGTACGAGCAAACGCACGCACATGCAAAAATAAACTTTTATCTTTCTCCATTGTTCACAATAACAGCAGGAATCTGAACTGGCTTTAAATTTCACTTTCAGCTGGAGATCTGGGCCGACGTTCAGGTGTGGCGTCAGGCGGCGACTCAGGTCTTCTTTGCTCTTGGTTTGGGTTTCGGTTCTGTGATTGCATATTCATCGTACAACCCGAGGAACAACAACTGCCACCGCGACGCCTTCACAGTGTCCGGTGTCAACTTCATGACGTCTGTTCTGGCCACGCTGGTGGTGTTTGCCGTGCTCGGCTTCAGAGCCAAAACCATCGCCACAGACTGTGCCAAAAGGTCAGTATGTTAAGTCATTCTCATTTGCTTAATGTGTGATTGCGACTATCTGCTTTGTATATATTATTATTATTATTATATTTTCACTGATTTACTTTACTAAACAATTCTGTACTTTTATAAAGTGCTTATTTTGCGGCAAAATGTTAAAGGTGCAGTGTGTAAAATTTTAGAAGGATTTTTTGATAGCAATGCAATAAAATCTACATAACTATATTATCAGGGGTGTATAAAGATCTCACAAAATGAACTATATTGTTATTATTATCTAAGAATGAGCCGTTTTATCTACGTACACTGTGGGTCCCCTTACATGGAAGTCGCCATTTTGCGGCATCATGTTTCTACAGTAGCCCTAAACGGACAAACTACTCTAGAGAGCGCATTTGTCACTACATTGTCTCAGACAATGACATTTTTATCCTGTGACGGCTACTGTAGCTTCTCTATGTGCTTCGAAAGGGAGTGGAGCAATTCGCAACCTTACCACTAGATGCTGCTAAAATCTACACACTGCACCTTTAAATGCTCTCTCATTTGTAAATGGTTTTGGATAAATGTGTCTTCTAAATCAGTTGAATTTAATATTAAAGCTCACGTAACACACGCTGTTTCTGCATTTCTGATATTAATCTGGAGTACCTATGGAGTAGTATGACATCCTTTATATCTCTGAAGAGTCTTTAGTTTAATCAGATTTATAAAAGAAAGATTAGCTTTACCGAATCTTTCCGATAACGTACGAAAAAATGAAGAAGGAGGAGTTATAACACGGGAGGAGCGAGTACGAGTCATACAACACTATACAACACTGTTTTAACTTATGATTCACTACATGTTCGTGTCATTTATATAATATACACGCGCCTATTTCCAACATAAGACAGAAGTCTTACTTACCACGTGTAACTCGTCATGACCCGGTTCTGAAAATCCACCGCATCAAACACACACGCAAAACTCCGCTGCTAAACCCGGATAATAAACTATATCCATTGTTTCCATAAGGCTGGATGTCTTCTCCTTACATCCAAAAACACACTTCTTGTTGTGCCATTGTTGACTTTTGAAATTAAACAAGGCTGAGTGGCGTGATAAGCTGTTAGCAAGCTCTAGCGTCTCCCGCTGACTGACGGCTGGGCGGGGTTTTCCGGGGGAAGTTTTCCGGCGGAAGCCCATATAAAGAAGTGATACGTATCGAAAACCCCTGAAACGTCAGTTAGAACCGTAATCGAAAAAAATTTGCCGAAACTTGTACGAACCCTGGCGAAGTGCATTCGGCACAGAAATACTCTGAAACACGCCCAACTGCATTTTTGACACTTTGCCTACGTTTAGCATGAGGAAACAACTCTAGAACTGTGTTAATAAGTCAGAATGCTTGAAAAACCATTAAACCCCCCCTTTAATGTGACAAGTCAGTTCAATATCATTTAAATTGTACCATGTTTACCATATTTAAACCATTAAAGTTAATGCTTCCCAGGATTTAAAATACTTAAATGTGTCTTTGTTACAGTAATATAAAAGCCGTGTTAGAGGCGATGTCCGCCTCCTCCCTCTCCGATATTCACACCAATGCATCGGCTGTGGAGAACATCACGCTTCCTCAGTATGAAATCTGGTACAGAGATCAGGGACACCAGTTCAACGTCTCCTCCTGCAGTCTGGAGGATGAAATGAAAAAGGTATGTAAGACACAGTGAAAAAAGTGAAAAATATAATTTGTATATTTTATGTGCGCAATATTGACATTATTGTATTGCATATTGTTCAGCATTCAGGATATTCTTTAACTCTTCCCTGTGTTTCTCTTCAGGGTGTCGAAGGAACAGGTCTGGCGTTCATTGCGTTTACCGAAGCGATGACGTTGTTTCCCGGCAGTCCATTCTGGTCGGCACTTTTCTTCCTAATGCTGCTCAATTTGGGTTTGTCCACCATGTTTGGAAATATGGCTGGAATTATGACCCCATTAACAGACACTTTTAAGACGCTACGCAAACGCAAACTGCTCTTTACAGGTACTCGTTTTTTTGTCAGTTCAGTATCAGTGTTTTTTTATGTTGTATGTTTTCAAAGTTTGTAACCATTTGGTCGATTTAATCGTTTTGGCCTCTCTGATTGGTTGCCCTCTCTCTCTCTCTCTCCTAGTGTGCAGCTGTACATTGGGCTTTCTGATTGGTTTGATATTCACTCAGCGCTGTGGGAACTACTTTGTAATGATGTTTGATGATTATTCTGCTACTCTTCCTCTCATCATCGTCGTCATCTTTCAGACCATCAGTGTGGCCTGGGTGTATGGAGCAGACAGGTACGTCACACCATTAAACGATATGTGCTTTGTTTTACAGTACACATTTGGCGTATTTTATTCAATTTAAAAGGTGACATATGCTCGTATTTGTATTTGAAGGTTTTTAGAGGATTTAAAGCAGATGTTGGGGCGTCCAATTCCAGTGGTGTACAAGTATCTTTGGAAGTACGTGTGTCCGATTGCCATGCTGGGACTTTTGGGTGCCAGTCTGCTTAAGATGTTCCTACAGCGGCCCACGTACACCGCTTGGAATAAAGAAAAGGTAAAGTCACACACTGTATGTCTTCACTTCAATTTTTATATCCTTCATTGATGCTTAATGAAATGTTTCTGTGTCAGGCGTCTGAGGAACATCTTCCCTATCCTGGTTGGGCGCTCGCCGTCCTGTCGTTTCTCATTATTGTTGCATCACTTCCTGTTCCTGTTGGATACCTACATTTCATTGTGGTAAAACGGCTCGGTCAGTCCACTTCAGATGCCGAGACTGGATACATGCCCTGTGCCACCACAGACACGGACCTGACCCCACTCGGCACATCTGCACTTTTGGTAGATAACCCAAATTTGCGTTTGACTGAGGAAAACACTAGATTTCTTTCTCAAAACGGACACGTGGAAAGTATGGAATTAAGTGCGTTATGAGAGAGAGCAAAACCAAATGTGAACGTTACAAACAAGTTTACAAACATCTTGGATGGATCAATTTTACTAAAAGTATCAATGCCACGGTTTAATTTTGATACTTGCAGACGTTCTTACATGGGAACAGTAATCGTTTTTAAAGAACAGTTTGTCCACAAAATGAATGGTTTGTCACCTTGGTCGTGTTTTATGTAGAACTGTAGATATTTATCAGTATGTCTGTTGTGTATGCAATAATTTTCCAAATCTGACATCTGTGATAATACACAACAGTGTCTTTGTTTACATACAGGAATGCAACTACATTTTTGGTGACAGAGGTTTTATTTTCTGGGGTGTCTTTGCCTTTAAAAGTAAAAACAATTACATGCTTCAGGTAGGACCAAATTAATATCTAAACAACTTGGGCACACTATGGTCTGATAGTCATGCACTATAGGTCTTTTCTCTTGTGTAAAAGTGTTTTTTTAGATAGAGAAACTCATTGCGTTATTGTGAATATGAAACAGAGACCAACATGGTTGTTCCTAAAATTAATATATAGTATTCAGTGCAGTTATTTAAATGAGTTTGTAATTTAAACATTGTAAATTATCTTTATTATACAAATTTAAAGCTGCATATTTGGTAAAAAAGAAATCTACAGCTGGTAAACAATAGTCCCTTTCACACATACAGTCTTTACTGGTAATTTACTGGTAAATTGCAGTTAACAGATCATGTGTGAACAGAACCTTTCCGGTAAATCAGTGCTCCCAATTTACCAGTAAGACAGGTTGTAAGATTACCAGTAATTTACCGGTAAGCGCTGTGTGTGAACGAAAATTATAGGATTACCGGCATTTAGAACGGACGACGTCAGACCGTGCTGACAGCTTCGGGCCAATCATAGCGTTTTAATACAGATGACGCGTTTACCCCCGCACTGTTTACTGACGTTTCCACACACATGCTGCTTGAAAGTTGAGCACACCTGCAGTTTACGTCCACATTTCTTCACCAAAGTTGTTAAAAACAGCTGACCGACGAATTGCCGACATCCTTAGCACGCCCTCTGTGAAGCCTAAAGTGCAAACAGTACTGTTGTTAAAAACGCATTTTCGGTTTGACGTCGTCTCATTCAATGTTGTTTGGTCATGAGCATCTTCGCGACTGTTTACCACAGACGTGAAAACAACAAAATACGGACCGTGGATATGAACGACGTGGATTGTTTACAAATACAACACTGAGCTCGCCGCGTGCTACAGGTACTTCCGCTTTCTCAACGAATTTACCGGTATTTTGATACTGATGTGTGAATGATGTCTTACTGGTAAAATAACGGAACGCCACTGCGTGTGTGAACAGCACATTTTTGTATTTACTGGTAAATTCATTCTGGTAAATTCATGGTAATTTACCAGAATTACTGTGTGAAAGAGGCTAATAACTTGCATGAGACATAAATCTCAAACATCAGAGCTCAGGTCACAAACTACGGTCTTTTGTGACAACTGTCAAGATGTGTATGGTTATAAAACAAAAGAAAAAATAGTTTGCACTTGTTTATATTTTTGGGGTAAAATATGCCTGAATGTTTCTTTGTGAGATCAACAAAATGTGTATTACGTTATTATGTGTATTGATTTTGTTTATATTCTGTAACATTTTTGCCCGGTTTCACAGTCAAGGGTTAAGGTTGGTCCCAGACTATAATTCATGTTTGAGTTGTCTTATCTGAAAATAACTTGCCCTGATATATCTTAAAATATGTCTGTCATTGTTTTGTCTCAAGATGGTCACTGATAATGTTTATTTTTTTAATATAAGTGACTTAAATATCTTAATTTAAATAAGACCTAGTCCTGGCTTAGGCTAAGCCTTGTCTGTTAAACCAGGCTTTTGTTAGTTTTTGCTTTGGTATGAACAAACATCTGATATTTTTCTGAGGTTTTTATGCATTTCCAGTTGTGTAAAAATGTTTAGATGCTTTTCACTTCTGGTTTTTAATGAAGTATTTTTTATGCAAAATGTTTTTGGTCAAACTTAATTTGTGCAAAGTTATCTGTGGCCTGCTGAAAAAAGCTGTTGTTTTATAAATGAATTGCTTTTTATTAACCCCAAATTATCTCTCTCATCCATGTTTCTAAGAGGTCTCATCTGGCCTGTGTGTCAGACAGATTTATGGCTTATAGTCATTGTAAATTATGATCTTTGCCTCTCACAGGGGTATGATGGCTTTTCTATGTTTTTCTTTGTGCTTGTATAGTAGATTGAACTCAGTTTGTATGTAGTTTGTTCTGGTGAGTAATATATACTGTTAGTTTTTCCTCATGTTCTTGATATTATGAACTAGAAGAAGGTACATGTCTTTGGCATCACTGTTAAATGCTGCAGTTTATTTTCAGTATTTCTTCCTGCTTGCCTTTTTTTCTTTCCACATGACATTTGCGTTAATGAGAAAACAATACAATTCCAACTTTTCTTTATGTAGGTTTAGATGTCAGATCATGTTAGACAAACAAGTTTTTTTTGATTGGTTGTTTTATGATACTTATTTCATTGTTTTGTTTGTAAGTTTATTTGACCTCATGGAAATTATCTCCATGAAGTTGGTATATGTGTTGATAATTTATTGATCATTTCATTCTTTGTATGTACAGCGTCCCAAAGCCTGAGAAAGGCACTTAATAAATAAATAAAACAATTATAATAATGTTGGTACCCTACATGAATATATGTCACCAAAGTTTGAATTTTTCTGTTCATTTGTATTGATAATTTTATTATAAGTGACACTATATATACATGATAAATGACATTAATCACTTCAGATGGGTTAATTCTGCTGAGAAAGCAAAGACTAGAAAAACAGCAGTATGCAGCTTTCTGTGAGATCTCGAGTTTGAAAACGACTTTATTGCATAAAACGCTTCAACTAACTTTAATTTTTGTGCAATTATTTATTTTACACAATAGTTTAATCATCTCCAACATTTATAATGCAATAAACATAATAATCACAAACTTTAGATCAATGCTAATCGAGCAAACCTCATTATAAAACATAATAAACGTGCTTGAGTTCAATGCGGTGCTGCGCAGCCCAATCGGCGCGTGACGTCACAATACCGCGAGAGTGATTCGAGAGCTGTGCGCACGGTACTTTGATGTCACACCCAAACAGTCTGCACAGCGAGCATGAAGTCGCACGTGCAATTTACGACAGGGAAGCGCAAAATAAACAATTAAAACACAACGATAACTGTGACGAGACGAAACTAAATAGACAGGAACGAGTAACCAGTGTGTTTTACTGGCACGTTTCGAGCGAGCGTTTTCAATTTGTCTCTAAGGTAGCTGCGCAGATGTAACTCAAGGTGGGGCTACAAGAACCTTGAGTTGTTTTTTATAACCTTCAGTAAAACGAGGGAGAATGAGATTCGCTTTGTTTTGTTTGTTAAATAACTTGAGAATTCATGGTCAATGTTTTTTGTGCACACTTCTAATCAGCACTAACAGTGTCGACGTTGTTTTGCAAAGCACTTGATTAAGCGTAGCCTACTGGAGTTTATTCCACGTGGATGTGGCTTTAAAAACACAGGTGTCATCTTTAATTTAATTTCAAACACTGTGTTTTTTTTAAACTAGCGAAAAGAATATATTACCGTCATACATTAATAAGGATACAGGTTAAGCTGAACTACAATTGGTCCCACTATGTAGTCTAGGCCCGCGCATACGTGACGTCAGAAGAGATTGCAGAAGAAATGAAAGAGTTGTTTCGGAACAACTGAAAAGCCACTGTTCATTCATTTAAAATGTGACCTTGACATGTTTTCATGAGATTTAAGGAAACTTGTATTTTCTCTTATGAAAGTGCCAGTTATTATACTGCATCATGTTTAAGTTTATAGTATTACCACACTAGACTAGACAGTGCTTGTGTTATCTTTCTGCGTATGTTCCCAAAGTGTTCCCTGGGCCCTGGGACTTTGGTTGTCATGGTGTGAAGCTCCACCCTGGAAAGAGAGAGCCCACAAACAAAAGTGATGCTTAACCCAGCTGAAAGACACAATCCACAGGAGGAGAAAAGCTCACAGAGACGTACAGCAGAAATCTGATTGAAGGTACGTGACGTGATAAAGAAGCAGTGATTTTAAAGAACAGGTGTGCTGTAGACAGAGGGTTAGTTTGAATCCTGTAATATGTTGTCTTTTTTAGTTAACTGTGCATTAAACTAGGAGTAACTGGTGTGAAATTGTGTCTTAACCAGTTGGTTAGAGCATCATCTTCAGCCATTCTGTGTTTGTTTACATCTGGTGAAAGAATCTTCTTCAATCAACATCAGTTTGATTATCCACAAATAACTTAATGCACAAAACTACATCCCAGCAAACACAAAACATTTTAACAACTTTTAGCAATGTTGTAGTTTGGTTGTAAAAGGTAATCCCATATGGCAAAAATACATAGTTTTAAATATATTTTAAAAAATAAAAAATGGCCAAACATATGTGTTGAAATATATTTAGAAATATGTTTAAAAATTTTATTTTTCACCAATATTTTTTGGCCATTTTGTGTATATTTTGAAATATATTTTTAAAGCATTGGAAGAAAAACGTTGTATGTTACAAACCTGTAAACATAACAAGTTTGAAAAGGTTAAATTTAAATATATTTTTAACTGCAAAATCTATATAATTGTATATTTTATTTATACTCATACATTTTATACAAATGTATATATTTCGGACAGGAAAGATTTTTTGCCATACAGGTTGTAAAATAAGATATGTATTTATTGCCCCTAAATACATTTTGAAATATAAGGTTAAAACTAAATATATTTTAAAATTAAAAATATATTTAATTAATAAGCTTTACTTTCTACAAAATGTGTTAAGCATATATTTGAAACATATTTTTGTCCAGTATTTTTTTTTGCCTTATGGGACGTTGCAGCACAACGTTTATAAAACGTGTTATAAAATCACAAACTAAATAAAAAAACAACGTAACAAAAAAGGACGTTTTTTAAAACGATGTAAAAATATGTATTTATAACGTTAAAAACACTGACATGTGTCGTATTAAGTACGTCGGAAAGTAACGTTATCACAACCTTTTTATAACGTGAAAAAACTTTTTATAACGTTTTTGTGTTTGCTGGGATGTTAATAAAAGTAAAATTCAGATAAGTCAGGACACTTTTTACCAGTTAAACTGTAAAAAAAATTTTTTACTCGAACATTTTCCCTTATAGACGATTTCAGCAGTAACAACATAAACAAGCAGCTTTCGTGGATAACACGTAACTTCGGGTAAACTTCGCTAAGAGTCAATAACAACAAAGTCCTTTTAAAGTAGTTTATAACAAGCAAATAAACAACACGTAGACTACCTAGGAAACCAAAACATTTCATATTCTAGACGAGGTATTTTTTCAAGAGCTCAGTTTCAGCAACTAGTCAGACCAATGAACAAACAGAAACCAGAAGTAGAATCCGAGTAAACGCGTAATCGCGTCACTGCACGTGTGTCCGATGAAACCGTCTTTGAATAGTGATACATTTTTAACTACTGAATCTGTATGAATTATATTAACATGGTGACCAATCAGAATTAAGTTTGCACAAGTTATACTGTAGTATATACTGTAATACAGAAAATGCATATATAGTACAAAAACTGTTTTAAGGCTTTGTTTAGACAAGTTTTTATTGTCGTCATGTAAAAGAAAATTGGAAGAAAAATATTTGGTGCTGTTTTCTTTAGAGCAGAGAAGTCTTGAAGGGATAATTCACCCAAAAATGAAAATTCTGTCATTTTCTAAATAAGATATTTTGGGTAAATGATGATAAGCACACAGTTGACGGTACCCATTTAATTCCATCATATTTGTTTTTCCTACTATGGAAGTCAATCAATCAGTGATTAATATCTCTCTGTCTGCAGTATGCTGAAGTGGATTCTGTTGGTGGTTTGTGTGTACGTGTGTTCGGGTCAAAATCCGATCCACAATGACCCAGAAAAGGAAACAGAACTGACCTCAGAACATGGCCATGTCACGCTAAAACAAACCTGTAAGTTCTCTCTATTCTCCTGTTCTGTCCTATTCATCCTCACATCTGTAGATTAAAACCCTTCTGTGGTTTGTATTATTGCAGATGTTCATTTGAATAAGGACAACAACAAGCTGGGTGTGTTTATCGCGGCTGCGCTGGGCACTCTGACCCTCATGGCTGTGGTCTACTGCATCTACAACCAGTTCTACACAAAAAACATTTACGCACACACACAGCTACACGAGTCAGGTACGCACACCTACACTTGTGCACATATGCAGATGGACAAATGTACGGGAATGAGACTAAAATATAGTTACAGAATATGCAGCAAGACCGTACACTAGGTTTGGGATTTATATAATGACAGTGGCTCTGTTATGTTAACCTTCATCTTAATTATTATGGCATCATTACATGTGACTTTCAATGAATCAGATTGATTCTGATTCTAAATGACTCGTTCACAAATCAGACTGAACTGATTGATTTGATTTGATTCAGATGCACTGATTCTTGAGTTCAGTTATCAGGTAATAATGACTTCATTAAATTTCATTGGAAGAAAGCAATGAACAGTGTTTATGAGCAACCCAGGAGGACTGAATAAATGATGACCGAAAGTGAATTATTCCTAAAAGCTCCTGTAAATGGATTTGTAATGACACACAAATGAGAATGAAGTAACGTCTCTCCATCCGTCAGATATCGCTCTGGATCTCAGCAGTTCCTCATCCTCTGTGTTTTCCGGCTATGTGGCAGACGGCTGGATGCAGAAGAGGATGGAGAAGGGAGGAGGGAGTTACGGCTCTCTCTCTGACACTCCTTCCATAATCACTCTGCCTCCTCCTCTGTCACCTCCTCAGAGAGCCTCTCCATTTCACTCGCTCTCTCGGTCCAGACCTCCTCCCTTGAGAACCATCTCTGCCCAGGACCTGGAGAAGAGCTTCCTATGAGATCATCTGTGTGTGTTTGTGTGCGCCTGTGTGAGCGAGTGTCTGGTGTGTACATTACAGAGTAAGCAAAATCCGTGCAGCTTCTGAATGTGTGAGAAATTGTGTGTTGATGTAATTGTTGTATTTTAATTTATCTAGCATAGTGCCTATTTTTTTAAAAGACGTTGCATCAAACGTTTAATCAAAACTTGCCTCTTTTAAGATGAAAAGTGTTTGTGATCTTCTTTACTTTTATGGCTGAGTAAAGTGTGCATGATTTAGTTTATTCAATACATAGGTTGTTTGTAGTGGCATATCATAACCACTACGTGGCTCTCTTCTTTGCGATGGGAGTTAAAAATAGACAAGGATAGTGTGTCCTTCATATGAAGGGTAAGGGATCAGAGCTCGACCCCTAACCCCCTCACTGTGTGTGTGTGCGTGCGCGCGTGTGTGTGGACACTGTGCAGATTTACAGTAATCTCATTTCAGCACCTTGGACAGCGACACGTGCAGACAAAACAGACTTTTATTAAAGGGATAGTTCACCCAGGGGTGAAGGTTTTGTCGTCATTTGCTCATTCTCATGTTGTTGCAGGCCTGTATTCATTTCTTTGTTCTGATTAGCACGAATGAAGATATTTTGAAGGATATTCGTAAACCTATTGTGAGCCCCATTTACCTCCATAGCATATAAGTGAATGGGGCTCACGAATGCTTCGGTTACTAATATCTTCCTTCGTGGTCGTCAGAACAGATACGTTTGTGCAGGTTTGTGGCGGCATGAGAGTGGGTGGATGATGACAGAATTTTCATTTTTGTGTGAACTATCCCTTTAACAACCACTGTTTCTCTCTGACTATTAAAGCTGTTATAATGTTTCTTTAACTATGTAATGCTGTATACTTAACATACATAATAAAGTTGCTTTGTGTTATATCGCTTGTTTAATTGTCTTAAATCAAGAGCTGGTTTATTTTTGGAAATGTTCTTCCACGATTTTCATTGATTTATGAAGCTAAATGATGAATGTGTTTGTGTGACGGAGAGAATCTGTGTATGAATGTGCGTGCGCGTTTATGGGTGTTGGTAGGGGTGGCTGCGCCTCGTGCGCGCGCTAGAGTGCGAGAGCGCGCAGTGTCCCGGTCGTCCCGGTGTGCGGAGTTGTGGAGGATGGAGGTCAGACCCGAGCGATTTAAAGCGGCAGCGGCGAAGACGCTCGGAAGGATAAACCGGTAAGAGGGAAAAAATGAATTGAATGCATGAAACAAGAATTGTCAATGATGTAGATGTAGTGACATTTGTAAGCACCTAATCTCTACGAGTGTAATTCTTCTTTCTTCACAGCTAAAGCTTTAAATCAGAGCTTACTGAAGTTTTAATGCGACTTAAAGCTGTACAACTCAATATTATTGGCAAAAATAAATCATGTCAGTGTGAATTGTTTAAATAGGATTAGTAATACATAAGTGAGTCGATGTACTTGATCATTCATGTTCTCTATAAAACTGATGGAAGATAATACAGCCTGCAACACGATACATTGAAGGAGAGGTGATTTAATTGATTATTTAAGTGTTTGACTAGTTGTGCGTGCGCGTGTGTTCGGGATGACCAGATTAACTCGACTAGACTATTTATAGCGGCTCTTGTCCGGTCTGTGACGTCACACTGCACCTGTCAGGTGATCACTTCCGTTCTGCATCACGACTGTTTTATTGAAAGATGGCCTATGCTTAGACCTAAAACAAACTATGTGTTTTCAGCATAATGCTCTTATAAGTATGTTCTGACATCTAATAGTGCATTTTTAATTTTCTAAAATTTTTAAAGGACAAACTTGATTAGATCTCTTTTAAAAGGTGATTATTCAATCTCAAATAGACATATTTATTTTCAAAGTCTGATGTCTTTAATATTCACACAATTTTTATAGGGATCACTTCTCCACTGGGCACAGTTAATAAGTAATTTTACTTTAATGTTTAGTGTATTTAATACTTGATCAGGTTATACTTCACTGGTCATTTACAATATAATTATTTCATATGCATGGAAAAGCTCTAGGTTACAGACAGGGTACAGATTAAATTTTTTTGTTCACAACCATTTAAGTTTGATGAATTAAAGTTTAAAGATAAATTAAAGATAAATTATTGTTTTTTTTTAAACTGGGGATTACAAAATATATAAAAAATTAAGTTTTGTATATCAATCCCATACTGCAAAAAATATTTTTTTATATATTTCAAAATAAAAATGGCCAAAAATATATGTACTGAAATATATTTTAAATTATGTTTACAAAATGTTTTACACCAATGTTTGAATATTTTGAATATTTCTGAAAATAAATATATTTTAAACCATTTATATTCACGCCACATTGGAAAAGAAACTTGTATGCTACAAACCTGTAAACACAACAGATTGATAAGGTTAAAATTAAATATATTTTCAACTATACAAAAATATACTTATAATTGTATAGATACTTATACATGTTATACTTGTACTTTATACATTTTATACAAACCTTTATATTTTTTCCAGGAAAAAATATATTTGCCAAATGGGTTATAAATTATTTTATATAATTTTTGCCCCTGAAATGCATTTTGAAATATATGTTACTATATGAAGGTTAAAATTTTTTATTTTCAAATCCAAAAATATATTTAATTAGACTTTTTTTCTACAAAATGTTTTTAGCATATATTTAAGGCATCATTTTTGTCCAGAGAAATTTATTTTTGGCTGTATGGCATATTTTGCTTTACACTGTAGGATAAAATCAACTTTTGTATGATGAGCTGTCTTTAATTTGTGATTCCAGTCCTGAAATAAATCTTCAACTAACCAGGTGCTGCTCAAATCCTCTCTTCTTATTCTCTCTCTCTCTCTCTCTTTCTATTTCTTTCTCTTTTTGCTTCTCTCTGTGTAAAACCCCACACGTCATCGGTTTAACACATCGACTGCTATAAATGGATTGTACTCTATAGTGCCGTTAAAGTGTCGCTGTTGTTTCTAGACAGTGTATAAGGATGTTGTTAAGTCATAATTTAAGGCCTTCCTTCTCTCGCTCATTTCGCACCTTCGTTCAAGGTCACTGCAGTAGGACTGACACCAGAGAAACCTTTCTGCATTTTTTTGTTCAGTTTAGATTAAAATGTCAGTCATGTAACTACACTTGACATTAGCATTATCTCCCAGTTTCACAGACAAGGATAGTCCTAAACTAAAACACATATTTGAGCTGTCTCAACTGAAATAACTTGCATGTACAGCTCTTAAAATATACCCTTAATATACACACCAGTAGCATACTTTTAAGGCTTGTTTATAGTCTGGCTTTAGCTAAGCTTGTCTGTGAAACCGGGTCAAAGTCTGGTCTGTTTGTTACTAACCGGTATAGATGTTGTTCATGTTTTGTTTGGCTTCCGGTTTAAGAACATCCAATCAGATGCTTGCAATTTCGTGTCCAACATTTAACAGTGAGTGGACATGATGTGCTAAATAAATATTTACTTTTCTGTTTCAATTGGATTAGTAGGGGATAATCTGTGCATACAATAGACTATTTACTATGAGCTGAACCTTGACAAACTCACCAAACTACTACTGTTTAGTCATAACTTTTGTGTATCTCTTTAGACACTAACTGTTGTGTAATATACAAACCATAAATCTCTTGATGTAAAAGGTTGATATCTTGAGTAAGATTGAATAAAACACTCAAGCAGAGCGAGTGAAACTGATATGTGGCTTTAGGACAGCGTTATGCTCGCGGCACAAAGCTGATGGTCTCGTATTGTGAATGTGACTTGAATTGCACAAAAACGATGCTTTAAACAGCTGATCAATGAAAAGACTTTTAAGCATTAACAATCTTTCTTTCTATAGGATTTCATTTCATAGTGCAGCCACAAAGACTAAACACACACACACACACCATCAATCTCTGATGTTTCAATATGGACGCGCCCTCTGGCTTACTCTTACATCAGATTGTTAATGCACATAATGTTGATGTTTAAATGCAATGATTAAAATAAAGGTGGATCCTAACATTTCATAGACAAATGCTTAAACATCTCTGAGATTTCTTGAGAGTGAATATACTGTAACAGGCAGATGGGACGGTCAGAAATATGATCACTGGGGATCAGAAACGATTTAGGAGAAGAGAGGAATGGATGGATGATGGGAGGAGGGGAAGAGAGCAGAAAAAGACGAAAATAGAAGGTTTGATCAATAATTCAGACGCAGAGGAACATTATTATTTAATCAGTGCTGAAGTACAGCTGTACTCTGACAGTAAGAGCGTGTTGAACTGTCTGTACTTAACAGAAAATCACCTTCACTTTATTCTTAAACTCTTCGTATTTCTTTAGATATTTATGTGGGGGAAATACTTTTTTGACAATGTATTGTGTTTTGTTGTGTTCTTTAAAGTTTAAATAAATTCTCGGTTATCCTAAAAATGCACGATCTGGATTAGACAGGACAGATCAGATCTCTTTAATTTGAACATAATCTCTTTGTGTATAAGGTCTGAACAGACAAAATTAAAACATTTTACTTCAGTATAAATCTCACTATTATAAGTCTAGCTTATTTAGGGGCAGTTTCCCAGACGGGGACTAAAATGCATATTTGAGCTGTCATAAAGAGCACTTATTTTCCGATTCAGGATTTTACATTTTCTTTGGTGTGTAAGTGTGTTTTAGTTCATGTTAACTAAAAAATACAAACCCACAAGTAAACGATGACGTAAGTTATCTTCCCCAACATAAACGTCTTTTCTTGGACTACAACAAACACAGATTGTAGGCAACAGTTTACTCCCTAGGATTGGTGATAGACAAGACCGACATTATCATAATTCATCCTGCTTCAGACTCACAGCCTGTAAGTTAATTCCTGTTAGCATTGCATTGTGAGCAAATCTTTAAAGGTCAAATACACAAAGTAACGTTTTTAGTAATGAAATTGGTGCACTTTAACTAAAAACAGCTTACAATGACCTACTTTTAAATTTATCAGTGCCCCTATTTTGTCTCGAGAGCAGCAATGTGTTTCTGTGGGGTATGTTGTAAAAACATAAATAAGGCATAATTCTAATCCACTGAAAAAAATGCTATTTGGCAGTAAGTTAATGTAGATGAAATGTATGTTATTTACAAGCAACTTACTGTCTGTTCAAAGTTAAATAAACATTAAACATTAACACATTTTTATCTTTACAGAATAAAACTATAAAATAACAGCCTCGTAAAAAGCATTCTTGGAACCAAAAATCTTCATCAACTTTTTGCCGTTTTCATTCAGATTTGGTTCCCAGAATCCATTGCATGAGGCTGTTTTTTAGTTTAATTCTGTAAAGATAAAGTCTTGTTAATTTTTTATGTTTTTTTTTAACTTTGATCAAAAGTTACTTGTTGCCAATAAATAACATCAATTTAAATCAGTAAGTTACTGCACTGCTGCCTTAAATTTTTTTGTTGAATCAACTCGGATTTACAAGTCATTTCAACTTTCTATTATTTATCTTGACTAGAGATAAGTTGTTATAACTTATAAAATTAAGTTGCCTTTTCTCAACTATATTTTATAAGTTGTGACAACTCATCTCTGTTGACATGACTTGTAAATCTAAGTTGATTTAACAAAAAAATTTAAGGCAGCAAAGTATTTTTTACAGTGTGGCAAACAGCTGCCAGTAATACTGTCATTTCTACAGACATTTTTAACATTGTGGCTTTATCTAAACTCTGCCTGGGAAACCACCCCTATATTTCAAATTACATAGAAAATATTAATATTAAATATTGAATAATTTCCAATACTTTTTCACTCAATTATTGACTGTTTCTCCAAGGTTTCTTGTCAGATTGCTTCTATGTGGCTTAGTGGTAAATGATTGCAAAATATTGATTATTTGCACCCATCAAACACACATACTTATTCATTTATTCATTAATTTATGCATTTGGCAGACGGTTTTATCTAAAGCGACTTACAGTGCATTACAAGGTATCCATTTTTTATAAGTATGTGTGTTCCCTGGGTTCGAACCCCTTGACCTTTTGCGTTGCTAACGCAATGCTCCACCACTGAGCTGTACAGGAGCTTATAAAATTGTATACCTTGCAAGTTGCTTTTAAAAAATTATCATTAACGTAATATAAATGTTAAAAATGTGACACATTTATTGTATTTGTGGTGTTCTGAACTGCGTTTTACATCTCTGATAGATTTAACAGATTAATGCAGGTGTGTTTAATTTCTCAGGGTTTTAGAAAAGCGTCAGGAGAATGGAGAGACTATCGAGCTGTCTGCAGAAGGTCGTCCACAGCTTCAGGAGGAGAAAGATCTTCCTGTGGTGGACTGCACGTGTTTTGGGCTTCCACGACGATACATCATCGCCATACTGTCAGGCCTCGGGTTTTGCATCTCATTTGGTATCCGGTGTAATCTGGGAGTTGCCATCGTCAGCATGGTGAACAATCACACCATCTACAAAGACGGCAAGCCATATGTTGCGGTAAGTGCACGCTCTTCTGAATTCAAAGCTGTACATTTTTTTGGTAACGCTTTATTTTATGGTGTCTTTGTTATACATGCTACATGTAATTTTTATAGCAATGACATAATTACATGCAACTAACCCTAAACCAAACCCTAATCCTAACCCCAACCCTACACTGTAAAAAAAATTCGTAGAAATTTGCAGCTGGGTTTAAAGCGTAGATTTAAATTTATGTTATTTACTGGCAACATTTTGTTCAAAGTTAAATGAATTTAAAAGAATTTACAAGTCTTTGTCTTTACAGAATAAAACTAGAAAAACAGCATCAAGCAAAACATTCTGGGAAACAAAATCTGGGGCAAAAAAAAACAGAAAAAGGTTGATGATGATTTCTGGTTCCCAGAATGCTTTGCATGAGGCTGTTATTGTATAGTTTTATTCTGTAAAGATAAAGACTTGTTAATATTTAAAATTTATTTAACTTTGAACAAACTCTTGCCAGTAAATAACATAAATTTAAATCTACGCTAAGTTACCGGCAACCCAGCTGCAAATTTCTACGGGATTTTTTTACAGTGTAGGGTTGGGGTTAGGATTAGGGTTTGGTTTAGGGTTAGGGTTAGTTGCATGTAATTATGTCACTGCTATAAAAATTACATGTAGCATGTATAATTTACCGGCAACCCAGCTGCAATACCATTGCTATTTCTACAGATTTTTTGTACAGTGTATAGTAAGTACATGTTGTTAATGATTATTACTTAGTACTTAAATGTATTACACTGTAACAGTTATGCCATAAAATAAAGTGTGACCTTTTATTTGTAATTTTAAGAAAATAAAAGGTACAAATGCCTGAAATCTGAAAAAAAACTTGACATATACAGTTATAAACTATAATAGATTTAACAAAACATGGTAAAATAAAGTAAAATAAACAGTTTTGAATGTGTAAATAGTCATTTGTTTTATGATAAAAATTGTAATAATATGCAACAACTAACAATAAATTTTTTTTTACAGTATAAATCAGTAAAAGGACATTTGCATAAGTCCTTTGCTTGGGTAAAAGCCAATTAAAACATTTTAAATCTAAATATCCCACCTTTAATAGAACCAAATCTCAATGAACCTATTGCAATGCATTGTGTGATTGTCTTCTCTGTACAACACACGCCAGGTTGTTTTGTTGAGAACATTGCCACGATAACCTTTTTTTGTATTTTAAATGAAATATCTTTATGTGTTTCAGAAAGCTCTGTTCACGTGGGATCCAGAAACCGTCGGGATGATTCACGGATCATTTTTTTGGGGCTACATTGTCACTCAGATTCCTGGAGGTTTCATCTGCCAGAAGTTTCCAGCCAACAGGTCAGTCATCCGATCACTGTACCATACTGAACAAAATACACATGCAGAGAAAAAAGTAAGCATTGGTAATAAATATTATTCACAGTATCTACATCTATCTCTTTGTGTCTCAGGGTGTTTGGTTTTGCCATTGTAGCCACGTCTGTCCTAAATATGATGATTCCTGCAGCGGCCCGGCTGCATTTTGGCTGTGTGATTTTAGTGAGAATACTGCAGGGGCTGGTGGAGGTGAAAACTCACACACGCACACACTTTATAGAAGTATGTTAATAAAGATGCATGAATCACTACATTATTTCTACATAGGGTGTTTCTTACCCAGCATGCCATGGGATCTGGGCAAAATGGGCTCCACCTCTAGAAAGAAGCCGATTGGCCACAACAGCGTTCTGTGGTGAGGTCATTACTTTTGGAAGTTCATCATTATTCTTTCATTAGAATTAGCTGTTAGTTAGATATTGAACTATTTTAACTATTTAAACTAAGACTAATGATTGCTTGTATGTGAAATTTATTTGATGTTTTATTGGTTGTGTCAGGATCATACGCTGGTGCCGTCATCGCGATGCCTTTAGCTGGTGTTCTTGTACAGTATTCAGGCTGGTCATCAGTCTTCTATGTATATGGTGAGAAACACATTTGATTCATTAAGGGATAGACAGAAAATTAAAAATCCTGTCATCATGTTGTTTTAAACCTGAATGAGTTTTGACAGATACGAGAGTATGAGAGTTCTTTATTCTGTTGAACACAAAAGAAGATATTTTGGTAAATGATGGTAACCACACAGTTGACGGTATTGATATATATATTTATTATTTTTTTAATACAATTTTTAATTAGTTAATTCAGAAAAAAATGTGCCACCATTGTGCACCTTAGAGTTTGTATATAATAATGTTTTTTTTTATTTTCACCATTTTTTTAACAGAAAGCATCCTCCAATCCATCCAATATATTTTACTATTGCTTTAAAGGAGACATTTCACAAGACTATTTTATGATGTCAAATAAATCTTTAGTTTTAGCTCAAAATAGCATATAGATAATTTATTATAGCATGTTAAATTTGCCATTTTGTAGGTGTGAGCAAAAATGTGCCGTTTTTGGGTGTGTCCTTTAAAATGCAAATGAGCTGATCTCTGCACTAAATGGCAGTGCCTTGGTTGGATAGTGCAGATTAAGGGGGGTATTATCCCCTTCTGACATCACAAGGGGAGCCTAATTTCAATGACATATTTTTTCACATTCTTGCAGAAAATGTTTTACTAAAACTAAGTTTGTGACACTGCCACACAAGACGCATGTTTTAACCGCTCAATATATATATATTATGGTTTTATGTATATTTGAGTTTTAACTAGGTTTTACATGTAGTCTTAGCCATTTTATTCCATTTTATCTCTTACTTTTAATTTGTGTGTATGTCTTTTATTTTGATATGGTTTACCTGTCATGTGAGTGATCACATGACAGGAAACAGGAAGTAACCCTATAAAAGGAAGTAGCATAGAGCACATGGGGAGCATATGCTAAAGCCAATTCACTGCTGGATTGAGGAGTTTCTTTCATTGTGGACTTACCCTTCCAGACATCTTTTGTGGATTACACTATCATTGGATTGTATATACACTGGAGAACACTTTGCACATTTGGACTTTTAACACGCTTGAACTTTTAGATTGTTTTAGGTTTGGTTTTCTTGTATTCCTTTCTTTTAACAGTCTTAAGTTTTAATGTGTTGTTTTAAGTTCATTGTGATCTTGTAAATACACTTATTTAATTTCATTTCACTTGTTTGTCATCCTTTTAACATTGTTTTAACCTCACACAGTAAGATCTGACCCCTTTTAACTATTTGTAACTCGGCTGATAGGGCTGATCGTTACATAGTGGTGGCCCGTACGGGGATCTTTTAAGATTGTAAACACTGTGTTGAGAATTGTTAAAAGATGATGAATAACTCTGTAAATGCTGCTTCTTTTAAAACATCTGCTGGTTTTAATGATGAACAGGTTTTACACAAATGTGAATGTAAATTGTTGCGTGCTGAAGTTTCATATCTTAAAAGTATTGTTTTAAAACTGGAGAAGGATTTTAAAGACTCTGTTGAAAGTAATCTTAACCGTGAAGTGGGTTTTAGAGAGGCTGTGGATTTTAAATTTTGTAAGCTGGAGGAATCTGTGAAGGATGCCGTGGCCACACTGGAAAGAGAGGTGGTTGATTGTTTTAAACGGCGAGACAAGAAATGGGCAAAGCTACTGGAACAAAAGAAGCATCCAGAAGCCGCTGTCTCCCCACCTTCATCAACTACCTGCCCAGCACCACCCACGATCTCCCCTGGTATTCCTCCTGACATTAGTCCCACCACCTTGAACACTTCAGGAATCTTCAATAGAGCCACTGACCGAGAACTCTGTGCCACAACATCAGCAGGGCCAGATTTCCACTACATCTTCTCCATTCTCCCCTTCTCCAGAGACACATTCAGCAGCACGCAGGTTGATGACGTCATGCTCCAGGACCTGACCATCTCTCCACCCACATCCCAGAACAACAACAACATCAGCGTGAGGAGCCACCAGGGCCTGCTGTATCGTCAGATCCAGAAGGACAACGACCAGGGCAGGATACAGATCATTATCCCTCAGGCCCTGGTCCAACGGACGATACAGCACCTCCATTCAAGGACTGAGGAGAAACATCACTGTCGACTAAAGACTCTCCTCAGGATCCTGGAGGTGGCCTGGTGGCCTACCATCCGCAAAGACGTCTGGACCTTTGTAAAGAACTGCCAAGGGTGTGGTGTGGAGAACGAGGAGTATGCCGTCATCGGCCTCAAACCAGATTCACAGCCTCAACATCAATGTTCATCACCAGCTACAGCTACTTCTCACCATCAGACCACGAAGCCGGAAAGGAGGAAATACCCGGGAGAGCGGCGTGCCAGAAGAGCTGGGTGCTTCAGGACCCCGGGAGGAGCGGCGCCACCTACCCAGGGATGCCCAGTCTGGTATTGGATCCCACCTCTCTTACGTATTTCCACAGATTCCTCCGGCAAGCTAGTGCCGATGTGGGAGGGCCTAGCAGGTACTAATTTTTCACAAAGACATTTTAATGCACACGTACAAGAGGAGCCCCACAAGATGGACAATGGCTGACAGTACCTTGAAAGGACTAGTTTCTCCCCCGAGGCGGTAAGCTAAGGGGGGGGACTATGTGACACTGCCACACAAGACGCATGTTTTAACCGCTCAATATATATCTTTTATGATTTTATGTATATTTGAGTTTTAACTAGGTTTTACATGTAGTCTTAGCCATTTTATTCCATTTTATCTCTTACTTTTAATTTGTGTGTATGTCTTTTATTTTGATATGGTTTACCTGTCATGTGAGTGATCACATGACAGGAAACAGGAAGTAACCCTATAAAAGGAAGTAGCATAGAGCACATGGGGAGCATATGCTAAAGCCAATTCACTGCTGGATTGAGGAGTTTCTTTCATTGTGGACTTACCCTTCCAGACATCTTTTGTGGATTACACTATCATTGGATTGTATATACACTGGAGAACACTTTGCACATTTGGACTTTTAACACGCTTGAACTTTTAGATTGTTTTAGGTTTGGTTTTCTTGTATTCCTTTCTTTTAACAGTCTTAAGTTTTAATGTGTTGTTTTAAGTTCATTGTGATCTTGTAAATACACTTATTTAATTTCATTTCACTTGTTTGTCATCCTTTTAACATTGTTTTAACCTCACACAGTAAGATCTGACCCCTTTTAACTATTTGTAACTCGGCTGATAGGGCTGATCGTTACAAGTTACTGGGTTGATCCTTTTTCACATTTTCTAGATTAATAGTAGCACTATCTCTCTGTCTCTCTGTCTCTCTGTCACTCTGTCTCTCTCTCTCTCTCTCTCTCTCTCTCTCTGTGGCTGTAGGTAGTTTTGGGATCTGCTGGTACATGTTTTGGATTCTGGTGTCGTATGAGAGTCCTGCAGCTCACCCCACCATCACCCCAGAGGAGAGGAAATATATTGAAGATGCCATCGGTGAATCAGCGACACTCTTGAATCCACTGATGGTAAACACACACATACTGTATGAACTGTGAGGGAATAGTTCACCAAAAACTCAACCTCATGCTATCTTAAGTGTATATGACTTCCAATAGCTTTTTCAGCTGAATCGAAATGAAATAAAAGTCTATTCTGTTTCTTCTTAGCTTTGCAATTCCCTTGAATTGTGGCTGAGTTTTGTGTTTTTCTGAAGTGAAACAATACGTTCGCAATTTAATTGTGTGTACTGTTCTCTCTTTACCTCTCGTGCAGAAATTTAAAGCTCCCTGGCGTAAGTTCTTCACATCAATGCCAGTGTACGCCATCATCGTGGCTAATTTCTGTAGGAGCTGGACCTTCTACCTGCTGCTCATCAGTCAACCGGCGTATTTTGAAGAGGTCTTTAAATTTGAGATCAGTAAGGTGAGAGAAGATGTACTGTAGAAACCATTGAATCTACATAATAGACACAAATGAGATCTCTTTAAAGTCTCTCTTGTTTCTCAGATGTGTTGTTTTGCAAATAATCCCACGTTTGAGAGAGGAATGTTTCAAACTGATCTCAGTATGAACTCGTATATCAAATGACATCTGTTTCTTTCTCTCTGTAGGTTGGTTTTCTCTCTGCTCTTCCTCATCTGGTGATGACTATTGTCGTGCCAATTGGAGGACAGCTAGCTGACTACCTGAGGAGTCATAAAATTATGACGACCACCAATGTCAGGAAGCTCATGAACTGTGGTGGTAATGATGTGTGCAGATCTTCAACTGTTTTCATGTGCCATGAGAGAACGTTTCATGAAATAATATACAGTTTTTAACCATAGAGATAATGTGTGATTTTAAGTGTGGTTGTTGTAAATAAATACTTTTTAGATATAAAGGTACATCTGATGGCAGCTTTCTCTCTCTGTGTGTATATTTAGGTTTTGGGTTAGAAGCCACATTTCTTCTGGTAGTGGGTTTCTCTCACACTAAGGGTATCGCCATTTCATTCCTCGTCTTGGCTGTCGGGTTTAGTGGCTTTGCCATCTCCGGTAAGGAGTTTTTTTCCAGTATTTTTCTGCACATTTTAATTTAGTTTCTTACTGAAAATGTTTTCTGCAACTTCCAGGGTTCAACGTAAATCATTTGGATATCGCTCCACGATATGCCAGCATTCTGATGGGCATCTCTAATGGCGTTGGCACTCTATCTGGTATGGTGTGCCCTCTGATTGTTGGGGCCATGACAAAAAACAAGGTACAAATTTGAGGACCTGAAGATGTGAAACAAAAGATGCATTGAGTTTCACGGCAGGAAGTTTGAGTTTTAAGACCGCATTGAGCATTGAGTTTAACGTCTGGAAATGCTAAGCTTTAGCGCAGGAAGGGTAGAGTTTTGCGGCAGGAAACATTGGGTTTAACGGCAGGAAGTGTTTATCTTTACAGCAGGAAGCATTAATCTTTACAGCAGGAAACATTCATCCTTATGACAGGAAGCGTTTATCTTTACAACAGGAAGTGTTGATCTTTTCGGCAGGAAGCGTTGAATTTTACAGCAGGAAGCATTAATCTTTATGGCAGGAAGCACTGAGTTTAACGGCAGGAAGCGTTGATCTTTACACAGGAAGCTTTAAGCTTCATGGCAGGAAGTGTTAAGGTTTACAGCAGGAAGCGGTGAGTTTTACGGCAGGAAGCTTTGAGCTTTACGGCAGGAAGAATTAAGATTTACAGCAGGAAGCGTTGAGTTTTTACGTCTGGAAGCGTTGAGCTTTATGGCAGAAAGCGCTGAGCTTTACGACATGAAGCTTTGAGCTTTATGGCAGGAAGCGTTAAGATTTACAGCAGGAAGCGTTTAGATTTACAGCAGGATGCGTTGAGCTTTCCGGCAGAAAGTGTTAAGTTTTACGTCTGGAAGCGTTGAGCTTTACGGCAGGAAGTGTTGAGCTTTATGGCAGGAAGCGCTTAGCTTTACGGCAGGAAGTGTTAAGATTTACGGCAGGAAGTGTTAAGATTTACGGCAGGCAGCGTTGAGATTTATGGCAGGAAGCATTAAGATTTACAGCAGGAAGTGTTAAGATTTACGGCGCATTCACATGGGGAGTCAGCGTTAACGCTTAACGGAAGGCTTGTCTGAAGCGTGGCCAACAGCTGCTACACATGCTCCGTTCTTCCATAAACGTAATTGGCTGGCTCTGCCTAGGTTATTTGCAATGGCAATCTGATTGGGTGACGCACACGTTGCCGCTTAAAAAGTTGAGAAATGTTCAACTTCTGCCGTGAGCAACGGCAGTGACGCGGCGCCGACGGATCCACAATTCAGTTCAGCAACGCATGACGTCACCCATTAAAAAAGTGAATAGGAAGCGTTAACGCTTACGCCTTGTGTGAATGCGCCGTTACAGCAGGAAGCGTTAAGATTTACGGAAAGAAGCGTTGAGCTTTACGGCAGGAAGCATTGAGCGTTGAGATTTACGGCAGGAATCGTTGAGCTTTACGTCAGGATGCGTTGAGCTTTCTGGCAGGAAGCGTTAAGATTTACGGCAGGAAGCGTTGAGATTTATGGCAGGAAGCGTTGAACGTTGAGATTTACGGCAGGAAGCGTTGAGCTTTCTGGCAGGAAGCGTTAAGATTTATGGCAGGAAGTGTTTAGCGTTGAGATTTATGACAGGAAGTGTTGACTGTTGAGATTTCTGGCAGGAAGCGTTAAGATTTACGGCAGGAAGTGTTGAGCGTTGAGATTTACGGCAGGAAGCATTGAGGTTTACAGCTTGTTTGTATGGTGTGATTTTAAAGCATTTGTGTTTTGATGTGGTGGTATTGGCGGTGGGTAAGTGCCAATCAGATTCATCTCATGTTTACAGCCTGTAAAAGCATTAACATATGCTTTCCTTGAACATGTCTTTATAACATCTGTAGAGCTGTTTGTATGTAGGCAGCATTTTTTAACCTTTTTGTTTTAGTTTTCCTTTTCTTTTATTGCCAGGCATCATTAACTCTCCCACATTTCTACATAATCATCTGAAGTTTCAAATATACATCTGACATTTATGTACATGTTACTGAATGTTTACACATGCCCTAACAAACATTCATCCAGTGGTTCTCAAAAAGTATGTGGACAATCAGGTCACACTTAAAAACACTTTCCAAGTGTCATTGCATTAGATTACAAAATATCAATCCAAGTCTGTGGTGGACACTTGCTTTGATCTATTTTGATGCAATGTAGTGACATTGTTAAGAGCGACCTCTCTGTCAGTTACTTTACGAAGCCACCGAATATCTACAGATATATTCAACATCTACACATACAATGTCCTCCTGTGTTTCTCTGTAGACCCGTGAGGAATGGCAGTATGTGTTTCTCATTGCTTCACTTGTTCATTATGGTGGAGTTATCTTCTACGGTGAATATTTCTGTCATTTCTTTCTCTTATTTCCATTCATCTCTTTGTCATTTTACATGTGTAATATTGAGATTCATTTTGCAGTATATGTAAAACATATGCAGCATAAAATAAAAACCATTTGGTTTTTCACATCAATTTAACCTAGGGCTGGGAATCGATTCCAAAAAGAATCTATTCCTCGATTCCGAGGCGTTGGGAATTGAGAGTCGATTCCAAAGGCTGGAATTGATTCCATTAGTTTTTTTTTACACAAACTGCAGCCTGTAGACGATTTCATTTGTCAACACTAAGCGTGCTACACGAGCCCTGAAAAGTAAAGCCAAAATGTCTCGATCGCCCCCCAGTGACTGGTCCTAGTATAGGTCATAAACCCCGCCTCCCCCATGCTATTCAATGGGACTTGAGACCAACTAAACAATTTAATTACACTTCAATTATTTTTTTTCCGAAGCTGCTTTAACTGTTGTTTTATTACGCTGGTGTAAATTCAAGTGTTTGTTTTTAAAATAAGTTTGTTTTTATTTAGTTATTTAATGCTATAAAAACTGCGGTGTCATGTCATGATTGACAGCTGTGATATGCGCATTCTGCGAGGGCGGGGCCTTGATTTTGCGGCTTTACTTCCTGCTCACTACTGTGCAAGACTGGTCCAGAAATCACTTCTGCACAGACTCAAGACCCAAGATGTCAGCGCCGTATCGGGACACTGTCTGAACAGGCGTTGTCAATTTTTTATAGTCTGTGGTCAACACAATCACGTACCTGTAAAGAAATAAAGTTCAGACTAAATAAATGGATCCAGTCATGACACAGATATGGTTTAGGGTAGGATGATTATTTCAGCATCGTGTAGGGCGGCAATCAGCGCAAATGACTGACCCAATGAAATCTTTAGAATTGGCTGCTGGACACGGTTTGATCTTACTCGTTGTAGTTGAGGAGAATAAATAAGAAGAATAAATCGATCGACAACAACAATCAATCACACTACGCATAGAAGAATGCCTCCAAGGTAAACAAAGTTTGTGAAAAGGCCCTAAAAAAGTTTATATGATTGTGTATAAAGTGTGCATAAGGTCTGTTCCTGAACAAAATGCTTTTAGAATTTAACAGGAATTTTAACAATAGTTTTACAATACTGGATGAAATATATGCTACCACAAATAAATAAAAATGGTAAAACAAAACGGTCGCATTGTTACACCTGGTGCAGCGAGTCTCTCTGTGTGGCACGGTAAAAGACGCAACAATGATGTTCACAGTGTTGGCAGCATTACAAAAAAGAATCGAAAATAGCAGTAAGGAATCGATTCTTGGAATAGATTCTTTGGATTCCAGAAACAGGAATCGGAATCAATTCCAAAAAATCCGGAATCAAACAGCCCTAATTCAACCTATTATTTTAAGTTCTGGCTTGTGAAAATTTGACATAACTTATAAAATCAAGTTGAAATGGTTTAACTTTATTTTTTGAAGTTAAATATGATGATTTGACAAAAATGCTGTGTATTTTTTACAGTGTAATAATGCATTTAATAAGCCTGTTAAAGGGCAAATAAATGTCTCCCGTCATATTTCACCCCAAAATCAACCAAAGCTCTTTTTTAGATTTTGAATTCTGGTGTGTGGGCGGGGATTTTAATTTAATGTCCCCCGAATGAGTTTTATTTATGATATGCTAAACCTACATTTTGGGGTTAAATATGACCGAGGTTTTACATTAAGTTTTCAGGAAAATCACCCAAAATTAGACTTAATGAATCTATATTATGTTATGTAACGATCACGGTTCCAGGTATTTTTGCATCAGGAGAAAAGCAGCCATGGGCAGAACCAGAAAACATGAGCGAGGAAAAATGTGGAATATTAGAAGAAGATGAACTGGCGAATGAAACGGAGGAGCTGTATCGCACAGGGGGCGGCGGCTATGGAGCAACTCTCCAATCAGGTGATCCCAACGGGGCGGGGACTGTAGGGGGCAGAGCTGCAGGAAGCTGGGTCACAGACTGGGATAAAACGGAAGAATACATCCAACCTGTCAGCACAAATACCTATGGAGGAAAAGATCAATAATTTTAAGGGATTTGGGGCTTCGAGGAATTTTGGAAAATATGTGCACGGATTGGGTGGAAAATTGACCAAATTTTCCTCCCAGACAGAAACTGAGCCCAAAAAACACCCATGATTTACATCACACCTTATTGTAATATTACAGCAATAGATTCAGCACAATGTAAGTGTTTGTATGCATGTTTGTATGTGTCAGTGTCGGGTGAATGTGTTATTTTACAATGGTTCAAAAGCCCAATACTACTACACCAGTGTAAGTTTAGACACAACTAATCATCCATTAATAGCAAAATAATCCAAAGAAAAAATAACACACATTAAAATTATATAGAGTATTATATAGTCACCAAATCAAAAATAAAATAATTTCCTTGTATATGAGCTTCTTCAGAGGTTGCCATCCATTGTCAATATCACATTGTGGTGATTCTGTCATCGAAGTTCATGCGGTGCATTATGGGATGTTTGAAGAAGACTATTGAAGAAGTTCTTGTGCATACTACACACTTTTCTGCATTTTTCAAGCACAAATTATATGTATTTCATTCATCTTTTAAAATTGTTTTTAAAATTTTTAAACATTTTGACTGGTGGTAAAGTTTGCTGTTTAACCTGTAAAGTAGAGATTAATATTCTTCTTTGTAATAAATGTTATGACTGTCATTCTCACTAAATTATGACAATCTCAAGCTCTGTTGATGTTCACACATGTTAACATGTTCAAGAAATGTTCAAACCAACAATATCATTTAGAAATTTGATCTTGTGTGCCAGTACTGAGTGGTGTGTGTCGTATTGGTCCCATTTTAATCAAATTTAAACCGAAGGCGTGAAATATAACCTAAAACTCTTTGGATGAATCTTTTGTTTTTGATAGATGGTACACTTACTGATTTGAACGTTAAAATGATATTTAATGTTTTATGTCGTATTGTATTTTTTATTCAGCACTGTAAAAATTCCTTGTTGCACTTACATTTTTAAGTTTAATCAACTTGAATTTACAATTGATTTTTCTTGATGTGAGAAGTTGCTATAAATTATAAAAATAAAGTTGATTTAATGTCAACTTCAATAATAAATTCAGCTTTATTCATCTCTTTACTAGTCAGGAAAGTTGAAATGAATTGTAAACTTTTTTACAGTGTGGGAGCGTTCTAGTACAAATAAAGCACTGTCGACAAAATTTGTGACAAATATTTAGTAAATTTACAAGTCAACTAGTCAGTGTGCTCATACTGCATAGTTTGTGTTTTTGTTAAGGTGTATGTAGTGTTAGAAAATATGATGATTTTTTTATTTGTCTCTAAGTGTCATTGCTTTGCTTAACCTTAATATCTTTGTGCGTGTACAGTAAGCGCTTTACTGTAACCATGATTTCTTTGTTTTAAAAACCTGGATCACCATCATTTTTATGTGTGAATGGATGTCAAAATAGCTTTTGTATTGAGCCTATAAGTAGCTCTCATATCTATTCAGTTCTGTTATATTTAACATCTCATATTAAGGATAAACACTTCATGATTTCTTAAGGCTGTTTTATGAAGATCATATGATACGACTCTATCTACAACACATTCTCATTGCGGTTTGTGTCTTTATGTTGGGTCTGTTTCCTACATATCTGTTCTATGTTATGCAAAATGAATGTATAAATACAAAACTTGTGATAAAGTGACTTTGAAGAAAATATATTGTGATTATTTACAGTACATTGGTGTTGCATTGCAGACAATTTTAGCTTTAGTGTCTTAAAGTCTAGATATATTTCATGGCTTAGTGTAATGGATGGGTGGGACAAAAAAAAAGACAAAAGTTTAACCAAAATCAATGTATTATTTATTTCACACGCTATAGATTATAGAGTAAACAAGTATATAATTTTACAAAGTCAAAGCCACCAATCTTCATTTCACCACATCAATGCTGCAGTGACCTCTTGTGGTGAATGTGAGCATCAACAAGACAACATTTTAGTTTTTGTTAGTTTGTCTCCATCGCATGGACAACGACAGAACTACACCGTTGCATTGCACCACAAATATTGAATAAAACAGCTGTGCATATTTTGATAAAATTAAATCGTTATTAACATACATAAAATACTGTGTCTCACACAATTCTAGAACAGAATTTAAGTAAACAATATAGCAATATGACAAAATAAAGGAATAGTGCAAATAAAAATAGTGCAAAGAAATACATTCATGAGAAGATACCTGAAGCTGAGAGATTATACTTATCTTTCAAAGTTTAACCTCAGTATTTAGTAAATGTATAAATGCTGTTGTTGACCAGCAGTCAGAGCGCTGGTCATTTTATAGCGTAATAAACTTAAAGCTAAATAACTTTGTGCATAACGTTTAAATTATTATTTTTTTTTGCTGTTTGTGTGTGTACATATTATTTTCCAAATGCGTTTAACTGGTATTGTGTATTTGAATGCTCATGCGCAATGTTAATAACCTTCAAATTTCTATATCTGGAAATGTAATCTTCCAGTTTTAGTGTACACAACTTTATTTTCATTTCTCCATTTTCACTGTTAATAATAAATCTGAATTCTTGTAACTTCATCATTTGAAATGCTTTGTGAATGCCTGAATCTAACACTTTGTTTGTGTGCTTGTGTATGCATTTTTGTGTGTGTACGTGCGTTTTCAAACGCGCGCACGCGTTTTTATGTGCGTTTGCATTTGTGTGTGTGCGTTTGTGCTTGCCTTTGTCCGTGCATACATGTGTGTGTGCTTCTGTGTTAAGTGCGTTTGTTTGTGCATTTGTGTGTGTGTGTGTGTTTGTGTGTTTTTTTAAGGTGCACATTTGCCACTTCTGCCCCATCAAGAAAATGGCAATATAACTGTTTTCATACAAACAGGTTTGTTTCACTTTCAATATTTTCTGCATTCTCTTCATCCAACATTGATTTTTTGTTTTTAATCAAAGTCAACATGAAACTTAATTCAGACCCATTTAACTTCCATCATGTGACATTTCTTATTGAAACAGCACTCTTAATTAAGGATGTGTTAATTTTTGACATATCTTTTTGCGTTAAGCTTATACTGTAACACATTATGTGTGATTTTAAATCATTATGTCAGTTTGTGTTGATTTTGTGTTAAAATAAAACAGAAGTTGTGTTAAAAGTAACAAAAAATGTGTTGTTTCAATAATAACACAGAGATGGGTGGATTCTGGGACAATGCATTTAGTGAGGGTAATAAATAATTTAGGATGGGGCCTGATGTTATGCATAAGGATTTGGATGAATAAAATATTTTCAGAGCTGAATGTGAGATTGCAGTGAATTGTGGGTGATTTACACGAGCTTTATGTATCCTATTTATTTACTATTTATTTGCTATTATTTGACATAATCTAATCCAATTTATGTCAAATTAATGCATTTCCTTCTGGTAATAATTTAGTTAGGTGACATTTCCTACAACACTACCCTTAAATCATAACTGAACTATTAGTTAACATTACCTACGCAACCTAGTTAAAGAAGGAAAATGGTTTCATTACATTTTGATGAAAAATTATGAAGACAACATATTTCCTTTTAAGACCAGAAATGTGTGTATACGGAAGATTAAAGAGGGTAAATGTACGTTTCATGTTGACTGTTTAGCTTTTCACTCTTTCTCTAAAGTCGACTCTTTCTTCTCCACCTTTGATGCCTTCAGTTCTTCATATGGATTTTCCTCCACCTTCACATCTTGAGGATCTCCGATTTTCTGTGGCAGCTGTTCATAACCTCCCTCTGCTTCTTCTTTAGGTTTTCCTGACCCATCTGAACTCAGAGTTTGGTACACTTGGGCTTTTACGTTCTGAAGAGCCTCATATCCACCCTGACCCTGACTCGATCCCTCACCTGATCCCTCACCGGCCTTCAGCGTGTGGTAGACGGCTTTATCCTCCGTCTTCTTCAATGCTTCATAACCTCCCTCGCCCGACCCCTCACCGGCCTTCAGCGTGTGGTAGACGCCTTTATCCTCTGTCTTCTTCAGTGCTTCGTATCCTCCCTCACCCTCCTCCTTCGCCTGGCCTTTGGCTTCATTCAGCGTGTGGTACTCAGCTTTGTCGGTAAGAGCTAATTGTTCATAATCTGCACCTGATTTGTCTTTCATCTTGTCATCTTTGCCCCGTTCCAGTGACTGCACTCCTCTACGGTGCTTCCATTTCCACCATAACAGCAGTATGATGATCAACACCCCGAGAAACAACAAAATTGCCAAAATAATCAGCAAAATTGGTACTCCACCCGATGGTCCTGCTGAAAGACAAATAAATAGGGGTTGCATTTCCAGAGTAAATATAAAAATGAGAAGTGCTTCACTTGCACAATAGGATATTCATTGAGAACTGAAAGCGTGTACAGTTCACAGAAATACACATCAACTGAATTTAAAAGCGTTTGCGTGATCTTTGCCTCGATGTGTTTGCTGATGTACTGCAGTGAGAATTGTGGGTGTATCAGACACTTTAAGAGGCGTTTGCATGTGTGAAATATATGCTATAGCAGTGTTTAGAGTTCAGATAAGGCGACGACATCTGTTACCCACAAAAATACTCTGTAAAAAATGTCTGTAGAAATGACTGTATTACTGGCAGCTGTTTGCATAACTTACTGTAGATTTAAATTAGTTTTTTACTGGCAACAGTTTGTTTAAAGTTAAATTAATATTAAACATTAACAAGTCTTTATCTTTACAAAATTAAACTAAAATAACAGCCTCGTGCAAAGCATTCTCGGAACCAAAATCTGAAGGAAAAAACAGAATAAGGTTGATGAGGATTTCTGGTTCCCAGAATGCTTTGCTAAAGGCTGTTATTTTAGTTTAATTCTGTAAAGATAAAGACTTGTTAATGTTTAATACTAATTTAACTTTAAACAAACTGTTGCCAGTAAATAACATACATTTAAATCTACAGTAAGTTACTACTACAACTACAGTGTAGTTTACAGTTTGCACTTACAGTAGAAGTCTGTAGGGCAAAATGTGATGCTAATTTTGGTTAATATGCTCAAAATGTATATATAATTAATTTATTATTATATAATATATTTTATATATTATTTAATAATATTAATATATATAATACGCATATGCAAATATTTGTTGAGCTGGAAAATCATCCATTTACCAATCCCTAGTTTGATTTGTATTGAATTGACTACTCAGTAGGACTACTTCTCCATTTGAATGAATGTAAGTTAAAGCCATACATGATCCTTTATCTGCATATTTTTCTACCTCAGCTTGTCGATTTAACTCCAAGACTTTTTTCTGAACATTAATATAAATGTGAGTTTATTTGTGTAGATGTGCATACTTTTGTAGACGTGAGTAGTGCTGAATCGTGAAAATCCATCCTGACAGGCTGCTCGACAGATATATGATCCCCCAACTGTAGGATGAATCTCATATTTGGTCTCTTGTAGTTTTGTGCGATTACCCGAGTTATTAGTGTGATACCATTCGTATGTCCTGCAGACTGATTCACATCGTGGACAGGAACACTGCAGATTTTTTTTTATTTTAACTAACACTGCAACTGGAGGTCCACCTGTAAAACAACACAAAGTTCATCTCAGTTCATCACCTTTAATTAAAGGTATGACGGTATACAATCATAATATTGATGTGGTAACAATGTTTTCTTCAGAATCCTAATTAATTTTTGTAAGATGGTAAACAAAACACTACTATTATTATTATTAAAACATTAACCCAAAAAATCTGTCAGTATGACAAAAGATTACAGTGTAATTTGTTTTATTCCATTATAAATAGTTGCATATAAACTAACCGGTTTTGACAGAGTACTCACCTATAACTTTTAATTCTTGTGGATCAGACTCATGTGAGTGTTTGGCTGCCGCTGAAGAAATGTGACTGTATCTGTAGGTGGCGATACATTTGTACTCGCCATTATTTGATTCTGTGGCATTGGTGATTTCATACTCGTCAGTCTTTGTTGTAATTTTGAGTTTTTCGTTATCCTTAAAGAAATCGGCATGTGTCACTTCGGCTCCGCCCCACACAGCACACCTGAGAGTAATGGTTTCATCCCTCCACACAGGTGCGACTGGAGGTTCCAACATCACCAAGCGCTCTATAGGAGACACAGACACATGATGCATACAGGTAAATATACTGCTGCAGTATCATACTGAACAACACAATTGGATGTTTCAGAAAACCTGAATACAAAAATTCTGGTATTGTGGAGCAAAGCTACACAATCAAAAGTTTATATATGGTTATATAGATGGTTTCATCGAACACACACGCGTTGTCGTGTTTACGCAGAAAATGGGAACTTAATCTGGGGAATTTTGGAAATATTCCAAATTGGAAACTTAATGGGAATTTATTGGAATTATCTGGGAACTTAGGGAAAAATTTATATAAACTATAACATATACAAATGTAAACATTTAGTTTGATCATAAGCGGAAATGCATGCAAGATAATACAAATGTTGAAGAATCCGATACTTAATGCTCATCAAGACTGGATTTATTTGATCAAAAATATGAATAATTTCTGAAGAATTTTTGATCAAATAAATGCAGACTCTATGAGCAAAAGAGTCTTCTTTAAAAACATTAAAAATAGTAATGTGTCCACACTTTTGGGTGGTTTTGGGTACTTTTTATTATCTCACCTAAATGTTTTTTTTTTTTTTTAAGTATTTTTACATTGGTATAATGCTGTTACACACAGCACAATGACGTTTTAGACAAATGTATGTAATTTACATGAACACATGCAAAGATGTACAGTCTGACATTATTTTGTGTGCAGGATTCAAGTAATGATCAATGCATGGCATGCTATGAAAGAAAGCAAGTACATGCAGGGTGTGTGGCCTCAATGGCCCTTCAGTAAGCAGTGTGCAAATTATGCTGCAAGATTTTTTAACTACATTTAAGTTCCCTGTTATAGTCAACTCTGTAATTTTCTTCAAATTCCTGGTTTATTTCCTATATATTCCCATTAATTCCGATATAGTCTTGTTAATTCCCATATTTCCCGTTAACTCCATGGAAAGTTTCCAGCCTTGAAAAAAACCTAGTTGATTCTATGTGGAAGTCTACCGGAAATTGCATTTAGTCCACAAAAGTCGTTTCTTTATGTTGTTGCTGCTTGAAACCATCTAGATTTGTAATAAGCATAACTTTTGGGGGTGGTTTCCCAGACAGAGATTAGCTTAAGCCAGGACTAGGCCTTCGGAAATAAATATTCGGAAATAAAACAAACATGCCTTATTAAAAACATATACTTGTGTGCATTTTGAGGCAAAAGAAAGGGCACTGGTGTATTTTAAGATATGTCAGTGCAAGTTGTTTTCAGTTTGGACAGCTCTTACATTTATTTTAGTCTAGGACTAGTATAATCCCTATCTGGGAAACCGCCCCTTGAAGGTTGAAGGTAATGCATATTAAAAATTTTCCACAAAGTTGTCAGAACCTCCAGTCGATGACGTTACTCAACACAGACTTGCCTGTCATCTTCAGTGTAAGTGCATTGCTCCTGTGTTTGGTTTTATTCTTCATGCACCAGAATGTTGCTCTTTCTGTATCTTGTAAGTCTGCATACACAGTGCCCATGTTCATCGGCTTTTTAGTCACTGGAAGCTTGTAGCCAACATTATTCCTGAATGCAAAACACTTCCACTTGTCCAGCTCCTCATCCACCTGCAGTGTCAGGATCCTCGCTTCACCTTTAGTGATCACAGCGCCCCCTATGGGCAGAGATAACTGGGCGTGCGGCTCCAACACTGAGCGAGAGAGAGAGAGAGAGAGAGAGAGAGAGAGAGAGAGAGAGAGAGAGAGATCATGAAGCACAGTATAGAAAAATAAGACAACTCTGTAATATTGAAGAATGAAGTTCATACCCAGTACTGTGAGTATTAACGGTTCGCTCTCCTCTTTGTTCTTTTCGCATGTGTACTTCCCATTGTTTTCTGGTGTTACCATCATTAGAACCATTGTGGACTTCGTATTTAATTGCTCTGTACCATTGATTTTCCATGTTATCGGTTCAACAGCGCCCTCACATTTGAGAGTAATGTCATCTCCAACATAAACTAAAGGATACCTCGGGAGTTGTAACACTAGGAGAAAATGAAAGAGAAAATAGAGTTAAAGACGTTAAAGACGTGTTATGCAATCTCTGAATATTTATATGAAACATTCAAGATCCTGGTAATACTTTACAATAAAGCTCCAACTGTTCATTATCATTAGCTCATTGGTAGAGCATTGTGTTAGCTGCGCAAAAGGTCATTAGTGTTTGATCCCAGGGAGCGCACATACTGATAAATCAAATTGGTAACACAGGTAGTATTAGCGTATCAAATGCATTAGCGATCATGAACTAACAATAAATAATTTAGTTTATTAGCCTGGTGCAACCAGACTCTCGTACATTCATTTCATTTGTACAGAGAGTCTGTCCACGCTCCATTGCAAAGTGTTACTTCCGTTAAGGAGGGTCTTCTGTTGAAGTTTAAAACTACTGGATCTGCCCAGATCACTCTGAATCTGCCATAACCAATCGCTAATGTTTGGTCGTGACGTATGTAACTCAGTCTGGTGCACGACCTCAACGTCTGCGTTCTTAGCCACTCCCCGCTGTTAGCTGATTGGACCTGCAGATTTTTGCCGGAGAAAACGAAACTCTACACAGCAGTCCCAGACGTTGTTCTGAATCGAAATGAAAATTAAGCGGAAGAACGTAGGAGGGCGGAGCCAGGCTAATAGTTTATTAGCATTTATTAATCTCCAGTACAACTGTTCATGTTAGTTCATGTTGCATGTTGCAACAGCTACGACTTTTAATTTTAATAATGTATTAATAAATGCTGAAAATAAACATGAACTAAGATGAATAAATGCTGTATTGATAGTTCATGCTAGCTAATGCATTAAAGGTGCATTGTGTAACTTTTAGAAGGATTTCTTGATATAGTTATGTATATTATATTGCATTTCTATTATCAGTGGTGTATAAAGACATAACATAATGAACTGAATTGTTTTTATTACCTTAGAATGAGTTGTTTTTATCTACATACACCGCGGGTCTGCTTACATGGAAGTTGGCGTCATGTTTCTACAGTAGCCCTAAACAGACAAACTGTCTATAAAGTGCATTTCATTTTTTCGTTGTCTCAGATGACAACCTGTTTGTCCTGTGGAGGCTACCGTATGCGTTTTGAAATTACCATGAATTTACCAGAATTAATTTACAAGTAAATATAAAATGTGCTGTTCACACACGCAGTGACGTTCCTTCTTTTTACCAGTAAGACATCATTCACACATCAGTATCAAAATACCAGTAAATTCATTGAGAAAGTGGAATTGTATTTGTAAACAATCCGCGTCATTTATATCCACAATCCGTATTTTGTTGTTTTCACGTCTGTGGTAAACGCTGACGGTCGCGAAGTTGCTCACGACCAAACAACATTGCATTAGGCGAACCGAAAATGCATCTTAAATAACAGTACTGTTTGCACATTATGCTTCACAGGGGGCGTGCTAAGGATGTCAGCAATTCGGCAAGTAAATGGTAAGCTGTTTTAACTTAAACTTAAAGGCGGAGTCCACGATGTTTGAAAAGCGCTTTGGAAAAGGATACGGGCCTACTACCAAAACACACTTATAGCCAATCAGCAGTAAGGAGCGTGTCTACTAAACGACATCCTTGCCGGGTTGCGTATGTGTGGGGCAGGTCTATCAACAGAAGGTCCAGATTCTATTGGGGTAGGGGCGTGTTTGTTTAGGTGATTTCAAATATCAACATTGGCTTTAAAACATCGTGGACTCCGCCTTTAAGGTGTGCTCGACTTTCAAGCAGCGTGTGTGTGGAAACGTGTGGGGGTAAATGTGTTCTCTGTATTAAAGCGTTATGATTGGCCCGAAGCTGTCAGCGCGGTCTGACGTCGTTCGTTCTAAATGCCGATAATCTATATTTTCTGTTCACACATAGCGCTTGGTAAATTACTGGTAATCTTACAACCTGTCTTTCTGGCAAATTGGCAGCACTGATTTACCGAATAGGTTCTGTTGTTTATACATTACCTGTTACCTGCAATATACCAGTAAATTACCAGTAAATACGTGTGAAAGGAACTATCAAAACTCATAAGACCTTCATTTATCTTTGGAAATTGACAATTCTTGGGTTACAAGCCCGACTCTAACCGCTAGACCACAACTGATTACCATTTATTTTTGTTCACAGAAACAAGCAATGTGACTAATGAAACTAACAATTGTGCATTTAAGTGTGAAGTGACTAAGCTTACATTTAGTTCACAGAGTTATTGTATATATGATAAAGCAACACTATCTGACCTGACGTCGTGTTGATTTAACTTTAAACTGAAGTACATTTGTAGTGCCAGACTCTTCCTTAGCTTAACTGACAGAATAAGAACCAGCAAAAGTTTGTAATTTTTTGCAGTGTTTAAATGTGTTAAATGAGGCTGTTGTATTGAAATGACTCTGTTTGGAAGTTATCTCAGTTCTTTGACTCATATTATCTGAGTTTGTGGAACTAAAATTGGTGAAATCGTTGAACACACATAAAACAAACACATATGTCGAGTGATGCATATAAGTTTACATGATGCCACGAACACATGGGCTAAATACATGTGCGGCATCGAAAAAAGTCACCGGACATCAATGACTGTGCAACAACAATAATAATAATAACATTTAATAATGATTAAAAATTCCACTACAATGCATAAGTTAAAAATTGTTAACATTAGTTAATGCACATTGACCTATCATGAATGAACTATAAACAACTGTATTTGTATTAACTAAGAGTACCAAAGATAAATGCAATAAAAATGTGCTGCTCATTGCATTATGTTGTGTTAATATTTGAGACAGTATTGTGAAGTGTTTCCGTCTTAGTCACTCAGAGCTGTTGATTTAACAAAAAAGTGCAAAAATTTTGGTTTTTAACAGAAGAGAGTTACTGAAGAAATGTCACGACTGCTTCCTCTTACTGTTTTAAACCGCATGTATGTCATACATTATTTAAAGTTTTTGAATTTGAAATTTATTTCAATTCCCCATGGTCCACTCGCAATGTTGGTAAAGTTTTTAGTGCCCAAACATTTTTCACAAATGTGCTGCACAAACTGAGGTTTACCATATTTTACTCTTATCATGAGTTATATATATATATATTAGTATAATCTCACATGTTTAATGTCAGTGGACACAATGCTGTTTGGACAAAAGCTCCTTCAGTGATGAGAAGAACTGAATGACTTTGTATGAGGTACTGACAACGCCCTCAGTTATGATAAAGACGCTCAATGCATCTGTGATGTGTTAATTGTTTTAGACATGTAATGTCAGTAAGTGTCATTCTTCTGCTATATAAGATAGATGCTAATATTTAAAGATTTTGTATTACGGTTAAAATAGTTTTCTATGGGCGTGTGCAGTGATGTATACACATTGTCGGGTTTATTTTGATGAAACAAAGTGACCAATCAGCATTCGAGCTAAAGTCTGGATCAACATCACTGGACCACACTGAAAGCGTTCCTGACCAAAATTTACATTTAGCTCTACAAACAGAAATCTGAAAATGCTGTACTGAGATCTGTTTGATAACAAGTTTAACAATAATTAAAGTGCTGTGTTGTTTTTAACCCAGCAGTGTGTTCTGTCCAATAGTGACCCAGCCCTGGATTAAAAACAACCCAGCATTTTTTAGATACGTACGAACACATAGAAAAAGAGGTATGAATGTACCTGCGAGCTTTCCGTTGTTTTCTCTTATGACAGCCAGCAGCACTGTGAAATAAAGAGAAATCTGATTTACATTCAGTAAGAGATAATACACAGACCTGTGAATAATCTTGCTCTGTTTCTTGCATACAGATGAGTTAACAGTAAGAGAAAATCTATAGTTTTCATCACAAACAACTTCTCCTGAGAGTCATGAAAACTACACCAAATCATCTAATGTTCTGAATTATTTATATCTAAAGCAATATGAAGAAAAATGAGATCATTACAGTCAAAACTTAATGAATATGGTCATAACATAAAAACAATTGATAATATATTAAGTACATCAACAGATAAACTATACTAGATTTATTAGTAGTTCATGCATGTTTTACATTTATTATGATTTTTTTCATGATTTTTAAACAACATTTTTTAGTAGTCTGTGAAATTCTCAGGCCGATCAAGATTTCCTACCTTTCATAATCTATAATGAATGATTTAATAAAAAAAATTTGGCCATGTTTCCTAACATCTATACTTTAGGTATGTGGATTTCTAATAAATTATTGCTAAAACTGCTCATCCAACTTATGCAAATAGTTTTTTAAAAACGTCATTTTACCCTGAGCATTCAGGGCATCATGCACACTTAAAACGAATGTGTTAAAAACAACACTTTAGTGTTGATACTGAATCCACCCATTTCTGTGTTATTATTGAAACAACACATTTTGTGTTACTTTTAACACAACTTAACAAAATTACACATAGTGTGTTAAAATTACACATAATGTGTTAAAAAAGAACACATCCTTTCTAAGAGTGTGCTTATTCATTATTATAATGATTTAAATGAAACAGTATTAATTTAGCACATTTAGCATATTACTATAACCAGCTATGGCCCATTAAAATTAATTTGCCATTTCAATAAAAGTTGTGTAAACTGTAAAAACTTGTTGCACTTACATTTTTAAGTTTCATCAATTTGAAATTACACATAATTTCTACTTTTTTGACCAGTTGCTATAAATGATAAAATAACTAATTCAACTTTATTTTTATAATTTAAAGCAACTCCTCGTTAGTCAAGAGACTTTTAATTTTACATTTTACATTCATAAAAAAACTTTTTTACAGTAATTTTTACAGTGTAAACTTAAAAAAAGCTGAACATAACTCTGAGATAAATGAGACTGGATGTCACGGCCTGTTATCACTAATATCAGCATAAGATTAAAATGCAAACATTAAAACATTGCTTTGTCTGATATTAAGCTATATGACTGTCCAGTCTTACTGTAGAGTCCTTGTGACAACTTCTTCATTTGACAACCTTTGCAAATTCATTTCACTACACAATGCAAATTAAAATCCCTAGAAGTTCCACACTTAAGAAATCAGATGATCTGTTTATTGCTTTACCTGTCAGTGTCAGCAGAAATGCCTTCATGTCTATGAGCAGAGCAGATACAACAGTCTGTCTGTCTGTCTGTCTGTCATAAAGAAACAGAAATAACACAGAGTCTGATTAGTAAATGATTGAGGCAGTGGACATCTAGAGGTTTATCAGATTCAACACTCGCAACACTCAGCAGAGAGAGAGAGAGAGAGAGAGAGAGAGAGAGAGAGAGAGAGAGAGAGAGAGAGAGAGAGAGAGAGAGAGAGAGAGAGAGCAAGAGAGCGAGACAGTGAGATGCATCTTTTGCTTTATTTAGTTAAGCAGCTGTATTTTCTATTTTTTACATCTGTAGTTGCGTGCCACACCCCTAACACTGAGTCAGCAGTATGTACAGTATGTGTGTCTTTGTGTGTTTTATCTTCTGTTTAAAAAATGAACACAATAATGTCACACACAAAATGTGTTTCATCTACAACTATCTAACAAACTGAGTACCTTGTAGCCCTAGTTAGTAGTACAAACGTCTGTGGTTTGATTCACACACAAAATGTTTCCTATACTGTAACAAAATCTTCAAATCAATAAGATTTACAACTCATGTCAACTAACTATTATTTATCTTGGCAAGAGATGAATTGCTACAACTTGACTTTTTTCAACTACTTATAAATTGAAGTTCACTTGAAGTTGTTATAACAATATTTATATGTGAGTAAAGGCAGCAAAGATTTTTTTTTTAAGTGTATGTAAAGTAGAAACATACATGGGTACAGACGAAAGATAGAGCGGTGTAATCCTTATAACACTTTCCTAACAAGTTGTTTTATACTTTATTATTGAATGCAATAACATGCAGACATTATTAAGTGGCCAAAATACGTCTCAAGCCTAAAAACTTAAAAATCCTTAAATAACTCTGGCTGATATGCAATTTGATATGATATGATAAAAACATTTGACACTAAAATGTGGTTTGATAAGTTGAAGTAGTACACCAAACTGTGGACACTTTGGGCAAAGCAAGCGAGAACCACAAACCCATCACCACAACCCCAAATGCAAACTGTGATAAAATATTCATGCACTGAGCTAAAAACAGACAGGCTTTTGTGTAAATTAAAAAAAAAAACATCTTTAATATTTAGCTCATATTAAAGCCTGCTTTAAAGACATCTCGGATTGGATAAAGCAACAGCACCTCCTACTGAACCTCGCTAAGACGGAGTTGCTTGTTTTTCCAGCACAACTCACACTACAGTACAGTACAGTACGACCTATTCATTCAACTTGTCAACACAACCATTTCTCCTTCCAAAATGACAAGAAAAGTTGACTTTATTGACCTGTATTTCTCCTATAACATTGCAAAGACAGTGTAATCATGCCGTTTTGCACTATACAATATCAGGAAGATACGGTCAGTGTTGGGAAAGTTCACTTTCTACATGAACTAGTTCAGTTCAGTTCACAAATTTTCAAATGAACTAGTTCAGTTTATAGTTCTTTTTCCCCATTATAGCCCATATAGAACCACAGACAGCAATTATTTGATCAGTTTTAACACTGAAGCTAAATGCATCACATTTTATCTTCATATCCAACTTTAAATCCTTATCCAACTAGGGTTTACATTAGCATTGACTGTCTTTTAATTTTTGTATTTGCTTGCAGATACCTTGAAAGGCTAGCCGGGTGCTTCAAGTGTGTGTTGTATATGTTTACATAGTTTATCATTGTGACATACAGTAAGTTATAATGTGAACATTATCCTGTTAACACATTCTTAATAAATGTATTAAATGTTTCAATTACAATATTTGTAATTTATTATTCATTGTAGTTTATGTTGGCTTTATGCAATGATCTGTCAATCATCTGTTCTGTGCATTCCAGCTTTCAGATTTGTCTGCACTTGAATATTTTTTGAACTATTTGAATGTTCACTAAGCTTTAAGGAGTTTGTTTCTCTGACCTTTGGACAGTGTGTGTGTGTGTGTGGTTTGTCTGCAGGGAACGTTCATTTTGTGGTGTGCTGAGTAATTTACTTATATGTGTAAGAGGACATTAACAATAACTGAGCACACACACATGCACTTGTTAGGTGGTCATTGTTAAATAGTGTTTGCATGAAGCCAATTGAAATCCTGTCAATAAGGGTGGTCATATGGGGTGCACTTGTTTAACTGTGACTAGTTTTGAATGTAATCCGTTTTGTCTTAAGTTTTTTGTCTTTGAAAATCCAGTAAGAGTTTTGCAGACTTAAAGTGCATGTGACACTTCAGCAGGTCAGTAGTGAATATGTTTATTTATAATACTGCGGTAAGCACCACATTCCCTTCAGATACGATGCATGTTGTTGCATGATTGACAGATGCCTTGCAGATGGTTTGCTGTGCTATAAAACAAATGAAAAACAAAATGCATGAGTAGAGCTGATAAGTGACTCGGCTCAATGACTCTAATAGCGTTAAATGACTCATATACAGTAAATGAAATATTTTTATACACTTTCATCATCTGCTATTTACTCACTTCTGACAATCATTTTGTTCAAGTTTGACATTGTATGTTTTCTAGTTGTTTTTGTGCATCACCGTGTGATTTGTGCATGTGTATGCATATAAATAAAAGATTAATAATGCTTTTATTAAAAATAAGTAAAATGCAAAGCATTTTTGTTTTATTTGGTTTTCTGTATGGATTCATTTTAGATGCATCGCAGGTGACAGATAAATAAACATGTAAGTGTATGCATTTCATATTTTTTAAAGGCAATTTTTTAATAAAGTGAATATAAAGAAATATAAAATACATTTGCCTAATTCTATAACAGTCTATGGCTATAAATCTATAATTTATTATTAAAAAATAATAAAGTATATTAAATATAATGTAATATTACATTGCATGCTTTTAGGAGGACAGTATTTTTTAAACATATTAGAGGTGTTTTTTGTTACCAAAAATTGGAGAGGAACAAAATTCAAATAATAAAGGAAAGAATATAAAGATTTGTGCCGAATTCAGAATCATTGAGAAAGATTTGTAATGAAACTGGTGTAGATTTTGTGAATGTGTCTTCTGTTGTCTTATAGTAGCTGGAAAGAAAAGATTGAGCCATTCTGACTCCTGTGATGAAATAGTTTATGTTGAAACTAATGATGACTTTTCAGAGAAATTAAAGGGAAGGGACTTTTGGTCAGTTGTAGGGGTTCAAGTTTACCAAAAGATGTTTATAGATGACCGTAGCTTTAGCTAACATCTTTACTCTTATTATTTCTTTCATCGCTAAATTATATATTTATTTTGTCTGTCTCTTCTCTTAGCATTATCCTAAAGTCAACTATCGTAAGAAAAATAATACTCATAGTTTAATAATGACTAATATTGTGAATTATGGAGCAGGTCAGTAACTTGGCTTTAGACTCAAGACAGAGCTTTTTTGTTTTGTTAGCATAATGTTTTCTGGGGTCATCTTCATATCTGACTCATTCCTTGAGTTTGATTTTAATCTTCAGCTGCATTAACACTTTAGGCATAAAAGAGAAGTGAAACTAAAACTAAAGGGAGGTTATGGTTTTGCTGATATCCCTAATTAAGATGTGTTGGCTAAAGCATAGATCAGTGGTCATAATGTATGTTGGATTAAAAATAAACCCTTTATGCAAGTGTTAAACTAAACCTGTGCTGTTTGTATAACAGACATGAATCACAAGGCATTGATTCAACAAGGTGCTGAAAGCATTCTTCAGAAATGTTGGCCCATATTGATAGGATAGGATTTGTGGGGTGCACATCCAGGGCATGAAGTAGCCATCAGAGGATGGGTACATGGTGGTCATAAAGTGATAGACATGGTCAGAAACAATGCTCAGGTAGTCCGTGGGATTTAAACGATGCCCAATTGGCACTAAGGGGTCTAAAGTGTGCCAAGAAAACATCCCCCACACCATTACACCACCACCACCAGCCTGCACAGTGATAACAAGGCATGATGGATCCATGTTCTCATTCTGTTTACGCCAAATTCTGACTCTATCATCTAAATGTCTTAACAGAAATCTAGACTCATCAGACCAGGCAACATTTTTCCAGTCTTCAACTGTCCAATTTGGGTGAGCTCGTGCAAATTCTAGCATCTTTTTCCTATGAGTGGTACCGTGGGGTCTGTTTCCTACATTTCTGTTCCATGTACAGTTGTGTTCAAAATTATTCAACCCCCCAATGCTGTTAAGGGTTTTAGGGAATTTAGTGTACATGTATTCAGAATGAAATCCTACAATGACTTCTTAAAGAACCATATGCAACTAAAATGACATCAATTGGTTTTGTAATATAGTAGTAAATGTTTCTTTTGTGAATTCTTCATTGACACAATTATTCAATCCCTTAAAGAACTACCACTCTGAAGAACAGAGGTTCATTGAAGTGTTTTCAATCAGGTATTGAAAACACCTATGGATGTCAGGGAACAGCAATAAAGCCTAACAAGCACCAATTAGGCAGCTTTAAAATGACTGTGATACTCAACTCCTTCTAAACATTTACTGGTGTGGTTACAAACATGGTGAAGTTAAAAGAATGGTCCAGGAAGACAAGAGAAGAGGTGATTAATCTTCACAGGAAGGGCAATGGCTATAAGAAGATTGCAAAGATGTTAAACATACCAAGAGACACCATAGGAAGCATCATTTGCAAATTCAAGGCAAAGGGCACTGTTGAAACGCTTCCTGGTCGTGGCAGAAAAAAGATGCTAACTGCGACTGCTGTGCGCTATCTGAAGCGTAGAGTGGAAAAAAGTCCCTGTGTGACTGCTGAGGAACTGAGAAAAGATTTGTCAGATGTGGGTACTGAAGTTTCTGCTCAGACAATACGGCGCACCCTGCGTACTGAAGGCCTCCATGCCAGAACTCCCAGGCGCACCCCCTTGCTGTCTCCAAAGAATAAGAAGAGTCGACTGCAGTATGCCAAAAGTCATGTGGACAAACCACAGAAGTTTGGGGATAGTGTTCTGTGGAAAATTAGAACTGTTTGGGCCCATGGATCAACGCTATGTTTGGAGGAGGAAAAACAAGACCTATGAAGAAAAGAACACCTTGCCTACTGTGAAGCATGGTGGGGGGTCAATCATGCTTTGGGGCTGTTTTGCTTCTGCAGGTACAGGGAAACTTCAGCGTGTGCAAGGTACCATGAATTCTCTTCAGTACCAGGAGATATTGGATGACAATGTGTTGCAGTCCGTCACAAACCTGAGGCTTGGGAGACGTTGGACCTTTTAACAGGACAATGATCCCAAGCATACCTCCAAATCCACTAGAGCATGGTTGCAGAAAAAAGGCTGGAACATTTTGAAGTGGCCATCGCAGTCACCAGACTTAAATCCGATTGAGAACCTCTGGTGGGACTTAAAGAAAGCAGTTGCAGTGCGCAAGCCTAAGAATGTGACTGAACTGGAGGCTTTTGCCCATGATGAATGGGCGAAGATACCCGTAGATCGCTGCAAGACACTTGTGTCAAGCTATGCTTCACGTTTAAAAGCTGTTTTAACTGTAAAAGGATGTTGTACTAAGTACTAAGATTGAATGTCACTTGGGGGTTGAATAAAACTGATAATGATGTGAGCACAGAAAAGACATTTGTGGTTATTTCATTATAAATGTTATGTTATATTTGTCTGACCTACACATGCCTCTTTGATGTAATTGTAAGCAGGATGACTGAATGATCAAAATCTATGTCAAACCGGCCAAAACAATCAATTTCAGTTGGGGTTGAATAATTTTGAACACAACTGTATAAAAACAAAACTTGTGATAAAGTGACTTTGAAGAAAAAGATATTGTGATTATTTATTTACATTAGTGTTGCATTGCAGACAATTTTAGCTTTAGTGACTTAAAGTCTACAGTGGACTTAAGATATTTATTTATGCTATTATTGATATTTACCGGGCTTACTGTAATGGATGGGTTAGACAAAAAAGACGAAGTGTAGCCAAAATCAATTTATTATATATTCCACACGCTATAGTTTATTGCTGCAGTGACCTCTTGTGGTGAATGTAAACATCAACAAGACAATATTTTAGTTTTTGTTAGTTTGTCTCCATCTTATGGATAACGACAAAACTACACCGATGCATTGCACTACAAATATTGAATAAAACAGCTGTGCACATTTTGATCAAGTTAAACCTTAAAAAAGCATTATTAACCTACATAAAAGACTGTGCCTTAAACAATTATAGAAAATATACGGAATTTAAGTTAAAAGTCACACAGCATTATAATAAAATAAATAAAATAAAGCAAAAATAAAACAGTAGGTTGTTTGTTACCGCTAACGCAGACCTCTTCTTGTCTTTTATACGTTTATTTTAAATACAATTTAGTGATAGTAATTTTTTTAATTAAGTAAAAAAATAAAGTACAAAGTCTAACACCCTAATTCAAAGTTTCCTAAAAGATCGACAAGATCTGGTAACGCTGTAGCCATCGGCTAAAAAGCCATCTCTTTCGCCAACACCTCACTTACTAATGTCTTTTTCTGTTTTTGTATCTTCATCTTTATCTTCTTGTCAAAAAACAAACCCCTGCCTATATATACTGTGTTAGACTTGATGAGACTTTCTTGTGCAATTATGTATTTGTAAGTTCAGCTAAATAACGAATTATAAAGTAAAAAAAGCTTCAGACTGTCAGTCACTGAAGAAACGGTGGTTGTGTCCAGTTTCTGTCAGACTTCATATTTATATAGACTAGTAGCCAAGTCCAAATTTCCTATGACATCACAGTCTTGTGAATCCCCTTCATGGCTCCTATATAAGCCTTGTACATTTCTTTGTTCTTTATATTTGTGTTTTCTGTGTCCTCCTCTTCACGATCCTCTTTGCGCGCAAGACATCATGCCTTATCTGATGGTATAACTCACTCTTTATTTCTGTCTTTTACAGGTTAAATGCATTATTCTTTCTAATACATGTTTTCTTTTCTCTGCTCTATTTTAATAAACTGTTAATATAATTTTGTTTAATTGTCTTTCTTAAACATGCAATATTTACTTTATTCATATGCTTTTCAAACTCAGTGGTTAGAATACTTTTTGTGTATATAATACTTGGTGTACATAGTAGAAAAATAACAAACTACATGTTACTAGTGGTTCTCAAGGTTATATAGGAAAATACACATTACTAATGTTTCTATAGAGTTATATAAGATCGTATCCTTCCTCTGCTTCTCCTTCAGGTTTTCCTGACCCATCTGAACTCAGAGTTTGGTACACCTGGGCTTTTACATTCTTAAGAGCCTCATACCCCTCCTGATCCTGACTCGATCCCTCACCGGCCTTCAGCGTGTGGTCTTCTTCAGTGCTTCGTATCCTCCCTCACCCTCCTCCTTCGCCTGGCCTGTGGCTTCATCAAGCGTATGGTAAATGCCTTTGAGAGCTAATTGTTCACAGTCTGCACCTGATTTGTCTTTCTTTTTGTCATCTTTGCCCCGTCCCATTGACAGCACTCCGCCTGCATTTAAATGCCACCAGTATGATGATCAGCATCAGAATTGATGCCAAAACAACTGCCACTGCCACTCCCACTCCATACGAGGGTCCTGTTGACAGACAAAGAGATAGTGGTTGCATTTCAAGAGTAAAAATATATAAGAAGTGATTAACTTGCACAATAGAGCACTAACTGAGGACTGAAAGCATGCAGTGCTTGGAAATGCATTTTATCTGTTATGGAACCACAGAACAGAAGGAGACAGATATAAAACAGGTATTTATTAAAACACGAGCATATGAAGCAGATGAGATAGTTATTGGAGGGGTAATGATGATGGTTAACTCCACACATACACAATGAACAGTCACAGATAACAGATGATAGACTTTTTCTTTAGTTTGCAGGTTGACAAATGATGAGAACAACGATAAACACAGGACGATGACAGAACAATCCAGATAATCCAAAAAGGGTAAGCAGAGTCAGGTATAATAGCATGACACACAATGAAATGTGGTGTGTAAAACAAGACCAGATGAAGTGATGGCTGCTGATGAAACTGGTGAATTATCTTTGAAAGTGTTTGCGTGATCTTTGCTTCAATGTGTTTGTGTATGTAGTGAGAGATCTCTGGGTTTATCAGACTCTTTGAGAGGTGTTTGCATGTGTGAAAGCTGCTACAGCAGTGTTTAGAGTTCAGTTAAGGTGACGACATCTGTTACCCACAAAATGTTTATAGTTTGCACTTACAGTAGAAATCTGTAGGGCAAGACATGATGCTAATATTTTGGTTAATATGATTTAAATTAATATATAATTAGTTGAATAAAATATTATATATTTAATAATAATCATTATATATATACAGTATAATATGCATAATTATGTTTAAATCTTTCTTGAGCTGGAAAAGCCTCCATTTAATCAATTAAAATCAAACTTGAAACTCAGTATTACTTCTCGATTTGAATGCATGTTAATTTAAGCCATACATGATCCTTTATCTGCATATTTTTCTACCTCAGCTTGTCGATTCAACTTCAAGACTTTTTTCTGAACATTAATATAAATGTGTGTTTATTTGTGTAGATGTGCATACTTTGGTAGACGTGAGGAGTGCTGAATCGTGAAAATCCATCCTGACAGGCTGCTCGACAGATGTATGATCCCCCAACTATAAGATTTATCTCATGTTTGGTCTCTTCTTGTAGTTTTGTGCGTGTACCTGAGTTATCAGTGTAATACCATTCGTATGTCTTACAGACTGATTCACAATGTTTACAGGAACACTGCAGAGATCCCTTATTGTCTATACCTAACACTGCAACTGGAGGTCCACCTGTACAACAAATAAACAAACAAACATCTCAGTTCATCACTTTTAATTAAAGGTATGACGGTATACAATCATATAAAAAATGGAAAAAGAAAGGTCCCGCACACTATCCACTTGCAAAAATATAAATCATTTATTGCAATGTTTCGATCTCTCGATCTTCTTCAGGCATTAATCATATCAATGCCTGAAACGTTGCAATAAATGATTTATATTTTTGCAAGTGGATAGTGTGCGGGCCTTCCTTTTTTCATTTTTCAATTTTGGACTTTCGAGTCCTGCTCTCCTAAGCACTTATCGCACACAGGTGTGCGACGTTCATGTGATGGTATACAATCATATACCATAATATTGACATGGTATGAGTGTTTTCTACTGAATCCTAATTAGTTTTTATTAGATGGTAAATAAAACACTATTATTATTGTTATTAAAACATTAACCCAGAAAGTCTGTCTGTATGACACAAGAGGCTGTACTGTTCATTACAGTGTAATTATACTATTGGTTATTCCACTATATGAATTTTCTATCAGGTTTTAAAAGTACTCACCTATAACTTTTAATTCTTGTGGATCAGACTCATGTGTGTGTGTGGCTGCCGCTGAAGAAATGTGACTGTATTTGTAGGTGGCGATACATTTGTACTCGCCATTATTTAACTCTGTGGCATTGGTGATTTTATACTTGTCACGCTGTACTCTCTTTTTATTTACAATTACGTTATCCTTATAGAATTCAGCCTGTATCACTTCGGCTCCGCCCCACACAGCACACCTGAGAGTAATGGTTTCATCCCTCCACACAGGTGCGACTGGAGGTTCCAACATCACCAAGCGCTCTATAGGAGACACAGACACATAATACACACAGGTCAATATACTGCTGCAGTATCATACTGAACAATACAATTAAATATTTCAGAAAGCAAATATTGCTGTGATGTTTTATAAATATCATTCTGGTATTTGTGGAGTAAAGCTACACAATCAAAGGCTTGGACTTTTAATAGTCATATATTTGTATTAAGCAAAATTGAGTTTGAAGTTAATGCATATTTTAAATTTTCCACAAAATGTGATGAACCAAAAGTTGATGATGTTAACAGACATTAACAACACAGACTTGCCTGTCATCTTCAGTGTAAGTGCATTGCTCCTGTGATTGGTTTTATTCTTCATACACCAGAATGTTGCTCTTTCTGTATCTTGTAATTCTGCATACACAGTGCCCATGTTCTTATTCTTTTTAGTCACTGGAAGCATGTAGCCAACATTATTCCTGAATGCAAAACACTTCCACTTCTCCAGATCCTCATCCACCTGCAGTGTCAGGATCCTCGCTTCACCTTTAGTGATCACAGCGCCCCCTATGGGCAGAGATAACTGGGCGTGCGGCTCCAACACTGAGAGAGAGAGAGAGTGAGAGAGAGAGAGAGAGAGAGAGAGAGAGAGAGAGAGAGAGAGAGAGAGAGAGAGAGATCATGAAGCACAGTATAGTAAAATAATGAAGAATGAAGAATGGAGAAAAGTTCATACCCAGTACTGTGAGTGTAAATGGGTCGCTCTCCTCCCCGTTCTTTTGGCATGTGTACTTCCCATTGTTTTCTGGTGTTACCATCATTACAATCATTATGGAATTCTTATTTGATTGCTCTACAGCATTGATTTTCCAAGTTATCGGTTCAGCGGCGCCCTTACATGCCAGAGTGATGTCATCTCCAACATAAACTAAAGGATACTTCCGGAGATCGAACACTAGAGAAAATGAAAGAGAATTTTTTTTAAACACACAGACGCAGCTTGTATCCCTGAATATTTAAGTTTTTATGTGAAACATCTTGGTAATACTTTACAATAAGGCTCCAATTGTTATCATTAGTTCAGTGGTAGAGCATTGTGTTAACTGTCCAAAAGGTCATTGGTGTTTGATTCCAGAAAGCGCACATACTGATAAATCAAATTGGTACACTTTATGATAAGGTTGTATTTGTTAAAGGAACTGTATGTAGGATTGTGGCCAAAACTGGTATTGCAATCACAAAACTTGTGGCTAAAACTGGTACTGCAATCACACAACTGGTGGCCAATACACAAAATGACAACATAAACATGAGTTGAGGGCTGCAACTCCACTTTTTAAATGACAATTTTCTGGCCAGACCACTGTTGTCAGTCATATAAGTATTTGAAATGAAAATGATTTCTTAATGTCTAGTGACATATCAGGGCCATTTTATGATTAATTGATATTAATTTCCTACATACTGTTCCTTTAACATTAGTAAATGCATTAGCATTTGAATCATGAACTAGCAATGAACAATATAGTTTATTCATCTCCACTATCCAACCACACCGCCGCCATTTAGTGTGAGAGACAACGAAAGAGAAAGAATGAATAAAGGCCAATTCACACTGATGTAACAACAACCAACTCCAAACACTAACAAACCCCAACATTTTAAAGTCTTTACTTTGGTCCAACAACAGCCAACAGGGGTTTCATACTGACCCAACAAACACCAACAGATGTAAAATTTAGCTCTACAAAGAGGAATATTAAAGAGCTGAGATCTGCTTGACAGTTGGTGTAACAATAATCAGAATTAAAAATGTACAAACAACGAACACATATGAAAAGAGGTGTGCGTTTACCTGTGGGCTTTCCAATGTTTTCTCTTATGACAGCAAACAGCACTGTGAAATAAAGAGAAATCTGACTTACACGTTGTTCTAAACATGTATGAGTATTTTTATTTTGATGTACTCCAATTTTTATCATTTATTTCATAGCAACTCCTCACCAGTCAATAGACTTTTAATGAATCATACATTCAAGTTGATTAAACTTTTTTACAATCATTTTTACAGAGTAAATAAAGTTGAACATAACTACAATCCCAAGAAGTTTTACATTAAAGAAATCAGATGACCGGTTGATTGTTTTACCTGACAGTGACAAAAATGCCTTCATGTCAGAGCAGATACAGAGGTCTGTCTGTCTGTCTGTCTGTCAGAAAGAGAAATAGCTAATATTCCACACTATTATCAAATAAGTTATTTGGCAAATGGTTACTTTAGTAAATTACTAATAATTTTATAATAATGATTTAGTAAATAATAATAATAATAAAATACCAACCCAAAGATGCCAACCTTCTATACAACCCCAACACCACCCAAAACCCCAGACCCCCCACTCACAACACCATCCCGCCCGGAAATCTCAGTCCAAGCTAAACTCAAAATTTGGCAGTCTGCTAATAAAAATATTTTCTTTCCTGTCCACTTCATGAAGTGAATCAATGTAAACTGGTTTTCTCTTCCCATAGTAATGTTTCTTTCAATTGATGTCACCTATTCTGAGCTATTGGAAGACTTAAAATATATGTAGCTTGTGGGTCATTTTAACCTCTTTTATTATTGTTAGCGTGGTGGTGGTGGTGGGGGTGAAGCCCTCGGTTAGGAGGTGAAGAGAGCATAGTGATGCCTTTTTCTAAATCGGGAGCAGTATTATTATATGAATAAAATGTATATACATATTTCACTCTCAAATACAGTACACATCTTCAGTCAAAATAATAAATAAAACAAGAACGCAATAATGGTGGCCGAAAGATATTTTAGGAATGCTAACCATTTGTATGAAAACAGACTGTACTTTTCATCATATAAATTATATTATTTACTGACTGAAATAAATCATACATCACTCCTTTAATTCCTGATCTGAAAATAAAAAGTTGTTATACTTTGAAACATAAGGGTGAGTAGATAATGGCATGATGTTTATTTGGGGGTAAGAGTCCTGTATCTTGTCTAAAGAAATTGCACTTCATTTTTAATCATCTCTTACCTGTCTTTGACCCTTTCAGTCTCTCTAACTCCTTCTCCACAATGTACTGCAGTATTTAAAAAACATTATATCCAACTTTAAAAAGCACAGAAAAAGGCAAAAATATAGACCCAAAATGTGTCATTTTCTTAAAAACGTCATTGCTTCAGTTTGTAAAGCATCTTGAATTATAAAAGAGGTACATTACCTGATTTAAGACGACAAATGTTCTTCTATTTTGCAGACATTAATGCACTAATGTAGGCTAGAAAACAAATCAAAACATAAGAGAACATACCTTCTATGATCTTCTATGATAGATATTTCATTAGGCGTGTTCAAAATATTTCCCCTTGGAAGTCTTTCAGGAAAGGGGGCGTTACAAAAGACAAAGAGAAAAGTATGTTGTTTTCCACAGAGAACAACATTTCAAGGCATGAAGGCACATCTGGGGATGGCTGCCGCGAAACTGACGTTTCGACGCTGTGTCGAAATCCCGAAGCGTAGATGTTTCGAAACACTGCTCCGAAATGTAATTTGAAACACCCATGTCACGTTTAATACTACTAAACGATTGTACTGTACAACATGAAATAAACACACGAAAAACATCCGGTTAAAGTAAAGCGCAGTAATTTACTACAGTGTTAGATGAAAAATATATGATTTAAGTTATGAAACTTAACTTTACCATCAGTTAAAAGGATAACAAATAACAGACTTCATATGAACAATAAAGATAAATAAACTGATGAGACAAAAAATGCCAGTTAGATATATCCAAAGGGAATATTTTATCTTTGACCATCAGACACCGGAGGGAGCAGCTGCACTGAGATCGCAGGCACGTGCACAGATAGGGCTCAACCTGCGCAGAACACATTGCTTTTTGTCCTTACACTCCGAAGTGCCCTTTTTGTGTTTTATTATTTTTTTAAATATATAAATCAATGCTATTGTTAACCATTTACGCCTGCCTGTCTGTTTTACAAATATATTTATCAAATAAAATGTATAAAAAATAAAAAAATAATTTTGGATCCGCTCAAACTGTCAGTCAAACCTCTTAACTCCGCCCCCTGAGTGCAACGAGCTTCAAGTTCCACAGCAGTCAGAGCAGCTGAACGTCTTGCAACGGTAAATAAATATCTTGTTGTTTGAGTATAATGCTGTCTCATTAAGAAAGTAACACTAGTGTGTCTATAACGGCGCATGTTTTACAAATTTGAGCCAAATTATCCATAGACGGGATTGGGCGAGTGGGCAATCAGGGAACTGCGACCAAATGGAGTTTTTGACAAAGCGCGAGCAATTGTTTAAACAAGTGTTCACGCATGTGAAGGGCACCCGGCTGTGACAACAATACGGAATGCAGGGTCGGGTTTTTACCGCTTTTTTGCATGACGCGTCTCAATCGTTTAACTACGCAGACCAGTCAGAAGACGAGCCAGGGCGGGTAAATGTCTAGCCTAATGTTACCAAAAACATTACAGATTAGAAAGAAAAATCAGATGCCCAGTTTAGGAAAACTGGATAAAATACGAGAAACGTGTAAAGGATACAAGTATGCACAGTAACTTATATTGCCCTGCCACCTGGAACTTATTGTATATGTACGTATGTATCTTATGCCTTGAATTAGTCAAGGGAGTTTTCAGTAATGCAGTTATTTGCACCTTCAAAAGACCAAGGTTCCTGGTCCCCAGCAGGTATACAGATACATGTTGAGGTAGCCAGGTAGGCAGATACATGTTGAATATGCAAATGGTGTGGCTATAGTATAGTATAATCTCCTATTTTGTTCTTTAATCTCCTATTTCCCCCTCTTCTCAATGACATAAACATTACCAAATAATAAAAATTAGCTTATAAAACCAAACAGAATAGCTTTTTTTCTTCAAACACATTTATATTTAACTTTATGTATGCAAGCAGAGGAAAAAATTAAAATTAATATATTATACAATTAAATAAGAGCGGGTTCACTAACACATGACTGCAATAAGCCTAATACAGACAACCACCCAGGATGTAAATTGTTAAAGCCAACTTACAAGGCCAGATATCTGCACTGTATAATGCCAAGCTATCATAAAATGTAATTTTTCATTAATTAATAGAGAATTTTTTTAATCATTAATAGTGAATAAATATAAAGCTTTTAAGACGATTATTATGTGATATTTATTTGGAGGGGGTGCCCTTTTTCAGTTTCAGTACATGCCCCTCAAAAGGTCCCTGGTTGACGCGAAATGCATTCTGGGAAACTTGGCTGTCAGAAGTCCGCACAAGTCACCTCCGGATGCATCCTCGATAAAATGGGTGAATCAAGAACACATCCGGGGATGTTATGTGAACTTGGCTTGATGCGAACTTTGATTTGGAAGAGTACTTTGGCCGCGACTGATGACGTTTTAAAAGTCCACAAGAACACAAGTAACGCATATTGAGAAACGGCTATTATACGTAGGCTGCGTCCGAAAACTCTAAATTGCTGCCTTCTGAGGCAGCTTTCCAAGGCAGCAAGGCATCAAGGCATGTCCGAATTCAATGTTCGGTTTACTTCCTGTCTCCTGAGATACCTATGCGTGGACGTACATTAAGAATGTGATTGGTCGAGTCCGGTTGAGTTCGAAAAAATAAAATGGCGGCCAAGGACGCGACTGGACCACCAATTTAGAATAAATAAAGGTATATTTTCACTTTTTACACCTTTTAATTGCATTTCTAGCGAGAAATTAGTATTGTTGTTTTCAAATATGTGATTAGTTATCACAAAGGCGCTCTCTGTTTATATTTCAAACACGCTGCCTTAGAAGTGTGTCCGAAAGTCTTTCTCTGAGCTACCTTCATGCCTCCGAAGTCATTTCCTCATGAGGCAGCGAGGCAACGAGTCACTGCCTTGAGTTTTCGGACGCAGCAGTAGACACCTCGTAGACTTGTGGCCGCCATCTTGGATGGGTCTCCAGTGCGCCCCCTTGCATTCATTTCTAATGAGGAATAATCATAACTCCCCTAATTTTTACAGGATTTTCACACGGTTTCAGTTGTTATAAGCAGCATAGATTTAGTTGATACAGGACGCTGTCACACATTGAAAAATACTGCTTTCATGCTAAAATACTTTGTATTGTGCTCTTTAAGTATGGCAAATTGACAGAGGCAGACACTACTTAAGTATTTTTCTTTCTACATAAAAGTAAATTTTCAAGTATCTGTATTTTATCAGTGTTTTTCTTTGGAAAACTTATATTCCAAAGCATATTATCATTATTTTTACTCCACTACATTTCATAATTTCAAGTTTTTGGTTTATATTTAATATTTAAGTACATTAAACATCTACTTTTTTACTTTTACTTAAAAAGTACTTTAGTAAAAAGTACACCATTTTTATGTAATTTTTACATAATTAGGTAGTTTATGTAATTAAGTATTAAATTAATCTTAATATGAATGAATTGAGAATGAATTGGCTGTGAGAATTTTCATTCTAAATAGCGGCCGCGCTACTGAAGCGCCATCTAGTGGCTGTTGCCAAAAACGAATCAGAGTTTCCCCTCTTGTTCTTCTATATACTCTTTGCTACAGAGCTTTGACGACTCTGTCACAACAAAACCCTCCCGTTTTTTAGCAACTTGCCTCCTCATGCCTGTTTCACTGGGAAACATTCAAATGTGAAGAAAAACAGCGAGAGATCATGAGAGAGAGTACAAGTTCCTGCTGAACATTGACATAATATTATAAATAATAACATAAAATAACCAAAATGATTGTTCAATCTTACTTGTGAAATGTAATCCCATGTGATCTGGAATCAACACTGCGCCAGTTATTGCAACCGTAAGCTGCACAAAATACGTGCATAGTTGCTTTCTTTCCGTTAACTTCCATTGACTCTGGTGTTAGCGTACAGTAAGGAGACCCATCCAATATGGGGCCGACGCTTGATGCGTTCCAGCACGTCATGAGGTGTCTACTTATATAATGTCTATGATTCAAAACACCAAAGTCACGTGACTATGGATAAACGAAGCGGTGCATTTTACAAGTGTTTCGAAAGGTGGCGTACCTGTCGAATCTGCGTCAAATCTTAAACTGACAGGGTAGGAAACAAATCTGACAATACATCATAGATGCGTTTTTGGCAAGATACTATAAATAACTGAAAAGAAGTAATTTTTCCTCATTTGTATGTAACAGTTAGGCTACTTACAAAAAAATGCATGTCAGCAACAAGTGTCCCTTGTGTGAGAATTTTTTCAAAGGCTGGAGAAATTATATGTAAAAAAGAAGCTGGGTGAGTCCATCAACACAGAACAATTTATATATTTGAATAAAAATCTTTACATGTAAACAATGTGACATATTATGGCTTGATATATTTTATGAATCTCTTTTTTTTTAAATTAAATAGACCCGAATAGCCTATAGTTATCGACAATTGTAAGCCTAAAAGCTCATGTAGTTGTCAAACAGATGTCAAAACAAAAACAACAAAAGTATTTTATTATGATGACGTAGCGCATGCATTTCCCAAGTTCGATCCCAAGATCTTTGCATGAGAGTCGGGAACACTATCCAATTGATTCAACTGTTTTGGTGTTTCACGAAGCCTCGCTCTGCCCACCACTAGGCACATCTGAATTAGCCTGGTCCAACCAGACTCTCGTACATTCATTTCATTTGTACAGAGAGCCATTGCAAAGCGTTACTTCCGTTAAGGAGGGTCCTCTGTTTAAGTTTAAAACTATTGGATCTGCCCAGAGTCACTCTCAATCTGCCATAACCAATCGCTAACGTTTGGTCGTGACGTATATCATGCACCGAAACCGGCTGGAAAAAACAAGTAAGACTTATCAGACAAACAAAACTTAGAAAACCTGGTTCTTGCTCCAGCTTTAAATTCTGTATTTTCGGCAGTTTTGCAACAACGGACCGAATATTCTCACGTCTTTCCCCGGTGCCATTACTGAACTACAACTCAAACTGACGCACGACCTCAACGTCATCGTTCTTAGCCACCCCCATCTGTTCGCTGATCGGTCCTGCAGATTTTTGCAGGAGAAAACGAAACTCTACAGAGCAGTCCCAGACATAATACTGAAGCGAAATGAAAATTAAGCGGAAGCACGTAGGAGGGCGAAGCCAGGCTACATCGGAATCCAATGTTAGGTTTACTTCCTGTCTCCTGAGATACCTACATTATCCTGTCTCACAATTCTATGCGTGGGCGTGCACTGCAAATGTGATTGAAAAAATAAAATGGTGGCCAAGAAAGTGTCTGGAGTCAATAAAGTTATATTTCACATTTCCACCCTTTAATTGCATTTCTATTGAGAAATTAATATTGCAGTTTTTAAATATGTGATTAGTTATCACAAAGGCGCTCTCTGTTTATATTTCAAACAGAATTTCATTAGGCTTCCTGTCCAAATGAGTGTCCAGGAGCTGCCTTCTGTCTCCAAAGTCATTGCCTCGTTCTGAGGCAACAAGTCAGCTACCTATGCTTTCAGACATAACCTATATGTTTGCAATTTTTATGACGTGCAGCATGTTAACTTGCGCTCTTTGAGCACACTAGTACTCCACTGGTTACGCACGGCTGCCACGCATGCGCAGAACAGCAAAACTAGTTAAATGACTCAAACTGCATATTATTTTATCAAAAAAATATCCAGCATTTTGTGTTCTTTTCAAATAAATTATTTTTGAAATAAAATGATACTCCTCAAATATATTTGGATAGTTTGATAGAGTTGCTACTTTAGTGAGGCTATAATATATGACTGACGGGCGATGCACTCCAAAAAGGGTCTATAAAACCGCCCCCTATTAGTATTATGTTACAGCCTTGGTTTTAGAAAAACACATAATTGTCCAGAATACTGTTACAAGTAATTCAATTCAATTCAATTCAATTTTATTTATATAGCGCTTTTCACAATTTGTGATTGTTTCAAAGCAGCTTTACAATAATAGAAGCAGTGAAAAGCATAGAAAAACGACAGATAGCACAACATAATACACGATAGCAAAAGCAGCTAAATTTGCTGCGGCTATGAATCAACATTTCAACAATTCATACTTGTTTAAAATGACATGAGTAAATAATGACTAAATCTTATCTTGTAATATGGCAGAATTTCACTTCTCTGAGCACGGTATGATATCGCAATTTATATTCTGTTGATCTGATTAGATTTATCGTGTTACCTGACAGTTTCATCTTGAGTTTCTTCTCAATTTCTAGAGCAATGCTTGACCTCAAACCTTAAACCATGTGATTCTGTCAGCACACCCATTCTCTGATTCAGCCCTGCACGTTGCATGAATACACACAGTCAGGCTAATTTCTCCTCTCATTTATCTGACTATGACCCACTTATGTTAGCAAGTGTGCGTGTGTGTGTGCGTGCGTGTGTGTCAGAGTACGCAATTAACCAAGGGAAAGATATATAAACATGTACAGTACACACACAGACACGCGCACACACTATGCATAATCCATAGTGTACATGAACTGTAAATGTTTTTCTGTTTTAATAAGTTACAGATGATTTCTACAAAGCTACAGAAGATCCAGAATGAAACCTTTATACGCTAGCCAGTTTGATATCCTCTTAACTCTCTTTTTCTCTCTCTCTCTCTCTCTCTCTCTCTCTCTCTCTGTGTGTGTGTGTGTGTGTGTGAGAGAGAGAAAGAGAGAGAGAGAGAGTGAGAGAGGAGGAGAGTTAGAGAGCATGACATAGGGAGAGATCAGACCCAGAGATTGTTCCAGTGTGGATGTTGATCGGACACTACGCTGAATGTGTTGGGGAAAAGCCATCGCTCTTCACATTTTTTGGTCTCTGTGGACTCTCTGGATCTCTGCAGCTGAATGCATTACTGAAGCAAAGCGAGACGATCAGGTATTTGTGATGTATTCTCATATGCATAGTGCTCAGGTGATGATAACCAGAGTAAGTACTGGAGAAACTGACCGGATGTTTCAGAGCACAGGGACTTTGGGAAGTGTGGGTGCTGCTTTGCTTTGGATATGTTGTGTGCATGCTTGTATAACTCATCTGTGTATTGCAGTTATCACTGTAAGTTGCATATGCAGCTGTTTCAGCTTCAGTAAATGAGTTTGTGTGTGCGTGTGTGAGAGAGAATTTGCTCTCAATTACACTTTTAGAGAGCGAGTGGGTGGAGTGTATGTGCTGTTTTGGTGATGTGAAGTCCTGCTGAAAGCAAAGGTAGGTCACAGCACATAACATTTATTTAGAAAAAAACAGCACATCTGTGCCGTCTGATCTATAAATAACTGCATGGTGTTACCCCCTAATAGTATTTAGCAGAGGTGGAAAGTAACGAATTACATTTACTCACGTTACTGTAATTGAGTAGTTTTTTTGTGTATTTTTACTTTTTTGAGTAGTTTTTAAAATCTGTACTTTTACTTTTACTTAAGTATGTTTTATTTAAAGTATTGTACTTCGCTACATTTTAAATCATATCCGTTACTGAGTAAAAAAATATTTTAAAAAGCAAGGTGATAAAGACGCGCAACGGATGTAACTGGGCGGGGCCCGGGGAACGCGCAAAAAGAACCATGGAGACGGACGAGACAGGCGCGCGCTAATGCAGACCCGCCTCAGTTCAAATCTTATGAAAGAAACCCCCGGATCATATTTAAGGGACCACTTTCCACTGACGCGAAGCGAGTGTTTCATTTCTATGAAAGGTAGGATTCATGCTCTTAAGTACGAAATTGCACGACGCGTTTTTAATACCATGCGCATTATCTTCCGAGGTCTAGCAGCTTCGCGTCAAGTCAAACACAACTTCAAAACGTCCTCGAATGCGTAGGTCATTAGACATTGCAGAGAGCGAGAGAGAGAGAGAGAGAGAGAGAGAGAGAGAGAGAAGAATAAAGGTCATCAGGTACCCAGGTCAGGGAAGTAAGAAGATAATAAACGTGTCAAATGTATATAGACATGGCACTCATCTCATTACTAGATATATAGTTTAATAAAATAATGTATGTTACCAGCAATACATCAATTACAACCTTACTATAGTGATTGTATTTACAAGCTGCTGACCACCTTCAAAAGTGCATAACTCACATGTAAAAATCATTAAATAATTCCATAAATGTTTCTTACTTTAAAAAAGCTTTTTATTTTATTAACTTTTTGTTATTGCACTTTAATTGTAAAGATGTTCCTACAATTAAAAACAACTAGTTTGAGATGTATATTCCCTTGTCGTTTTTGAACTATACTAGAATCCTCCACCTCTTTCCGCTGTAAAAAAAGTAACTTTTACTCTGAGTAAAGTTAAAATGACTTACTTTTTACTTTTACTTGAGTAGATTTTTGGACAAGTAACTTTACTTTTACTTAAGTAAAATATTATTAAAGTAACTTTACTTTTACTTGAGTACAATATTTTATTACTTTTTCCACCTCTGGTATTTAGTTAGAAAAAGTTGTGCACACTTTGTAAACCAAAGTCTTCTTCAAACATCCTTGTAATGATATTCATGACGGGATGCTATATGTTTGTTATTTGTGTGCACTGTTGATTTGACGTAGACAGCATCAGTCATCGCATGATGTCATCAAGGTTTCTCCAGCATCATCCGGGTTTCTCATCTCTTCTGTAAGGTACATCTGACCCCCAGCATGCTTTTAAAGGAGGTCAATGCTGTGGTTATCTCTTCGTTTGGAGTATCCTGCAGAGTCCCGGCTCATTATTTAGGGCTTAAGTTAATCCTGGCTCAACGTGTTGTATATTTCACAGTGTTCATACTTCACACTTGGTTAGTAATCAGATTTGATCAGGTTTTGAGATTTTCTCCCTGTTTATATTTGCATAACTGATTCTTAATCTACGTAAATCTGCAATTCATATACAGCAATTATGCTAAAACTAAACACAGCATATGGACGCTTGTACAAAACCACATGCATATTTAATAATGCATTGCGACAGCATAGCATTGACATTTATAATAGGTTATCTGTTTCTAATCTATTTATGTATGTTTTTGGACTTTGTACTAACCATTTTTGCAAAATTATAAGCGTGAAACTTGGACGTGAACACAGGATTAGGTGAAGTGTGAAAAACTCCTTAAAGGTGTAGTGTGTACATTTTAGCGGCATCTAGCAGTGAAATTGCGAATTGCAACCAACGGCTCCGTCCACAGCTCACCCCTCCCTTTCGAAACACATAGAGAAGCTAAAGTAGCTGCCACAGATAAATCATTTCATCGTCTGACAGTGACAAAACACGCTGTGTAGAGCAGTTTGTCCGTTTAGGGCTACTGTAGTAACATGGCGGTTCAAAATGGCGACTTCCATGTAAGGGGACCTGAAATGTATGTAGATGAAAACGTCTCATTCTAAGGCAATAAAAACATAACAGTTCATTTTGAAAGGTCTTTATACACCACTGATAATATAGTTATGTATATTACATTGCATTTCTGTCATGAGATCCTTCTAAGTCACACAGTGCACCTTTAAATGAACCATTTCTTTAATATGATTAAAAAAATTGACAATGAACCATTTTTAAACAAAGGAAGGTTCTACGAATGTTAAATGCTTTTTATGGAGCCATTTAGCCAAAAATGTTTCTTCTATGGCTTCATTTATCACCTTTGCTCATACAGTATATACTGCAGAAGAGTTTAGCAGGAACATTAAGAGAAATGTTGGTTTGTTACTGGTCAAGGTGACAGCGTGACCCTCTTCAGTTTATTTATTAGTAGCTATATATAGTATAGTTGACTGCAGAAGATCTATCGTATCTCTTTCACATGTGCTATGATTTATGTAGGACGACACAAAGTGATCATTTCTGCAGCATTGATCAGTATCTTACTGCTCATGTTTATAGATATTAGAAAATATGTCAGAAGTGTTTGTGTAAGATGAATCTTGAGTCTGTGGAGATCCAGCAGATGATGGTGATTGTTGATCATAATTCTGAATGCGGTGTTCCTGAGGTCTCCATTGTGACCGTTGTTTTGGATGGGGGTTGAAGCAGTTGAGGTGTTTTTAGTTTAGCTAGTGTATGTTGTGTTAAAACTAAATGTTTTCTTGTGCATGTTAGATAAATTGATTTACTGCAGCATTTGTACTTTGCTTTTGCTATGGTTTAAACTTTATTGTATACAGTATGATAGTGATGTCTTCAGGCCTTTCAACAAATCTATTTGTTACAAACCACTGCATAGATAAAAACTTCTCTTTATGCATGTACACTCACCTAAAGGATTATTAGGAACACCAAACTAATACTGTGTTTGACCCCATTTCCCCTTCAGAACTGCTTAATTCTATGTGGCATTGATTCAACAAGGTGCTGAAAGCATTCTTTAGAAATGTTGGCCCATATTGATAGGATAACATCTTGCAGATGATGCAGATTTGTGGGATGCACATTCAGGGCACGAAGCTCCTGTTCCACTACATCCCAAAGATGCTCTATTGGGTTGAGATCTGGTGACTGTGGGGGCCATTTTAGTACAGTGAACTCATTGTCATGTTCAAGAAACCAATTTGAAATGATTCGAGCTTTGTGACATGGTGCATTATCCTGCTGGAAGTCTAAAAAAACAAACGGTGCTATATAGAACCAGGACTGTTGATTTGAATCGTGACCATGGAAGAGCCGTTTTTGGTGCCGTGTGGCGCCGGTGGGGCACCGGTGAAGCACCTGTGTAGAACCATATAGGTGCCATGTAGCACCACTATAGCACCACATTTGGTTCTACGTGGCGCTGTATGGTTCTACACGGGTGCTTCGCTGGTGCTTCACCGGTGCTATGTGGCACTGGAAACGGTTCTTCTATGATTGCGAGCAAAGAACCACTTTTGGTGCTATATAGCACCGTTTGTTTTTAGAGTGTACATGGTGGTCATAAAGGGATGGACATGGTCACAAACAATGCTCAGGTAGGCTGTGGCATTTAAACGATGCCCAATTGGCACTAAGGGGCCTAAAGTGTGCCAAGAAAACATCCCCCACACCATTACACCACCACCACCAGCCTGCACAGTGGTTACAAGGCATGATGGATCCATGTTCTCATTCTGTTTACGCCAAATTCTGACTCTACCATCTGAATGTATCAACAAAAATCGAGACTCATCAGACCAGGCAACATTTTTCCAGTCTTCAACTGTCCAATTTTGGTGAGCTCATGGAAATTTTAGCCTCTTTTTCCTATTTGTAGTGGAGATGAGTGGCACCCGTTGGGGTCTTCTGCTGTTGTAGCCCATCCGCCTCAAGGTTGTGCGTGTTGTGGCTTCACAAATGCTTTGCTGCATACCTCGGTTGTAACGAGTGGTTATTTCAGTCAAAGTTGCTCTTCTATCAGCTTGAATCAGTCGGCCCATTCTCCTCTGACCTCTAGCATCAACAAGGCATTTTGCCGCCACATACTCAATGTTTTTCCTTTTTCACACCATTCTTTGTAAACCCTAGAAATGGTTGTGCATGAAAATCCCACCAACAACCATACCAAGCTCAAAATTGCTTAAATCAACTTTCGTTCCCATTCTGACATTCAGTTTGGAGTTTAGGAGATTGTCTTGACCAGGATCACACCCCTAAATGCATTCAAGCAACTGCCATGTGATTGGTTGATTAGATAATTGCATTAATAAGAAATTGAACAGGTGTTCCTAATAATTCTTTAGGTGAGTGTGTGTGTGTGTGTGTGTTAGTATATATATATATTTAGAACTCAGAATGCAATAACTGTCATTTTACATAACTTTAGATCGAATAATATAGTCCAGCTATGAGTAACCCACTTATGATGTATGATACTCAATCATGTGACGAAAGTCAACGGTGATTACATAATGTTTGCTTTTATTTATTTATTTAATTTAATTTATTTTTGGGCAATAGTTAGACGTCAATTAATGTACATTTTCTTGACAGCCCAAATTTTGCTTTTCCTTATTTTAGCCTAGCTGTCTGGGCTGTGTTTGGACATATGAACATCAGTCAAAACTGGAAACTTTCCTTTACAACTATAATCAATACTAATAGTCTCCACCGGCCGGTTGCACCAGCTGTGCGTAAGTTACAACGTAGTTTAGATACGACGTAAATGGGCACTAAGTTACAACTTAGCACTACTAAATGTTTTTGCGTTGCACCATTAAACTTAGATTAAACGTAACGTTGTAACTAAACATTTATGGAAGCCTCCGTCCATGAATAATGATTGGAATAAGATGTCAGCCAGATTATATTACATCGATGAGCTCGTATAAATTAAGAAAAGCTCCAAATTCGTCAACGAGTTTTCAAGAACTGTTTAATTTTCTGTGTATCTATCAATTAAAATAAAATGTAAAATTTCTTCCTGTTTATTTTCTCCTCCATGTGTGGGATAGATATTTTCAAATAAAAGTGTAATGTTTTGAGTTCGATAACGTTTGCTTTTACGTCTTTTTTAACTTTCAGTTTAGGCGAGACAAGAATGAGTATGTACCTTTCAGCCTATTTCCTGTTTACCCATTATAAGGCTTGTGATTGGGTTAAGAAAAATAGACGTCATTCTATGCTACAACGCATTACTTTATGGAGAAACTTACGACCTAATAGCTGCGTTCTGCCTTAAGAACAAATGGTGCAACCGGATTAAGTAAAGAGTTAGGGCGCAGTCACACCAAAAGCGCTTTAAACGCTTGCAAACGCAAGGCGCGACGCACTGCCTTTTTTTAAAAAAGAGCAGTGCGGCGCGGCTTTTCATATTGCTAAGCAACCACCGAGTCAGCTGTCTTGTCAATCAAATATTGAAGCGTGAGCGCTCTTTTGCTGTTAACTGTCATATTAGCAGAAACTTTAAAAAGAGGAGGCTTGCTCTGACCTTGTTTGAGGATGAGAGGGGCACAAACACGCAGGAGAGAGTGAGCGAGTGGAGTCCGGTTCTTCAAAGCAACTGTGAACTTCCCTCACCACAACGTAAGGCCCGCCTCTCCCCTCATTCGATTGGACAATGGAAGACGCGAATGACGTCGGGCGCTTCTCGCTCTCAGCGCTCCTTCAAAAACGCGTGCGCGGCAGGCGGCAGAAAACCGCAAGGCGCTCGGCGCGCATAAACAGCGCGCAAACGTGCCCTGCCCATAGAATATCATTCAAAAAAGGCGCCTGCAACTGCCATAAACGCTTTTGGTGTGACTGGCCCCTTAGTTATAAACTAGCTAGTAGTTACTAAGCCTCTAGTTTGGACTTTACGTCCCAGTTTAAGTTAGAACTTACGAACGACTGGTGCAACCCTACCCAGGAGTATTGTACTACGAGTCAATATGTGACTCTGGACTTTATACATCAACTGAAAGCTAACTGAGCTTTCCATTGATGTATAGTTTGTTAGGAAAAAAAATCTAAATATTGAGAAAATCGCCTTTAAAGTGATGAAGTCCTTAGCAACATATATTACTAATGATTAATACATTTTTTTTATATATTTATAGGAAATAACAAAATATGTTCATGAAACACGTATAATAGGTCACGTATAATAATAAAAATTGAAGAAAACCTCTTGAAATAATTTAAATGCATGCACACGAGGAAAAAAGATTTTTAACCAAGTAAATTCAAAGTATTTTTTTTAGAAAATGTCTATATCTTAATCATCCTATTTAGTTTTTATTTTTGAATATACATTAGGTAATACATATTTGAATTTTATTTTACTTATAAAACTAAATGTTGCAAAAGCGTATCTGCAAAATTATAGATTTTTTGACACATGCAAAATATAAATATGAAAGATTCAGATGATTTGATTGAGTATAAAAAGCATCTGCTGCTCCTCTGACTGTTTACAGAATGAGAGATGTGTCATAGAGAGGTGTGATTTATCTCTTTATCAAGACCCTGTCAGGTGATAATACTGTATGTATGCATGCCTTAAAATACCTTTCAGAAAACCCTTATGGTGTTGTAATGTAAACGGCAGACTCTTTCATTTGAAGCAACTTATAAGGTATTCATTTTACCACATTTGTGTGTTTTCTGGAATTAAAACAAATTTTTTGTGCTGCTAATGCAATGCTTTACCACTGACTGTCTTATAAATCTAAATCTCTAATGTTAAATTGTTTCAACCCATGTTTAGGTCAGATTTCAACCCATGTTTAGGTCAGATTTGAACAAACCCAGCTTTTTATCAGTATGTGTGTTCCCTGGGTTCATACCCATGACTTTTGTACTGCTTTTTAAATATGTGATAGTGTTATTCAGCTGAACAGATGATCAGAAAGTTGAAAGTGTTGTTTTGTGTTTTACTCGAGCACAGTGATGCTGTGTTGAGCTCGAGGGAAGGTGTTGAAAAGATGAACAACACCATTTAACTGTTTGTTACCTGTGCTGTTATTTGTTTCTTAATGGAGCGATGGACAGTGAGAAAAAGAGAGAGAGAGAAAGAGACTAACACTGGACCTGGTTGCTCCACTTTTTTTAACGGGTTATAAAAGTGGGACAGTCTGTTCCATGGAAGTTCTCCAATTAAAGTTTCTGGGGACCATTTCACTGGAAATATATCTATATTCACCCTGTCCTACATAGACGGGGCGGTGCTCTGTGTATGTGAACGAATGATGAAGTACAATAAGTGTGTGTGAAGGGTTTTTTCTCACGGATACGGAGCGAGTGAACGTGCTGGATGTGTGGTGCATTAAGACAGATCAAACACCTTGTAGGTGAATATATAGTTTATTTAGTTTTGCGGTGTTGTGTATTTTTCCATGCAGCTGAATTTATCTTTCTGACATTGTGTGAACATACGGATCAATGCGGTCTTTGGGAATCGCTGCAGGTTTTGTGGCCTGGTCGGGTGTATCTCTGCACTTCTCGCTTTGTCCTTGGGCTTCTGGTTTCTGTGTTTCTCTCTGAATCGTCTCTAGAGATTGAAATGAGGACAGTGCTCTATTTTCCCCACCTGTCCCAGTCAACTGCCAATTATACTGTAGAGAGCAAATCAGGAGAGGCGGAGTCACATGTCACCCTTCTCATTGGTCAGATTTTATTCTTTATTTAATATGAAAGCATTTGTGATCGTGCATGGTGTCATTCAATATTTATCAAAGCAGCTTGTTTTATTTATTATGTGTTATAGCAGTGGTTCTCAAACTGGGGGCGAGATGGTGCCAGGGGGGCACTAGTTTATGACATTTTATAAAATACATTAATTTATCATTAAATTATGTGTTATTAAACCTCAGAAAGGCTACTAACCAATAGCAATACATTGTATAATTTTCTTAGTTTAAAATGTTTTAAATGGATGCACCGTACACCGGGGTGCTGCACGTTGAAAATGTTTGCGAACCACTGTGTTATGGTGTCATACAAAAATAAAAGCGACATTATTTCGCTGTGTGGGTGGAGTGCATGAGTTTATTTTGAACCAGAGTACACTTGGGACCCAAAAATACAAATTCTGGCATCATTTCTCCCCCTCATGTTAAACACAAAATATGATGGTAACTGCCGCTGCAGTACCCATTGACCTCCATAGTAGGAAAAACAAATATGATGGAAGTCAATGAGTACCATCAACTGTGTGCTTGCCATTATTATCATTTATCATCTTCTCTGGGTGACCCATTCCTTTAAAACAATGTGTAATAATGTCACAACGCACAGTTAAGTGTTTAAATTGTGATTTGGATTGCATTCTGTTAATATCTTATTAAATCGTGTTGTATTTACTGTATGTAATTAGAAAAAAACATGTCTACATTTCTGTTGTGGTTTATTTATTATTAAGATTTATTGGTTTATCTGTGTGCTTTGGTGTTTTTATTCAGTGGTGGCATTCATTGCATCAGGTAGTTTTTCACGTGAGCTGCTCTTTTATTGGTAGATGCTACATTGTGTCATTCCTCATTTGCATAAAGGAAGGAAATTCTTTTCATATAAAGCATAGATGTAAAGCTCACCATTGAAAAAAATTCATCTTTCGCTTTAAAATTTCCTGTTTTAAATCTAAAACCGAAGAAATGTTTATCCTGTAAACTGTAACCAGGTTTGTGTTGGTAAATAAACCTGTTAACTGGTGTACTGTATTTACTGTAGCCTATACAGTTATACAACATTACAGACGTTTTGTTCTTGATATATGAGCTCATCAATTGTAATTTTAGAAAAGATTAAACTAACTTCAATTAAAATAGGTCATTTACACATTTAGCAGATGCTTATCCAAAGCACTAGGAGATATACGTACATTTGATCATTTTGTATAAATGCTACCATCAGTCCCACTTCTATAACAAATAGAAACACATTTTTCCTTTTATCTAGCTCTTTTATAATATTTACTCTTTCTTATCATTTTCTTTTCAGTCCATCTGACCAACATGTGATGTCCAGAAGCACAATGACCCCACACCACATCATCAATGCTGCTTGCTGACCCTGCACAGCAGAGGATGCTGGGAAATAGCAAGCGTTTCTTTGGCAGCATGGAGGACAAAGATGGTGAGGATGAAGAAGATGAAGAGGAGAGATTAAGAAGAGGAACACAAAACGGCCTGATAGATCTGGTCGACAACCGGGGTGGACGCAAATCAGATGGGTCCAAGCCAGCGGCCGTTGTGATTGGCTGGCAGCGAGGAGAGAGGCAGCCGAGGGCAGTCAATTCAGCCCAAAGAGGAATTCCTCATTTACCCAGTCAGCCGACTTTGTATCATCAAACGACCAATCAGCCGATGTATCACCCGGTCCTGACCAATCAGCAGGCTCGGAGGCGTGTCATGGAGAGGAGTATGACTGCAGTCGCGCCTGTAGAAGACTCACACCTCGCCGTTATTGTGTTTCGCATTGGCATACCTGATATCAAACAAACGGTCTGTATATTTCTGTTGATTTACTCGAGAGATACTCAGATCTGACAAATAGAATATGAACTTAAACATTTCTCCAAGATTAAAATATCCAAGCTATACTATATCAATTGACTCTCTTCTCTTGTATGGATTTTTTATTATTTCTTAGAATTTGAAAAGAGAAAAGACAAAGTAAGTTGATATTCAACTCTTTCCCTGCCATTAATAAGTTATTTCCTCAATTAAGAGAAAACACTTGCCTGACTAGTTTTTATGGTAATCTACAGTACTGTGCACAAGTCTTAGGCCACAATGCCACAATTAGATTTTTTTTTTGCAATGTTATAATGATAATATATAATTGTTTCTCAGTCTCTTTATTAGAATACATCCAGACAATACCGGAAATGTGTATTAAAAATGATTTTGATCATTCTGCTCAAAAACGCTTAAGATGTGTTTAGGCGGCAGGAAGACATTTAGTCCTGAACATTTATTTTTTTATTACTTGTAAATATATCCTGTATTTTCTGTTTGTATCTTAATAACTCTTTCAACGCCATTGACAAGTTTACTAGTCAATTATGAAAAAACGCTTCCCTGCCAATGATGAGTATTTCCGGTTTTCCGCAATACCGCTATTATCCACCAGGCGGAAGTAATGCCTCACGTGAGAGAACTCCGTGTATGCTTTGAGGATTGCGCTGAATCTGATCTCTATCAAAAGTCCTCACAAAAATGCGATTATCTCAGCTTTTTGCTCAAGATTTGGTGTTTTGAAGAAACCTACCCATATCTGAGAGGTGATTACAAGAGAACTAATGAAGGTAGAATGAAACTTTTTTTTTTTGAAAGCAGAGGGTCTTTTCTGAAAGGCATTAAAGGTGCATTGTGTAAATTTAAGTGGCATCTAGTGGTGAGGTTGCGAACTGCAACCAACAGCTAAGAAAAGCTATGGTAGCCGGCACCGGACAAACATGTCATCGTTGGAGACAACTTAGTAAAAAAGTTTGTCCATTAAGGGCAACATGGCGGCACAAAATGGCGTTTTCCATGTAAGGGGACCCTCGGTGTATGTAGATAAAAACGTCTCATTCTAAGATAACAGTTCATTATGAAAGGTCATTATACACCCCTGATAATATTGTTTTTTATATTATTTAGCATTTCTGTCAAGAGATCCTTCTAAAACGTACACACTGCGTCTTTAAACTTTTGTGAAAATCATGAAAAATGCTTGCGCTGGCTGGCAACTTAAAAAGTCTTCTTTTCGTGCTGCCAGCAAAAGAGATAAAATAAGTTGAAAAATTTATATGGATGGACATAAAAACTTCTAAAACAACAAGGTGGCCTAAGACTTTTGCACAGTACTGTATATTTCCACTATTATCCACTAGGTGGCTCTCTTACCCAACTTATAAAACACTGAAACTGCTACTGATCCAAAAGCAGTAAAACTTTGTATGTTTTGATCATCACTCTGAATCTGATCTTTAACAAAAGTCATTTACAAAAATGCAATTATCTCTATTTAAAAAAAAACTACCCATATTTGAGAGGTGATAAATGAAAACAAATAAAGATAGGATGAAACTTTTTTCCTGTTCTTTCATTTGATATGTTTATATATTTGAAGAACAACTTCTGTAGGGCAATAAACTTTTGTGAAAATCATACAAATTGCTGGCACTGGCTGGCAACTAAAAACAAAATGCTGGTGGGGAAAGAGTTAATAAATGCTGAAAAACGATATTGCTCATTGTTAGTTTGTGTTAGCTGATGCATTTACTTATGTACAATATGTTAGTATACATATTCATATTTAATTATTGTAGTTTTGAAGGATATATTTGCTTTAAGACTTCTATTGTCTCATTTTCCTTATTTTGAAGATTGATAAAAGATTACATTTGGCAGTATTTCTCAATTTTGACTCGGAAGCAGTTCAGTCTATTCCTCGTAAATCCTCTGTTTTCTCTCTGGCCATCTGTAGAAGTGTTTGCGCTTTGATCCCGAATCCACTGTTTGGAGTGCAAAGCAACAGATTATTTGTTCTCTCAGCGAGTCGTTGTGGGACGTTTACAATTACGGCCTTTTCCAGCCAGCTGGAGACGGAAGGGATGCCAAGTTTCTGGAGGAAGAGCGTTTGCTGGGTGAATTCTCACAGTCTCTGGAGAAGGGTGTGCCCTATCTGGAGGTGATTTAACATCACAGACTGCCCTCAAACACTCAGAATTATTCTGTAATACATCACCCAAAATATTTCTAAACCTCCTAACCTAAAATCTGTGTGCTTTAACTGATGCAGTTTTATTTGGTTTTTATCAAACGTTCAAAAACTTTAAAAGAATTGGCCAACCAGGTTTTTTACTCTGGTCTATTTATCCAACAGGAAATCATGATTTATTAGACACTTCTAACAGAAAATATTAAATTGTTATTATGGCCTGTAACATGTTGTGATCCATGACAATGAGTACCACATTATAAAAAGAATTAAAATATAAACATTAGAAAAAATAATTACTTAAATGGACCAAAAAGTATATAATCACACACAGAGCTAGACATTAACACCCATCAACCAGCCAAATGCGGGTAGATTTCGGCTGTGGCGGGTAAGACAGCCAATCCCACTAGCCACTTTGGCAGGTTGAATTTTTTATTGTAGTTTTCTTAAAAGTTATGCGAAATGCCAAACAATGCGTAATACGACACTGGGAAACTACAACTCCCATGAGCACTCCCTGCATCCAGCGCAAGGTAGGCAGGACTGCAGTAGGGGTTGAGTTTTTTTTCTGCGCCTGTCTCGCGTGCGGACACGTCCGCGCTGCTTTCATTTATCATAGAGAAGATTTTGCAAATGCATGGAACGCAGTCTGAGTGCATACACACTTCGGGAAAGATTAAAGAATTGCATGGAAGTTATTGAAAAGATTTAAATTGTGTGCTGTACTGATATACCTGGTATATTCCAGCTAATAAATGTTGTCTTAATTTGGGTGGTCAATCTGCATTTTAAGGGTTTAAAATCTAATCTAGCTAAATCAAGTACATCTACTCTTAAAGTCATTTTAGGATGCCAAGTTTAATCATAAAATGTATTTTACTTACAACAAAATTGTGGCCAGTGAAAATGCTGAGTGGCATGTAACTTGGGACAACAACTAGCCACTTTGGCTGGTGAGGAAAAAAGTGAATGTCAAGTCCTGATCACACATATATGGCAGGTGATGACCTCTTCAGATTACATCATGATATTAAAGAATATAGATTTTTTTTACTTCAGCATATCAATAATTTAAACATTATTCTACACCAGTTTTGGGCCATTTAAATCCAATTTAAAGGGACACTCCACTTTTTTGAAAATAGGCTCATTTTCCAGCTCCCCTAAAGTTAAACTAAAGTTTCATTTTTACAGTTTTGGAATCAATTTAGCCAATCTCCGGGTCTGGCGCTAGCACTTTTAGCATAGCTTAGCACAATCCATTGAATCTGATTAGACCATTAGCATCGCTCTAAAAATAACTAAAGAGTTTCAATACTTTTCCTATTTAAAACTTGACTCTTCTGTAGTTACATTGTGTACTTAGACCGACAGAAAATTAAAAGTTGCGATTTTCTAGGCAGATATGGCCTAGAAAATGATATTACGCAGTACCTGAAAATAGTCCCCTGCTATTGAAAGTTACTAAGGTGACTATTTTCAGGCAGTGCGTAATATCATTGCACCTGCTGCAGCCATGTTACAGCGGCAAAGTCCTTGATTATTATGTCAAAATAAGAATATAGTTCTTAGCCTAACAAGCCTAGAAAATCGATGTATTACGATGTTACTACAGAAGAGTCAAGTTTTAAATAGGAAAAATATTGAAATTCTTTAGTTATTTTTTAGAGCAATGCTCATGGTCTAATCAGATTCAATGGATTATGCCAAGCAATGCTAAAAGTGCTACCGCCAGACCCGGAGATCAGCTGAATGAATTCAAAACGGTAAAAATCAAATGTTTCACTCTAGGGGAGCTGGAAAATTTGAATATTTAAAATAAATATTGGAGTGTCCCTTTAATGTTAGCCTACATACAAGTAATGAGCTTTTTGATTAATTTCTTTATGCATCTTTCTTTTTCCTGCATCTTTAAATCACAGTTCCGATACAAGACACGAGTTTACAAACAGACAAATCTTGATGAAAAACAGCTGACCAAACTCCATACTAAGGTATGAACACGCACACACATACAGTACAGCAGGTGATAGACATCAGTCTGTAAAATATGACAGTGTTGAAGTAGATGAACGTTGAGTATATTGCACACACAGCGAGTAAAGTGTTTGTGTTTGTCTCCCTCTGCAGGCCAATCTGAAGAAGTTTATGGATTATGTTCACAGTGGAGCAGTCGAGAAGATGACTAAAGCCCTGGAGAAAGGACTGGATCCAAACTACCATGACACTGAGACCGGAGGTGAGTCTGTATTACTCTAATATACAGTAAATGGTTTAAGCGGGTCATTCGAGTCTCTTTTAACCCTTACAGTTCAGTGAAGTCTGACTTTATGATTCTTTGTTTCTCCAGAGTCTCCGTTAACCCTTGCGGTTCAGGGGAGTCTGAGTGTGGAGGGGATTCAGATTCTGGTACTGAATGGAGCTCATATGGATTTCCGGTCTAGAGATGGACTCACACCCCCGCATAAAGCAGTCAGAGCACACAACCAATCTGCGCTTTTGGTACAAAAACACAGCAAGATGTACAAATGCTATTCATTTACATGACATGGAGATGTATAATGTAAGGCCAAAAGTACAAGTCATTTTAATGGACAGAACAGGGTTGGTTTGTAAATCATATTTGTTTGTCAATCAGGCTCTGCTGTCTATGGGAGCTTCTCCAGACTACAGGGATCGCTGTGGTCTGACGCCGCTCTACCACTCGGTGCTGACAGGGGGCGACACATCCTGTTGTGAAACTCTGCTGTATTATAGAGCACAGCTGGGAGTCAGAGATGAAAACGGTTGGGATGAATCACACCAGGTGTGTGTGTGTGTGTGTGTGTGTGTGTGTGTGTGTGTGTGTGTGTGTGTGTGTGTGTGCGTGTGTGTGTATCATGTTACCATAACATCAAATCAAAATTAGCTTTAAATAATGCATGAGATTTCATAACATAAAATGCGCTGCTAGAATACATTTAAAATGATTGGCTGGTGTGCAGAGATACTAAACCCACAGCTGAATCAGATCAGATAGATCAGATCTTTAGTTGTCTGACAGTTTCAGTAGCATGTTTATTTTATAGTTATTTTGTGACTCTGGTCAGCAAGTGTATTAGCAGTATTGTGTGTTCATCTATGTGTATTAGGTCTGAGCTTAACCCATTACAGTTCAGACATCACTTTTCTTCTGTTTTGCTGTTCATTATTTCTCACTCATGATCAGCAGCGTCTTTTCTTTCGCACTTCATTTCTCATAATCTATCTCTTCATGTCCTTTTCACCATCATAGCTCTTTGTGATTCTCCAGACAGAATTAATGTGTTTCAGCTTATGAAACAAAATTCATGGTGCAGTTGATATCATGTTTAATTTTTAGTCAGAAATATGTGGTTTAATTGCAATTTTATCACACAGTTACAGAGATATGAGTCTTTCACCATTCAAGCAGATATGACTTTAGTCTTGTGTTGGGGAAAGTTACTTTAAAAAGTAATGCATTACAATATTAAGTTACTCCCCAAAAAAGTAACTAATTGCATTACTTAGTTACTTTTCACTTTTAATGCTTATGTTACTTTTAAGTTACTTTTGCGTTACTTTTTCTTACTTGGCTGAGGCTTGATCTCTTTCAAGCCTTGCAGGTGTTTTTTATGATCGCAAAAATGTCAAGCTCTGGCCTGCCATCTCCGTTTCTGAAACTAATCCCACTTAGGTGCACAGAGTGCGCAAGTCTACGTTAATATGTTCAGTTTAATTCAGTTTAATAATTTATGATCGCAAAAATGTCAAGCTCTGGCCTGCCATCTCCGTTTCTGAAACTAATCCCACTTAGGTGCACAGAGTGTGCAAGTCTACGTTAATATGTTCAGTTTAATTCAGTTTAATAATTTATGATCGCAAAAATGTCAAGCTCTGGCCTGCCATCTCCGTTTCTGACTCAAACTAATCCCGCTTAGGTGCACAGAGTGCGCAAGTCTACGTTAATATGTTCGGTTTAATTCAGTACATTATTTTATTTTTAAATTGAATTAATTAAACTGAAAGTTAAGTCGCATTGCTATTTAAAAAAAGTAACTCAAATATTTATGTGTACATTTATAAAGTAATGCATTAAAAAAAAGTAATATTATTACGTAATTTGCGTTACTTGTAATGCGTTACCCCCAACACTGAACATGGCAACACATCCTCACCCCATGTCGTCAATATTTTGACGACACTTGACCATTCGTCAATATGTGACGGGGAGGGTATACCTTTCGTCATTTTTTGACGAACTGGGGACTTCAATACTATTACGTCCGTTGCATTCTCTTTCCTATTTTCTTACCATTTTCGCGTCGGTTTAGGGTTAGATTACGCAAAATTAAACAGTGTACGCGAAATTAAACAGTTGTCACCTGGCGTTGGGGTTAGATTTAGGTTTGGGTAGGGATGTCATTATGTAAATCTAACCCTAAACCGACGCGAAAATGGTAAGAAAATAGGAAAGAGCATGCAACGGACGTAATAGTATTGAAGTCCCCAGTTCGTCAAAAAATGACGTGAAAGGTATACCCTCCCCGTCACATATTGACGAATGGTCAAGTGTCGTCAAATATTGACGACATGGGGTGAGGATGGGTTGAACATGGGTGCATAGTGGTGCAACTTCTTTAAAGGGACTTTCGTGTAACCCTCGCAAAACTCTATGGCTGCGTCGAAACTGCCTACTTCCAAACTATATAGTAGGCGAAAAGCACTAGGCGAGGCAAGTTGTCAAACTGATCTCACTGAAAGTCGTGTTATTGTCATAAAAAATCTGATTAATTTATTTGCGTCCATGGCACAAAATTCAGCTTTTTTTCGTGCCTTGAGCACAAATGTCTTTTTTGTGTCAAATTTCTATAAATAGTTTTTCGTGTCCGTGGCACAACCTTTTTTTTTGGTATTTTATGTATTGTTTTCTTCCATTTTTTTCTTCTAATTTTCTTACCATTGTCGCGTGGGGTTGGGGTTAGAATCGCTTTCTGTTACATTTTTAGAGTTTTTAATCCAAACCCAAACTATGACCAGGAATAGTTTTAAAAGCGGAAAAAAACATGTAGAAACCAATACATAAAAGTACATCCTAACCCAAACCCCAGATCTAACCCCAACCCCAAGCGACAATGATTTAAAAATGGGAAAAAATTAGAAAACAATACATAAAAAAATAAAAAATAAAGTCATGCCAAGGACGCGAAAAACTATTTATAGAAATTTGTGTGGGTGACACGAAAAAGACATTCGTGCTCAAGGTACGAAAAGCTGTAGGTGAGGCGAGTTGTATGTTCATATTCTTATTATTACAAAAACAGTAGCCCCTAGGAGAGAAGTTATCCAATGAAGAATGGCGGATTTAGTACATCTGAATTAATTCATACTATCCATATTTATACTATAAAGTCGATGTAAAGTCATCATACTTCATTTAATTCAGTACCTACTGTCACAGTATGCGATTTCGTATGCGTCACCTTTCCACTGTACACGACATAAGAACTGTCTGAGTTCGCCCCCAGTGGCAGTCGTAATGAAGTTTTAATTTAATCGTTAATACGTGGCAACATGGGAGAAAAACTCATTATAGTGCAGGAGGCTTCAATATTCAACATTGTGGAATAAATAAATAAATAAATGCAAATGAATGAAACTATAAACAGCTACAGTATGCATATATGAAGAAACTGTCAATATTTTTTGTAGAGAACATGCAGACCAGATTAAAATAATAATGTATACACACTAAAAGAAATGATTCATTGAATTTAATTAAATTTTTTAAGGTAAGTGGTTGCAATCAATTTATTTAAGCTACATTTAAACAAAAAAGATTAGTAAAGTAAAATTAAATATAAAACTTTTGTTTAAATGTAGCTTAAATAAATTGATTGCAACCACTTACCTTAAAAAAATTTATTAAATTCAATGAAACATTTTTTTCCAGTGCATAGTAAATTAATAATGTATTACTTATCAGTAATTAATCGTTTTTTAAAGGATTCAAGTGTTACTGATGAAGATAAACAAAAATGATTAATAATTTTCACCTCGCACAGTGTTTTGATTGGAATACACTAAAATGCATCACTTTTGGTCCGTGTATCGCATACAATGTAGTCCCAAGTTCACACTTTTTAATGAATTCAATGAACAAAACGGATCCATAAATTACACATCCCCAGGTGGCCGGCACCTCACACAACCCCTTCGCGACTTTTCATAGGGAATAAATTACATTCAGTTTATCAGCCATCGTTTTCGTGTAAGGTGCCTGCACCTTTGTGGAGGTACCACCTTTTTTGGAATTCTCACCCCCATTTGGAAAGCTCTGGTCTGTAGTTTAATCTACATGTTTAATGTGAGATTGTTATATAAACATAAAAATGTGTTGGTGAAAGCAAATCTACCAGTCCCTACCTGATGGTCAACTTAACCAGATTAGCTAGAGTCCACTGAATGGTAGTCAAGATGATAAACCATCAAATTGTGTTATTAGCTGATTTCTTTTTGAAAGGGATGAACAGAATTTTTAACCATTGGATCACTGATGACCAGCCGAACGTCTCCACGTCTAGGTGTCTTTAAATAAACTCTATCAAGACACCCTGTCCATAGCCACCCGTCTATGTGTGTCTCTGTCTCTCTCCATAGATCAGACATGAAGAGGCGTTTGGAGAGGTTGAAGTTCACAGGTACTCATCTATCATCTCTCATCTCATTCATTGACTTCTACTGTTGGTTTGTTGTCTGGTGTTGGGTACAAGTTTCCTTTTATAAGTTTATATGCAAAACAATATCTACAGTATATATTTCCCAAATCACAACCACCACACTGTCAGGTGTACCCACACACCTGACCACGATAGACTCCTACAGATCCTCAAGATTATAAACCGTCTTCTGAATTCAATTAGAGAGATTTGATACTAGATAGTTTCTACACATAAACACAATGATCAAGAGATATTTTAACCTAAAATCTACTAAAGTTACACCATTCTCTCCAAACCCTGGACTTCAACTTTGGGATGCATCAAGTTCTCTATGTGTGTACCTTTATCACCATCTTTATTCATCATCTTCTAGTTGTTCGCTTGTAATTTTAGTTCTTTAAGCGTTCAGTTTTTCTAACACCATCTTGTAACCTTTGTTTCTTTCACTACAGGCGTGCCAACACGGTTTTGCCCAACACTTAGAGCATCTTCTGTTTTACGGAGCTGACACCACTTCCCAGAATGCATCAGGGAACACTGCCCTTCATATATGTGCACTTTATAACAAGGTAAGAACATTTATATCAGACTGTCAAGGGCACGCTGACATTGGTATAAACTCTTTTGGGTTTGTTTAGTCAGAAAATCTAGTTTCATTATTTGCTTTGTCTTTAGTTCTGCTTAGTTTTATGGTAAGGCTTGACTGATGGTGAGGAAATGTTGCCATAAATCTTTTGCTGTCTTTTGTCCAATCAGGAGAGTTGCATGAGGGTCCTCCTTTACCGAGGAGCCAATAAGGAGATAAAGAACAAGCATGGACAAACCCCCTTCCAGGTACGTGTTTGCAATTTTAGCCAAAGTGACATCTTATTATAAATGCAAAATATCAAAAACAAGGAGAATGTACATTAAGTGCACTGATACACAATTGCAAAATAGTTAAGACATGTTTAAGGGGAGGGTCATTTTGACATTAATTATTTGTATTATGTCATTTGACTACTGTAGTTGTTTTAAATCTAGATCACAAAGACTGTCCTCAAGTCCTTAAATTAAAGATTACTGTGTTGCAGAAAACCTCATATGGCTGTTGTTGCAGGTTGCTGTGATGTCTGGAAATTTTGAACTTGGAGAAATCATCAAAAATCACAACGATGCTGATGTTGGTAAGTGCGTTTCTCTAAAAAGAAGTTTTATTTTGGGATGTGCAGATTTTGGGAGGAATCTGCTTGTCTAATCTTTTCAATCTAAAGGGCGCATGTATATGTTTTCACCACTAGAGGTCACATTTTTAAAACAATATCAAGGCGAAGCTTAAAGAGCACCTATTATCAGATTCATGTTTTTACATTTTCTTTGGTGTGTGTGTTTTAGTACGATATGCAAAATGTACAAATCCCAAAGTAAACAATGATGCAAGTTTATTTACAAAAATATTACATATTGTGCCTTTAACTTGAGCAAATTTAAATGTCTGCTTATGTCACTCTAAACCATAGACTGTAAAAAAGATGGACGACGCCTGTTTGCTCTCTTCCATTGGTGAAAAGTGAAGCCGCCAGTTGCCCGATATGGCGCTGACATCTTGGGTCTTGAGTCTGCACAATAGCGATTTCGGGACCAGTCATGCACAGTAGTGAGCAGGAAGGGAAGGCGCGAAGTGAAAACCCCGCCCTCGCTCTCGTAGAATGCGCATATCACACGATATCACAACTGTCAATCATGACGTTACACCACCGTTTTTATATCATTAAATAACTAACTAAACACAAACCTATTTTAAAAACAAACATTTGAATAAACATCAGCGTGATAAAAAATACAATAAATGACAGAAACCAGCTTCGGAACAAAGATAATTGAAGTGTAATTAATTTTTTTAGTTGGTCTCAAGTCCCATTGAATAACATGGGGAGGCGGGCTTTATGACCTATACTGGGACCGGTCACTGGGGGGCGATCGAGACGTTTTGGCTTCACTTTTCAGGGCTTGTGCGGCACGCTTGCTCTAAACACATAACTGAGAGGATAGTTCAGCTAAAAATTAAAAATAAACCCCACAATTTACTTATTCTCAAGCTATCTGAGATACATTTGTCCTTCATCTTTCAGACGAACACACAATTTGAGATATTTTAGAAAATATCTTCCAAGCTTTATAGAAAACAGCGCCCATGACGTTCAAGCCCAAAAAGTGCATTCATCCTTAACAGAAGTAATCCATAAGGCTTTAAATGGTTAATAAAGACCTTCTTATAATAATTAATGTGATTTTGTAAGAAAAATATCTATATTTAAAACTTTATAAACTATAATATATATAATAAAATAACTTTTTAAAGTTTTGGTTTGTAAAGAGTTGAAATAACTTTTTAAATTTTTATGTTACTCCAAACTGAAACTACTCCCCCAATCCACCTTAAAAATGTATAATGTGATTTACAGAAAGAAGCAATGCGAATCCATCACTCTTAAACTACACTTTCTCTTTAATCTTTTGTCTTCTTCAGTTCCATTTTTGGAAACTCCTAAATATGCTTCTCACATTATGGACAGTGTGCAGAATCAAGCCATCATGGCCGCCCTTCAGCATCCCTACCCGCTGCTGCGTGCCAAGAGCGAAAACACCATGACGACCGTCACGGACCCTGCACTTCTGCCCACCGCCGCTACCAATGCACCACCTGCGCAGGTACGATTCCAACCCCATGCACCCTGCGAGGTAACGTCAGCATCCAAATTAATCCATTCTGTTTCTCACAGACTCAGCGTCGGGCCTCCTTCGCTCAGAGGAGTTCCAGCAGTCCACGGGGAGCTCGTACCCGATCTCCATCACGCGGGAGAGATGGAGGAGAGGTTGAGGAGAAGCCACAGAAACAGCGAGGACGGCAGGGGTGAGTGAAAACGTGTGAATCTTCGACAGATATTTTTGTAGTGATAATTTTTATTTAGCAGGTCCTGTAAAATGTGTTTGTCGATTAGTTTGTCTGTGCTTGCAGTTTCGGTTTGTTTTATGATGAATAAATGTGCCCTGCTTACTGTGTAGTGTCCCTGTGCAGCTGAACGCATCTATAATTATTGCCTTAGCACACATGTGTGTAAAAAAACAGTTTTTTATGATACACAAATGCTGGAGAGTCAGCAACACAGATCACAGACAAGTTTTAGCTTAATCCCTCATTTACCTCTCAGCAGGCCCAGAGAAACTCCAAACATATGGAGCAGAGAATGACTTTAGGCCATCATAAATTATTAGGTGGTTTTTCCCAAGATGCCTCTGGGTGGTTATTCATTTCTGTTTTCGTATTTCCTCTTGTTTTTATCTTTGTGGTGGTAAATATTTAGGTGACAAAAAATGCACTTAATCTTATTACCATCACATTAATTGCTTATACATCATGGCTGTATTTTTATTATTTATGCCTATTTAAATACAAAAATTTGGTAATATTTAACAATTTAACTGTCATATTTAACATTACATATTTAAAACAATCATTTTTTTGTCTAAACCTACACTAATATTGACAAACGATATATTGTTGGAAAGCTCTAAGAAAGTATTTTTTATATTTTTTAAAATATAAATATATATTTTATATTTTTGCATTAACAATAATGCATTGACAGTCATTAATTAATTTGTCACAAGATTATGCAGCTAACCATTGACACATAGTTGCATTTATTGGTAAAACGACAACATTTTTGACAAAACAGATTTTTTTGTGATTGTAGGGCTGCATAACAACTAATCGCAATTAATTGTTTGCTAAATAAAAGTTTTTGTTTACATAATATAAATCTGTGTATTGTGTATAATAATAATGTATATATAACATACATTATAATTTTAAGAATTTTTATGTTTATTTTATATGCATATTTATATTTTTATAAACATAAATTTGCATCTGTGTGTATTTATATAATTATTATTCACAATACACACATTTATACGATGTAAACAAAAACTTTTATTCTGCAAACAATAAGTTGCGATTAGTTGTATAGCAGTCCTAGATTTTAGCTTGAAATTTGGTTCAGAAATAGTTAAGACTTGTGTCTTTGTTTATTTTAGCATTTTGGATGTGAACCATTTTCATTTTTATGTTTTTAATATAAAATACATACCTTATTGCATTATTATTATTATTATTATTATTTATTTATTTAAACTGCTATAACTATGTTTAATGTAATATTCAAAACTCCAAAACCTTTAAAGTGTCTTCTTTAAAAAGAGAACAAGATTTTGCTTCTACACCAAAGAATGACAGAATTATTAATTTAAAGGTGCACATCACATGTTTACCCCCATACTCAAGGGTGGGGGGAAGTTAAAGGGTTAAATTTATCAATTGAAGTAATGTATTAGTGATAAAAAAATTATATATAAAAATTACTGTGAAAATATCTGAGAATTATATGACTACGGCAATGAGAGAGTAAATGTGAGAATGGACCACAAAACCAGTCATAAGGGTCAATTTTTGATAATATTGACCTATGTATAGTTGGCTATTGCTACAAATATACCTGCTCGACTTATGACTAGTTTTTTGGTCCAGGTTCACAAATGTGTTTAATTTTCATGACAATAATATCATAATGCAAACATCGTATTAGTCCTACAATGCTTTACTTTCCTGCAAAATATTTCCATTTTCTTTTTGAGTTTTTGAGGTGAAATTCACCTTTATTTTAATAATCAAGCTTCAGTCTGGTTTTAATAACTATATTGGGTTATTTTCAACCCAGCATTGGATCAAAAAGAGACAAAGCTTACCTTTAGGATGATGCTGATGTATTTGGTTGAAATGTTAAAATTGATTTCTGTTGTTTATCTTATGATATATGTTTCAGAAGCTGTGACTCATAATTTTTGCACGCAGTGATTTGTTTTGTGAGGCTTCTGGCCAAAACGCCACTGCCACACTGAGTTAATTCTCACTTAGAAATAAACCTCAGATTCATCTTCATATCGTGCTTTATTTATTCAGCTCCAGCTTGTTGTGGTGTGAACGTTTAGACACAATTTTACATTTACATGGGTAAACGCAAACGCTTTTATCCAATGCAAATTACAGTGCATTACAAAGTAGACATTTTCATCAATATGTGTGTTCTCTGGGATCGAACCTGCAACCTTTTGTGCTGCTAATACAATGCAACAGAAAGTTTTGAATCCCAGGTTCAAACATGGATGTGTAGTAACACTTCTAAAGCAAATCCTTGGACGCTTCTCTTAAAAATGAAAAGCAAGCCAAGATTTAACACTGGCACAAATGCACAAAGTTACCCACCTACACAGTTTTTATTGCTTGGCAAATTTTGTCCAGCAACTTTTCCCTTATACACTACAGATAAGCGTGTTTTTATTCAGATGGGTCGGAGGTCAGAAGAAGAAGTTGTACAGCGCTGTTCCTGGTCGTGTGTTTGTGGCGACACGTGCTCACTCCGCACACAGTGAACGTGAGGTCAACCTCAGCAAAGGCGACAGAGTCAAAGGTCAGAAAGTCTTTATCATAATAAACCGAACAAATCATTACCCTTTGCTTTACTAATGCATGTTTTGCTGCCAGTAATGTTAACCTATTGCCAAATGCCTATCGGTCGGAAATAGTTAACACAATATTATAAAATATCTGACACTGAGTTATGTTTGAAATGCACATGTAGATAAATGCATGCTTGTCTATATTAATGTGCCAAGTTGCTACATTGCTTGGCAACTGTACGCATCCCACAGTTAGAGATAATGAACTATATTGCTTGGCAGAACTGGATGAAATGGATAATAAATGTTTGTTGAACATTTCTGTCTTTTGTGTTGGTGCTGCAATTAGTAAGAGGAGTTTTACTTAAGTAGCGTATTGCTTTTATACAACAACAGCAACAGCACCATGATACAAACACTTTAAAATCACTATAACTCTCATGACAAACAGCTTTGATGTTGTTAATGAAATAAATAAATAATAACTATAGGTCTGAAAATACCATTGAAGACTTCTTTGACTGTACTGTTTCACTCAAAAATATATCACAAGCAAAGCATGTTTGCTTGAAAGATATCAAGTTTATTCTAGTTTATTTTGTCCGTCAGTGCTCAGTGTCGGTGAAGGAGGATTTTGGGAAGGAACGGTGAAAGGTCGAACAGGTTGGTTTCCAGCAGATTGTGTAGAAGAGGTTCTGCCCCACAACCAGGAGCTGCCGACAGGTACGGCGTACTAACACAAACTAACACACAGACACTTTCATGTCTTCCTTTCTTTGTTTTTTGCAAGGAAACAGAGATCTTATACTGGGTACACACCAAAAGATTATCGGGCTGATTTTGTCCCGGTTATCTTGATGGTTCTACGTATTATTTTATCAGATTTTCCCTTGGTGTGAGGTGTGTTAAGAGTGTCCGAACCTGATCGGAAGAACATCGGAGCCACCCTGATCGCGAATCGTAAATATTAAACATGTTATATAATATTTACGATCAGAAATCCTGATGTGTGGGGGGAACCTCGAGGACAAACGTACGGATGCTCGTGAGATTATCACGTGAAACGAAACGATATCCAAAAGCGAGATGATGGCAGACGGAAACAGTCATGGCACAGCACAAAGTGAAGTTGATGCAAAGTGAACATGTACAGACCATGTTCACACTGTCTCCATGACTTCACCCAAACCCTTTTCTTTTTTTTCCTTAAATTTTCTTTCAAAATCATTCCAAACACGATAATTGAATTTTCTTCTTGCATATCATCTGTCATGCTTATTCTGAAATCTTGCGAGATTTCGCGAGAGATTTCCTGTGTTCACAGTCGAGGTTCTGGTTGAAAATCTGTTTGTGTGTGATGTGCTGTCTTTGACACATCATGGCACACTACACACTATAGGTGCAAAATGGTTAAATCTAAGATTTTTTATCCTCATGTTTGTGGTCTATCACATTTTGACAATCTTATAAGATGTAAAAAATCTTTTGGTGTGTACCCAGCATTAGAGAAACTGTCATGCTGAGCTATGTAACATTAACCTCTAGATAAATATAATGATTGTGAATGATGCTTGTAAATGAATCTAAATGCTGGCTCTTTAGATGTGAATAGTGAATGATTTAGCTTCTTTTGAGGACAACCCCAAAAGCATTTTCATGTGGAGGTTGGTTTGCCCACTCATGCAATTTTGTCCATACAGCACACAACCACACACACACACACACACACACACACACACACACACACACACACACACACACACACACACTCGCCTACATGTGTTAACATTCAGAGAAATGTGCGTGTGTGTGCTTTCAGAGAGCCGCAGCGAGAAGGCGAGGAGAAAACTGTTTCGTCATTACACTGTAGGAACGTACGACGGACTGGAGGTGCCCAGGTGGGAACCGAATTAAATTCAATGTGAATTCTAATGTGAAACTAATCAACTGTAATAAAACTATGTTTACAATTAAAGAATGTCAATGAAGATGCAAAAGCCACCAAACGCCAGTCAAAAATTTTATTGATATTATACTTTTGCTTCAAATCAGCTTAATATTAGGCCTTTCAGAAATACTGGTTTGTTGGAAGAAATGCCACAGCAGTTTTTCAGCAAAGTCCTCTAAGTGACTGCAATTGTTGAGCAGTGAACGTTTTTAACCCAGTTAAAGGTTTTACTGAATATTTTACTATTTTTGGAGACGTTTATCTCTATTCTTATACCACGGGTCTGTTGAATGCTGCATTCTGATTGGCTGAGAAATGTTCTATGGGTGTTGATTATTTTTCTGTAAACCGCACACCTATCTTTTCAAATGTCTTAAAAATAGGCACCAGAGCAATGTTTATGGTAACCGTGGTATAAGCGGAATAATTGACTCCAGTCCTTTGAATTATTTGAAAATAATGCACACCTGCGGTGTAACGGCACTCCGCTTCGCGTCGTGCCGCATAACCACCTTGGTGTGCATTATTTTCTTATAATTCAATGGCCCGTCGTCAATTATTCCTTACAAAAATGACAGTAAAGAGTGATTGAAAAGAAAGGGAGTTGACCGTGGATCACATTCAAACTTGTGTCCTTTCTGAGCACTTGGACCAGAATACAACCCCAATGTATCAGCCAAATACATCACAGCGCCCCCTAATGTGTGCTTCATTTTCTTCATTTCTACCTTTCGAAATCTGACTTTTATCATTTGCATTGTTAGTTGCATCTTTAGTGACTTTACAACTGTTTAATAATGACTGAACCTAAACATAAGAGCCTGATAAAAAATGCTCATTTACAAGAAAACATGTTAGGCCCTTTTCACAGAGATTATGGAACATACACAAAAACTCGTCCGGGATTTGTCCGACATCGTTAGATTTTTGGTTAGTTGATTTTCCTGGATTCTGTGTGTGCATACACACATACCGTAAAGATTTAGTCAAGACTTCAGATGTATTTAAAGTCCTTTTTCCACAGCGTCTGAAAATTTCTCTTTCGAAAAACCACGCGCGTGCATTTTTGTTTATGACAAGATGATAAGGAACACGTGATTCAGTGTTTTGTCATGCTGGTGAATGATCTCAGATTCGGAGCGGATAGCGATGAGCTCCCTGATCTCGGCTTCAGTCCAGTTTGCTGACATTTCTCGTCTTGAATGTTGATCTGCATTTAATTCCCTGTGTCAAAGAGCTGAACCATAACTTCTTGTTGCAATGATGCGCCCGTCCTCACTTCGGCACGCTCCTTACGACATTGTGTCTACTGCACATCTTATTTACACAGAATGTTTTCCGTAATGTTACGGCAATCTTTTACGGGAGCGATCCCAAAACATTTACAGGACTTGACCAAAGTTCTGAATGGGGTTTTAGAGGTTTTTGCATCTGAACTCTTCATATGTTTGTCTGTGTGTGTGTGTGTGTGTGAGAGCAATTTTTGTGGTTAGCTAGTTATTAAAGTAAATTTTGATGTTTGATTGTAAAATGATTCTTCAGAAGATCGGTTCTTTCTGTTTCAAACATGTGCAGGTACATTGCAAAAAGCGAATCTCTCCACTAGACATGTATGCAAATAACTCACAGCCGCTTTCAAAAATTACACAACAATGTTTGGATCTGTCGCTCTCATGTGGAACATTATCACATGCAGCGTGAGCCACTTCTCTCTCTTTCTCTCTCTCTCTCTCTCTCTCACACACACACACACACACACACACACACACACACACACACACACACACACACACACACACACACACACAGTGCATCAGCCTAAAATCATTGGTTGGTACAGTAAATATGTAAAATTGTGCACATAGGTCTGGGTGTTTTTTTGCAGATATTTGTATGGTTATACAGTGTGTTGGTCATCTGTTGCCATGCTCACCGCTCTCACCCACTCATCAAAATCCCACAATTCTCTCTTATTCTGTGCTAAAGGGAAAATGAATCACAAAATGAAAATCCAGTCATTATTTACTCACCCTTGTGTCATTTCAAACCTGTATGGGTTTTCCTTTTCCCCCGAGTAACACGAAATAAAACCCAATACACTTTACATTGACTGTGTGTGTCAAGCTATGAAAAGCATTGAAGTTTGGGTGCTGATTTTCAAAGTCCTTCATTCATTCGACACTTGATGATATTGTTACCGACTTTGGTCATTGACGCCACACCAGGTTTGATGCATTGGCTCTTGTGAGTTTTATAACCTCAAAATTTACATTTAAGAATTTTTTTTTTTCAAAACGACTTACAAAAAGTAAGCAAAATGATTTATGTGAGAAGTGCCATATAAAGTCCCTTTCATCTTACAAAATTTCATTGATTATTAGTATAAATAATCTGAATTGAAAGCCATATGCGTGAAGATTTTAGTAAATAAAACTGACTTTATGTTTTAATAAAAGTTGACAAAGGCACATCAATCTCAAGCTCTTCAAATGACAAAGCGCCAATTTATATTTCCATCTAGAGGTTTGACATCATTTATGGCAAACAGGTGCGATGCAGCGTATTTAAATATATGTTAATTCGATTTAAAACCTACAGGGGGCGATCATTAGTGAATAATGACTAAATTTAGACTGTTTTTCAACATAACAGATCACCGTGAACTGTCATTGTGTATAATAAAGTCGTGCGGATGTGCTGAATGTTTCCTCGGTGTTCCTGAGAGTCCCACAGGTTTGTGATGATATGAGGGTGATAATCATTTAAATATGAACTGTCCCTTTAAAAACACATCTCTCTCTCTCTCCCACACACTTTCCTTTCTTTCTCTCTCTTCTTTTCTGTACCCTCCTCTTTATTCGCACACCCCTCCTTGTTCTCTCTCTGAATGTCGCAGTGAGTGAATGTAAGCGCTCATTTAAACCCTCTCTCTCTCTCTCTCTCTCTCTCTCTCTCCCCCTCCTCCTCCCTCGTCCAATTCTGTCTTAAGCATGTAGGCTCTTGATACGCTGGGTCTCTCTCTCTCTCTCTCTCTTTCTCTCTCTCTCTCTCCTCCTCCTCTGGCTGTGCGCGCACCGAGAGACGAGGGGTTGGAAAGGAGGAGGTGCGCACCGAGGAGGGGGGGTACATGGCAATGGGGGGATATGGAGAGAAAGATCTGTCTCTCCCTCTCTCCCTGTCATCCTCATGGCCCTCGCTTGGTCCCCAGAATCGCAGCGTCTGGTTCATTTACAGGTATCGGCTCGTCCGTTCTTTTATTGCGGAGAGAGAGAGAGGGAGGGCGAGAGAGGCAGATGGATGCTCTGAAGAGGTAGAAGACAGACGGTTGAGCAGAATCGATGTTTTAACGTTGGGTATATATATATATGATTGTGTGTGAATGCAGAGCGTCTGGGTGACAGCACGACTGTCTTTTGTTGTAAATCAAACCTTTGGCTTTCAGGCTGTATATACGTGTGTGTATATGCGTGTATTTGAATGTAGCTGTCATCAAACATGTAACAGGAATTTGTTCTGGCGTGTGCTAATGTTGCAAATGAGTGTGTGTTTGTACGTGTTTTTGAATCATTGAAATGTGTATGAGTCATTATGGGTGTATGTGTGTGTGTGTGTGTCTGTATGGAGGGTCTAATTTAACATAATAGAAAGTTGGGATGTGCTCACCGGCATGTATATTCATATATGCATCATAATCTTTTCCGCCATCAATCCTACACCGATCCAACATGATGATGCCTTTTAAAACCGTTCATGTGAAACTGGAAAATTATCGTGCCAGCTTGAAATTTCAGAATGATCAACTTTAATAAATTTTGCAAAAAATTTGATAATAGAGGTTGGAAAAACAAACAGTTTTACCTTTATGAATTTGGCAGATGCTTTTATGCAAGGCATTACAAGTGCATTTTAGCACGTATGCTTCCTGGGATTGAACCCACAACCTGCTAACCGCTGCTAACACAATGCTCTACCACTGAGCCACAATGTTTGAATTTTTTGTGGTTTTATATTTAAAATTCAAATAGTTACATAAAGTAAAATGTATTTTCTATACTTGATTGTAAAGGAACATTATCAAAATGTGAAAGCATCGCTTCAAAGCATCTGTCCAGAGGTCTACAGTGTCAAATCATAGTCTCTCTCTCTTTCTCTCTCTCTCTCTCACAGTGATTACATCATCAAAGAGAAGAGTGTTCTTCTGCAGAAAAAAGAAAATGAAGGCTTTGGTTTTGTCCTCAGAGGAGCCAAAGGTGAGATACCTTCACAAACTTCAGTTTGATAACCTGATTTCATCGTCATCCTAACACGTGCACATCACATGTGTGATCTCTCCAGCTCAGACTCCAGTGGAGGAGTTCAGTCCGACCCCAGCGTTTCCGGCCCTACAGTACCTCGAGTCTGTGGATGAGGGAGGAGTCGCGTGGAGGTCCGGTCTGCGGATGGGAGATTTCCTGATAGAGGTTAGCAAAATGCTCCCGTCCTTACATGATTAAACCAGTGAAAGAGGTTTCATGATCAATGCTGTCAAAGCCGAAACTGGCTCAGTGATCCGGACTCGAATCTTCCATCTGTGAGGTGTGAAGACCTGCGCTGAACATTTTTAACACCTACTACTGAGATGTTAAGTCTTACTGTGTTACTTCTGTTACTTACCTTCATTTGAATTTGGAAGAGACGATGACGAAAAACGTCTTAGATTGTGAATTTTCTGTATACGCCATCTTGACTGTTTAGTGTTATAAAATAGTTTTATTGATGCGAGCAAACAGCAAAGCTTGTGAATCCCAGACACAAGTGGTGACATCATACAGTACATGAGTGTTTATACTTAGGATTAGTACATTTCTAGGATCATTTGTAGGGCACTTAACCTTTTTCATGCTAAATGTCTTATATATCTAGGTTTCTGTAATTTCATAAAGCATAAATATATAAGCAAGTGTATTGCAGGGTAACACTGGACACATCAGTAAATATTTGACTGTGATGCAAATGAAAGAAAAGTTAGTTAACTCACAACAGAAGAAGTGTTTTCTACATTCTTGAAACTTTTTTTTTTATCTAATTTTATCTCTATACATTTACAACATTTTTACAACATGCTTGGATGCAGTTTTTATAGAGTGCCGCAGGGATGATGTATTTTTGTAGGCAAAACCTGAAAGCAAGTTAGCATTTTAGCACTTCTGGTTCTAATTGTTTTTTTTTTTTTTGTTGGTTAAACTCCTTAATTAAAAAAGGAGTAATAAATAAATATAAGAGCTCTCCAAACTGAAAACAACATGCACGGCAGTAATGTTTGTTAAAAACTAGTTATACCACAGGGCTGTTGAATGCTTTATTCTGATTGGCTGAGAAATGTTCCATGGGTGTTGATTATTTTTCGATAACCGCACACCTTACTTGTCAAATGTCTTAAATATAGACTCTATAGCAATGTTTTGAGTAACCGTGGTATAAGAGGAATAACTGACTCCAGTCCTTTGAATTATTAGAAAATAATGCACACCCAAGATGGTTATGCACCGTGGGTGTGCATTATTTTTGTGTAATTCATCGGCCTGTCGTCAATTATTCCTAACTTATATTTCCTTGTTTATTTATTGTTTTTAAAGTAGGGTGACCATACGTGCCATTTTCTTGGGATGCAACCTGGCCTGAATTTTGGGTGCATGCTCTGTAAGTTGTATTTGTCGACCGCATACATCATCGAGGTTCTCACAGTTTTGTTAAAAACATATATAATCATTGTAGTTTCATTCTTACCTTGAAATGCAGCGGTTGATTTTCTCAAATAGAACGTGAAATAATAACATATGTGGTCGACAAATACGACTTCCGGAAGGCGCACCTGAAATCCTGACCAGGATGCATCCTGGATAAATGGCACGTATGGTCATCCTATTTTAAAGTGTCTTTAAGAGAGCGGTTGCTAACAGGTCACTACATGGAACTACACAAAATATCGGGGACTTTCAGCATCATCTCGCATGAAGATTTAAAAAAAAAAACAGCGCATCACGGGCACATTCCCAACAACGATATATTGCACGATATATATGATATCAGAATATTTCCTGATTAGGGAACATAAAGTTTGTAAGAGTTGTCGGAAGCTTGGTAGTGATGAAGTTGATGTTGAGTGATCGTGGTGTAGTTTGCTTGTAACCTAAGATTATCTTTTCATTTCTAGTAAACACATTTAGACGCAATTCTTAAAAGTTGTGTTCATCTGTTAAGATGATCTGATTGGACAAAACGTGTCATAAAAACTGTCTTAACCTTTTGTTAAACACAGACCGATAATCCAAAAGTCGGAAAAACGAATTAGCTTTTTGGTGAGGGAACCAGTGTCCTGCTAACTTATGGGTTGGCCTACAAAAATACATCAACCCTGCTGCATTTTATTGTATTGCTGCAAAGTCTATAATAAAGCGTATTTGTTTCAGTCCTTAATTTTGATTGGTTAATAACTTTATTATATTTATGATAAATATGATAAACACACATGATCGCTGCACCCAACGTGTAGAACTGCACAGCACCCTGAACAATTTAAACTTGTTAGTGTTCACAGTCAGTCAGGGACTAGTTTTTTTTAGTAAAAGGAAGGCGTTTAGTGATTTTACTTTCATGAAAGTTGCACTGATGCATTTTTTAGTTTTTTTTGCTTTAATATTTGTATTGTGGTAAATGTTTTATACAGTAAATGCAATAAGTGACTGCTTAAGGGATTGAATTGACTCAGCTTTGCATCGTGCTTAACAACCCACTTTAGATAGCTCTTTACCTTATTGGTAAGCATATGATCATAACATGTGTATTTTCACAGGTGAATGGGATGAATGTGGTTAAGGTCGGTCACAGGCAGGTAGTGAATATGATTCGGCAAGGCGGGAACAGCCTGATGGTGAAGGTCGTCATGGTAGCACGAAATCCTGAGATGGAGGAAATGCCCAAAAAGAAAGGTCAGTGGATTTGGCAATGTACTCTACTGTACTGTACGCAATTATGCAAACGCAGCTGCAGTTGTTTGGCCTGCATATCGCCAGCACAGGGATCAATTGTACATAATGTGCTTTCTTTTTTATTATGATGATAACAAGCCTCGGGTTGACTCGGGTCTTACCGTAACTTCAAATGTTTGTGATGTGTTATAACTTATAGGACAGCTCAGTTGTAGTGCATTGCGTTAACAGCACAAAAGGTCATAGGTTTGAACCCAGGGAACACACATACTGATAAAAAAGCATATAGCTTGTAATACGCTGTAAGTCGCTGTGGATAAAAGTGTCTGCCAAATGCATACATGTAAATGGTAAAGAGTTGTACCTTTATTTCAAGTGTGTGAGTTTCAGGCCTTGTTGTATATCAGTTAAATTGCTTCAGAAATGTTTCATGTTTAATATAAGTGTGTTTTTAATCCTAATTTGTATCTCTGTAGTTCCTCAGCAAAGTAAGAGACTGACACCTCCAGCTATCGCACTTCGCTCCAAATCCATGACTTCAGAGCTGGAGGAGATGGGTATAGAAATATATCATACATACGAATATAGTCATTTCTTCTGGTTTAATCTTTATTGTTCGGTTTGACTGACATTGCACTTGTTTGTCTTTATCTCTGCTTTGTCCACAGTGGATAAAGGTTTGTGCATTGTTTCTTTATATCGAGTCATTTTAGGGTTAATGAAAACATGTCCAGAAAATTAGGTCTTTGCCTTAATGCATTTTTTTTTTTTTTTTATTACATTGTGCTGTTATTGTCATCATGAGGTTTTACTGTAATTTCCATTATTCTGAGTATTGATTAACATTAGATTCTTCTTACCATAATGCATTCATTTTAAAAGTATAACAGGAACAAAAATCCTCGAGTGTAATGATTTATATGTCTGAAATCAGCATCAATAACTTATTCCCCATGAGGAACTTGTTTTGAAAAAGTTTTTAACTATGTACATCCAAATGAGCATATAATCTATAAAAAATAATCTTAAACAACAATTTAAGGGGATAGTTCGGCCAAAAATGAAAGTTACCCCATGATTTACTCACCTACATATGTCCATCCTTTTCTTATGAACATATATTCAGATATTTTTAAACGTGTGATATTTTTAAAACTACGCTGATTCTCTCTCCTGAATGCGGAGGAGTGTAAAGGGGGTCGCATACCGTCCGCGCAGCTCAGCGCCGCCCGGCTGTGACTCAGGAAGTTGCTCAAATCCCTGTCGCGCCACACAGCGCCACTCACATAGTTTATCATATTCATATATCATATTTGTCTCAAATCATTAACGATTAGCATTGGCTGCTAACGTATATTTTGCATTTGAAGTAGATGCTATCTGACGAAGCTCGCTCTATTTAATGTGCACTTCCGGTTTACAATACCTACGTATTGTCCTAGACGCGACTCGACGCGGCGCTGCGTGGTGCTGAGCTGCGCGGCTGGTGTGCGATCCACTTTAGATGACGGAGTTATCAGAAGCTAGTTATTTTTGTTTGTAAAGTTGTATATTTCTCTTACAAAATGCATCGATTACTCTTAAAAGGCCTTTATTTATCCTCCGGAGCCATGTGGATTACTTTTGCGAAGGATGGATGCCCATTCTTTGTACTTGAATGAGCGGACCCCATATTAATTTAGTTTGGAAAAGAATGGACAAATTTAACTCGTGTGGCTTCAGGGTTAGTAAATCATGGGCTAATTTTTTTTTTTTGGCCGAACTATCCCTTTAGTTGGTTTTATTCTTATTAATTAAAGTTGGCTTTTGTACCTAAAGATGCAGGCATGGCATTAAAAATAAAATTAAGAAAGCAGGATCAATAATGGTCAGTATAGCAAAATATTGCTGTGATGTAGGCTATAAGTACAAATGAAATAATACATCATCATTTGTCGCAAGAAAGCTTTTTACAGTAATGAGAATTACAGGCAATGTGCTCAAATGTTATACGCATCTTTTAAAGAAATATATGTATTGTTTTATATAAATTTCATTAATTTATATATTACTTTTGATGTGAAGTGTCCTCTGGACATGTGATTTCACTCTCATCAGCATTTGCTCATTTGGTAATTTATTTGGATAATCCTTCCCTTCAAATAAAACGTTATTAACATCATCTTTCACTTTAATTGTCGATGGGCTCAATATGTGCAGAACAGTATAGTACAGAACAGTGCTGTCGGTTGCTAGTGATGGCAGAAGTAATGATAGTAATAATAACTATAACTTACTGCAGTAAAAAAATGCTATAATGTTTTTTTTTTGGCTCATCTGTCAGTTCCTGCTCAGTTTGTTCCCATGGCAACTAGTAATGGATAGCAACTTTGATAAAAACACATTTGCTGGTACATGATTTTAGCACCATTAAATCGAATTGTTTTAAATTGTGAGAGTAAAGTAATGTTGTATGTGTCCACTTTCTTACTCTAATGAAAATGAATTATACTACTATCATATTATTATCAGCAGCTTCGCCGTGGAAGAAGAAACCAGGTGACCTGATCTTTCTCTTTTCTGTGTATGTGTGTGCGTAAATGCAGATGTTGCAATGCATGTATGTTATAATGTGCGTCACTGCTGCTAATGAAATGAACAGCAATTTTAAAGCATCTTAAAAGCATCTCTTAAATATTTACATTTATTCATTTAGCAGATGTTTTAATCCAAAGCCACTTACAAATGATGCAGCATTTAAAGCAACACTAAAGAGTTTTTTTAACCTTAAAATAACGTTTCCAAAAAAGTTTCAGTCGTTCATCCACTTGAAACAGGGTGAACGGCACTTTCACATTCGCTTTGCAGCCCTCTATCGGCCAAAACCGCACTAAAGAAGTTTCCAACCGTCAGTCCTGTAGTTCGAGTGAAAACTACAAAAACTTGCTTTACGGCAGACCTACAATCCAATCAGAGCCAGCTCTGCTGCAGTAGGCTAAATTATTTACGACAGTGGTAATGGACAAGTCCGCTTCCAACCTGTAGGGGAAACAAAGAGCAAAAACTCTTTAGTGTTGCTTAAACATAAGCAAAAACAGGTGACTTCTGTGGCTAGTTGTCACAGGAAAGAGTATACAAATGTGTTTTTAAAGTGATTTTAACACTTACAGTAGTTGAGTTTTTTTGTGAATTCTGTCCTGCATACTAAATTACAATAACCAAAAATATTTGCTGCAGTAAGAAGTGTGACAACTAGCCCCGGTCTCAGCTATGTGTCGGCTTGTAAGCTTTCCATTGAGTTATTAGATTCAGAAACCCATCTAAGTGTTACTTGTGTGTTTGTTTGAGGTGATGCTGATTTTGTTTGTAATTTCTCAACGCCCAGATCACACAGAGAGCTCTCAAGTGCCGGAAAAGAAGAGAAGTGTCTATCAAATGGCTCTTAGTAAGAAACCTTTTTCCTCTATTTATTATGATATTAACCTCTCCTGCAGCAAGTCTTTCTATATTCGCACATCTGTTTTATAATGCATGTTATTATAAGCATCGGGCTAGCTAATGTTATACTGTATAAATAATATATGCCACAACCCAATAATTAAAAAATAATGCATTTAAATTACAATTAAATAATTTGTACACTGTAAAACCATTTAAGGAAACCGGTTGCCTTAAACCATTTAAGTTTTAAAACACATACATTATACTACTGTGAACTTGAGTCATGTGCAATTATGCACTTATATTTAAGTAGTGTGAACTTAAATATAAGTGCATAACTGCATATGACTCAATTTGTTTAAGTTCACAGTACTCAAACGTATATGTTATAAAACTTAAATGGTTTAATGCAACTGGTTTCCTTAAATGGTTTAAGTTGATTGTTAGATTTTACAGTGATATTTTTCGTTATTGAAATAATTTTTTAGGTTTATTTATAGTCTGTATTTTAAATTGATCAATGCTTTTGATTAGAAATGACTATAGATCAGACTACGGCTTAGTGGTCAACTCATGTGTGCTCATGTGAGTTTGAGTCATGCTTGCGTCATTTGCAGATCTCTCTCTGCTATTTTCTGTCATCTCTCTACTGTTTCTATAAATAAAAGTGTGAGAAGTGCAACGTTGTGTTTTTTCTCTTACGCTTTGATTCTTCAGATAAGCTGGATGAGATTCTCGCTGCTGCTCAACAGACTATTAGCACATCTGACTCTCAGGGTCACAGGGGTCACGGAGGAAAGAAGGAACGAAACAAGGGCTTTAATGCTAATGAGGTAACACCTGCGTTTCATCATCTCAGTTCTGACTCAACAGAGTCGACAAAGCTGCCATTAAAAAACGTAGCTAATAAAGTCTGATGAAGTAGCTAGTTTCACCGCAGGGTACAGTACAAGCAAAATATAGCTTAATAATTAGCATTAAGCTGTATATTTTATATGTTTTACATATTTGATCTGCTGATATTATTTATATTATTAATGTGAGCTATTTTGTTCTGGCATAAAAATGAGAGTTTTTCAATCAAAAAATAATTTTTAACTTTAACTGAGAAATTGACAGTAGAACAACTTAAAGACAACAGTAATGGTCAGCAATATTTGAACACTGCACATGCTAAAAAATATATTTAGGAACTTCTAACACAGTTAAAGGAAAAGTTTACCCCAAAATGAAGTCCATATTTTACTCAAATCATCTTAGGTGAATATGACTTTGTTCTTTCAGCCAAACACAAAGTTATATTTAAGCAATATCGCTCGAGTAGGAGTGTGATATAGCTCTATATCATCACGGCTGTGATTAGGCCAGAGGCACGGGGCCGTAGGCCGAGTGCCGGAGGCAATCACAGCCGTGATGATACAGAGCCACACCACACGACTCCGAGAGCAATACTGCTTTTATACAACAGTTCGACGGCACACGTTTGAAAAACGAAAAACTAGAAAACAACAACGGAATTATTTTAAAAGCCTCTTTGTTTGAGAACTACTTCTTCCGCCACGGATTTGAGGGCGGCCAGAATGACAGGTAACACTTTCGGCTGCTTTGAATCTCATAACAACTCAATGGACGGAAAAGCCGTTACTTTATATTACCGTTTCTTGGTCACAAAGTGTAGTTTTAAGATTAGTTCAGTCGAGAATGTATATGTATTATATTTAAATCTGCAGTCGATTAGTAAAGATAGCGCCTGTTTGAACGTTTGCTTAGTGAGATTCGGTACAAATGAGAACCAAAGCATGAGCGGACATCAGTGTTCACTCGCCCCGCTGACCACCGCCCTCTCTGGGCTACATTTCTGAAAGAGATACCCTGGCTATCATGTTGGCCTTGTTTGTTTATGATCGTCAAAATGAGATCAAATCAGCAGTATTTGGTGTCATGATCAAACTATTACTTGTTTTTTTATTCATATTTAGTGTCTTTTGTGTTGTTATTGTTTTGGCGCGAGGTAAAAGTGAATAAAACTATACTTGTATAACGTTACTATTGCTTTCTCATTTATTTTTAACGCGATACGAGCACTCGATTATTATTATTAAACTTTGTTCTTGTCAGTACTATATAAAACTGTTTTTTATAAGTGTCAGAGAGATGTTTTTGCATGCTGCTTATAAATATATCAGTGGCGATATCTCATAACATGTTTTAATAGTCACGTCACAATAAAGTAAATGATCAATGTCCACATTTAAAAGCTGCGGTGCTTACCTGCAGTTCCACGTGGTTTTCGCGTTCTGATAAGAGATATAGCTCCAGAAAAAAACGAGTGTTTATATTCCTCTTTCCAAGTGTTAATCGTCCACACGATGTGACAAGACATTTCTCCCATTAACTTTAACGTAACATCCAAGAGCGCTGATCTTTGACGGAATAATAACTTCCGATTGGGGATTCACAGACTGATTTATGAGCTAGTAAACTAATGACATACACGGAGAGTGTTTAAAAACAGGGCGTCTGTGTTTTTCCATTCAGAGATGAGCCTGTTTAGGACCTCCATTAACTAGGTGGCGGAATGATACGAAAGGTGAAGCGGTTACTGTGCCGTTATCAGTACAATATCGTATGGCTCTTAGCCAATCAGATTCGAGAACCAGAAAGAACTGTTGTATAATAAATGATATCCTGACTCTTTTCAGCTTTATAATGGCATTATTGTATCAAAAACCAATCCATACAATTATTTAATGTATTATGAGGTGATGCGGTTTTGCGATGGGTTTTTTATTGGAAACATTTGTATGTCAAACTTTATAAACTACAGCTGTACGTGTGTTCATTTAATGTATGACTATAATGCTGTTCTTTTTTTTAAAGAAAATGTGCTGAACATATCAATTTTGTTTTTTTTTTACCTTTTTTTACAGCAAACGTTTGAACAATCAAATGTTGGCATGATGTCATCAGGATCTGGGTACGGTTATAATCAAGCCCAGTTTTCATCAGGCCATTCAACTCAGCGTGCTATGATGATGCGTCAGAAATCTATGGGTGAATTTATTAAACTAATATTTTGTATTAACATTAACTGCATGGTAATGAAACTTATTGAACTTATTTTACCCTCTGTGTTGTGTATATCTTCGATCCAAAGTGGTGACCGAAGATGAGAGGGTACAACTGCATCCTCCTGCTATGAAGTTGTCCCGCAGTCTTTCTGTGCCTGGACCAGAGGACATCCCCCCTCCGCCCGACACCTCAGCGCCTGAGCCACCACTTTCTGCTGGTGGTTACGTAGACAGGAGATCTGCCCCAACACATTTTTATCCTGCTGCCCCTCTGCCTCCATCACACCACTTGCCTCACAGCCAGACACAGCACAGAGTCCCACCCAACCGAAGGGTAAGAACTTTGGTATATAAGACATTTTAATGTTTATTGTTGGTAGCAGGATGAGGACGTATACATTTTTTGTTACAGGCAGAAACTGATACCAGCAAGATGAGTGGAGCAAGAATGGGTGGCCTGAGGCGTGGCTACAGCAATGCCACACCCCCCTCTGACATGGGCAGCAAGCAGTCCACCGCACAGCGTAACCAAGTACCAATGGTGGCCAAAGTTGCAAGTCGACAGGGTGGGAAGGGACTGTTGGTGAAGCAACGTAAAGTTGAGGAAACAACTGGCAAAGTGGAGAAGAGTTCTATTTCAATTCCAACTATTATTGTTAAAGCACCATCTACTAGCAGCTCGGGGCACAGCAGCCGTGCAAGCAGCGAGGATACGGAGACACCCGCTGAGCTTAATGAGGGACAGGTGGAGGGAAAGCCTCAAAACACTCCTAAACCCACTCCACCCCCACAACCTAGTATGCCATCAAAGCTGGAATCACTGGGCAGGAGCACAGCGCAGCAGGAACGTGAACGCTACCGTAGGCGAAGCACCTCTTTCTACTACTCCTCTGAGGAGGACGTCTTAGATGAGCAGGAATCTACACAGACTTCAGTGGAGCCTAGCTCCTCCACTCCTCGTTTACGCCCTTCCAAATCTATCGATGAAGGGTTGATCTCTGGTGACGCCTTAAGCATGCCGCCTGCATTTGGGTTGCCGCAGTATGCGTCAGCTACACCTCATCAGGCCACTACCTTTATCCACCCTTTGACAGGGAAGGTTTTAGACCCAACGAGTCCACTTGGACTCGCACTTGCAGCACGAGAGAGAGCACTTAAAGACGATCGCCGTACTCGTAGAGAAGATCGTCACTTTGGTCGCCAGCTGTCCAGCACTGGAGCCTTTCCATCTGCCGTTTCCCCTTCCAACCAAAAACCAGTGCCTCCTTTCTACATCTATCAGTCACACACCTCACTCTACCTTGGTGGCTCTTCTCCAACAGCAGGTGGGACAATTTCCCAGAGACGCCCACAGTCACCTAGGATGCTGGAATTAACTGGTGGTGGGACCGGCACCACGGAATGGAATGATCAGAATGTTGTGGATAGAGATGAAAAGGGTGCATCCAAGGTGCGTTTTACAGATAATCAAGCCAGACAGTTCCAAACTCATGTTCAGGAACGGGATAACAGAACCAATCAGTACCAGACTCACGTGCGAGACAGAGAAAGGGAGGGGCATAAAAGGATACCGCCCAAGCCTCCACCTCGCAGACCGTCTTTTTTAGATAAGGAAAGTGAAGTCAGCACAGCTGGCAAAAGTCCCAGCAGTGATTCCCAGGAGGCAGAGAGAAGAAATGACAGGGGAAGACAGAAAATGGAAGACAGGAATAGAGAGTGTGGGATGGAGAGGGAGGGAGAAAAGGAGACAAAAAGAGGGGGCAATCTTGGGGAAGGTGGAGATGTGATGGTGCTTCCACCTCCTGCTGCATCTGTGGATATAGACGATGAGTTTGTCTTTGCTGAGCCCTTACCTCCACCAATCCAGTTTGCTAATGGATTAGAAATTGACCCACGTGGAACATCTAAATACAATCAACAGCAACAACAGGCGAATGAGCTGTCAGGATCTCAGTCACTCCCAGAGCAACAGTCCCTGCAAATGGTTTCCAAGCCCCCGCAAGACGCCATGTCCCTACCAGACATCACTCATGCTGACTCACAGCAGTCACCAGCCCATCCATCTGCTGTTGTACATCCCTTTCTTTTTCCACCATCTCCCCTCATCCCACCTCCCCAGCTGTGTCCCAAAATACCACCCCCAAGCACACCCCAAACTCAACCCCAAGTCTATTCCCAGCATTCATCACACCCAAACACCAGCCAACCACAACCTTTACATTCACCACAGGCAGGAGACTCTGCGGCATCTAGTCTTACATCTTATGACAGTGAGGTGGCAAATCTGACTCAGTCAGTACTTTCTCCATCTCTTCCATCTCCCCAAACATTCCCTTCCTCCAGTTCTCCTTCTGCTCCACCCTCATCATCTGAAACCATGTCACTGCATCGACCTCAGCCCCTTTTCTGCTTGCCGCATGGCCAGAGTAACGTTTCTCTTTCATATCCCACTGTGGCTGCAACTGCAGCTGCAGTGACCGTCACTGCAACAATGCCTTCAGAAAGTGCATCTGTCGTCTCAGGCGACCGACCTACTACAACAGTTAAGGGCCATGAGTGGTCGGAAACCGTGGTTGATTCTGGAATTGAAGAACTGGACAGTCACAGCAGTGAACATCACATGGTAAACCTTGCAGAAAAAAGAGAAAGAGGAGGGGCTCCAGGGCAGGAAAGATCAGTAAATCGAATGACAGAAAGTATAGAGACTGGAATTATAGGCGATGGATTTAAAGAACACCAAAGTGTATCTCTTGATTTGTCTCTTTCACATACTGAGAAAATCACCCAGAAAACAAATAGCACTCAGAACAAAGTTTACGTGCAAAAGAGCAAACCTCCAAACCCTCCCCTTGCCAAAACACACATGCATAACATGTCAAAATTTCACGCACAAACAGAGAACGGTCGAACTGGACCGCTGCTGCAACGGCAGGCTAGCACTGCTCCAAACATGTACAGGTCAAATGAAGAGGAGGAGCATGAACAAGGAAAAGAAGGAGATAATGCTGTGAAGATTCCATTGTTTATGGACCGTCGATTGAACTCCCCTCTGTCCAATGTTAAGGCCAGCATCATTAATGAACTTAGCAGTAAACTACAACAGATTGGTGGATGGCAGAGCCAGGGACCACAGCAAAATCATAGGTCAGATATCAACTATCACTATCAACATAAACACAAATCACAAAAGCGTTCAGATATTTGTATAACCCAGAATAGTTGTTTGGATAAGCATCACTTTTGGTCATACTTAAGGTTACTGTAGCACTTGAACAAGCATTGTTTGAAATTTTAGGGGTCTTGCAATCTCGAACAGTATCCAAGCATTGTGGGGAATAATTTTTCATGGGCAAGCACTTGTCTAGTTTTATTAGTGTTTTTTTTTCAGCTAAGTTGAAACCTGTTTGTATGACTGAATCTTACTGGTTTTACAAACACTTCCTTTCATTTTATTTTTGACAGGTTGCCAAGTGATCCCTCAGCCTGTGCACCTCTCCTCCCTTCCTCTGCACAGTCGCTTCAGCATTCGTTCACTTCAAACCTACCACCAAACTCTTTAACATCTAACTGCCCATCTGCAGTTCTAAACCCGAACCCTGTACCCACAGTTCCTCTTTTGACCTCCCTAACCCAAGCCATAACTCCCAACCCAATACCTCTCACCCAAATCCCACCTGCAACTTCTCTCAAAGACTGGTCGCAACTTAACTCTCCTATTTCATTTCCTCATGGGGTTCTCTCGCCTCCATCATTACCTCACGCCCCCCTCTCTCCTCTGTCCCTCGCTCATGCACCCCTGTCTCCACAGTCCTTACCTCATCCTCCCATTTCTCCAATTTCCCTCTCTCATCCACCGCTCTCTCCCTCCTCTATCTCCCATTCTCCTCTGTCTCCATCTTACTCCCCCTATCCTTTGTCTCCAAAGCATCGCTCTAAGTATCGTGGTAAAGCGTGTGAGTTTCAGTTCTCCGGGCCGGAGCTACGGCGTGCAGAATCTCATTCATACACTCGCCGTCGAGCACCCAGTCCCCTCATCTCCTGCTCAGACCACCCTCAACCTGGACCTCCACGACCGTCCTCTCTCCCTCTTTTTCCATCTGCGCCCATTTATGGCTCCCCATATGAGATACAGCCTCCTTTAACACCCCCACTAGCAGTAGCACATCAATTGTCAGACCACTTTTTCACTCAAACTTCTCCTCTCTTCCCACTTCCATCCCACGTGGTTCCTCCGAACCCCGTACTGGTCTCCAGCTCTCTCTCCCCCACCAACTACATGTCCGGAGGTTCTTCCCCTTCTTGTATGAGCTACCCACCCTTAACCCCTCCTCCACCCAATCAGCCCTTTGTATCTAAACCTCTCCCCTACTGGAGCAAATACGATGTTGCTGATTGGCTGACATACCTGAATCTATCAGAACACCGGGAACGTTTTCTCGACAACGAGATTGACGGTTCCCATCTGCCTTCTCTGACAAAAGAAGACTTCCTGGATCTGGGCGTGAGTCGGGTCGGGCATCGCATGAACATTGAACGTGCGCTTAAGAGACTTACAGAAAGGTGAGATAGGAAAATAAGGGTAGATTGGTTGCTCAGAGGAAGCAATGAAACAGATCAGAAAGCATAAGGTGGACAAATGTACTGTAGTGAGGGAAAGATCAGACTGAAATAAAGACTTTTTATGTTTGTCCACATAAAATGGTTCATAAAAATTTAGCTCTGCATGGATAATTCAGCCTGCAGCTCTACTTGACAATAAGTGAGTATTCTGCCCTTTATGTTTTTGTACGCTTAAGGTGAAGTTTAGTAAGTGAAGCAGGAAGGTTTAATCCGATCTCCTCTGTTAGGTTCTGATGATCACAGAACAAGTTTTTATTTCCTTTCGTGACGTCCGCTTGTACATACAAAGTAGGTTTTACCAATAATTAACAATTTGGCAATTCAGTTTAAACCTAGGTTTTACTGTTACTCCATTGCTTTAAACTAACTCTGCCAAACTCAGTTAACTTTAATCAACAAATTCTGGATATCTTCTCAATTCTGCTCAGTTGCAATCTTATTGGTGCAACCCACCCATAGTTTCATACATCTTTGGTTATATTCTGTAATAATTCATATAGATATTTTTTATATTCCATTTGACATGCACATAATCATTCGACCCACTGAATTACACATCATTTGTTTTGTTAAGCATGGCATTTATATTTCTAATAGCACGAGGAGCCCTATAATTTCATACACAGCACTTACGTAACTTTAATTACTTTTCATGTGCCGAATTCTTCATCTTCTTCTATAGATGATGACTTTTTGCAGCACTTTCGTTTCTAACCTCATGCTCTGCCTCCTTTTCTTTCTTTTTCTTTCCTCGTCCATCTTTTTAGGCTTTCTTCTGCTTTCTCTATCTTCACTGTTTCCTCTGAAGGGCAAAATGAACGTATGAGAGATGAAGCGACTCAGAGCTAGAGGAGAGAATTCTAGAGAGTTAGGATGAGATTAGACAAAAGCACTTGAAGTGGCAGGGAAAGACGTCCAGTGAAGGACAGATTTGGACCGGATGTGGCGGATTGGAAAGGAGAAGCGCTCTGGAATACATGAACACTCTGATAGAGTGAAAGCTAAAGTTATCTCGAGCACATGTTTGTCTTACCAGTTGAAGCTGGAAGGTCAGACGTCTCGAATCAATCATAGACAGACAGTGAGAATGTATTTCCTACATTGTTTTGGGGATGACGAGAACAAACATATGGTGAATTTTATTAATATGATATCATGGTTATATGAATAAAAATGAGGCTACTGTACATGTTTAGCATCACGATTTACAGGCTTTGATTCATCCGATAATAATGATGATTAAAGTCAACATGAAATTGTAACAGTTTACTGTCATAACACATTTTTTTTTGTTTATTGTGCACCGTTGCACCAACAAAACAAGTCTAATAACTTAAGCTCCGCCTCTAAAACAACTTTTTGGGGTGATGTCATCAAGGCCTAACATTTCAACCATTTGTAAGTTCCTGGTTCTTTTCTGAATCACATTAATTTACAACCTTTAGTTTTTCTTACTAAATATCTCGAAAACATGTCAGATTACAGAAGTTATATCGCTTGCAAACATGTTCATGTTGACTTTACACCATAATAAATCATCACTATCAATGCCAATAATAATATCCATATAAGAATTATGTAAACGTTGTAATGCCATAAGCAGAATCAGTCTTCCAAAGATCAAAACACAACGAAAGAACCCATTGTTTATATTGCGCTCTGTTCAATCTACCCAAACACACATAAAGACTGACCGTGTGTGTTTGTTATGCCGGTGGTGGATGTTTTATAGGAGTAAAGCATAACTCCATTTCATTTGGAAATATATTTAAGAAAATAGGAAGAAAGAATATATATATGTATGTATGTGTGTGTATGAAAATGTATGCAGAATATAAAGGTAAATATATATATAAATATCAAATATTTCTATTGTTCTGTACAATAATCGATGAATATGATGATACATAAGCTCTGCTTAAGAGGTTTGAATAAATGATAACTATTCTCTTGAATTTCTTCTCATTTCTTCTTGACCAAACTAGATATACAAATACAAACAGTGATATGTTTAACATATGATAATCATGTTATCATTACTGTATGCCTTTATCTCTTCATTTTATACTTTTAGAAAAATGTAGATGTTTTCAAACAATCCGAGTTCATAGTGACCACAGCTGTCAAACATCAGAAGAACCACAACAACATCCACGTAGAAACATTAATAGTTTTGTGTAAATAGATTGACTCTGAACTTTAAATGTAGAGCACCTGTTACGTTGAAAGTTTCTTTGTCAAGTTTTAAAGATCTGGGGTCTCATTTATAAAACTGTGCGTAGGATCCTTACTAAAAGTCTACGTATGCACAAAAGCCAAAAATGGCAAACGCCAAAAAATATTACGACTTATAAAACAAAGCCATTTTTGCTTTATAAATCACAGATCACCTGCAAGTGTGCTTACATGAATTATCCTCAGATCCCACCCTGCAAGCCCATTCTCCCAAGTTTGTAAAAGATTGCAACTTTTGCGTAGGAACTGGCGTACAAACGTTTCCAGACACATTTTGTGCGTACACACGCTTTATAAATGAGACCCCAGGTTACTATAAACTAGGTCCGCCCCTAAAACAAATTTCTTTATCAGGTGATGTCACCAAGCCATCTTGGTGGGCCTAAAAAAATGGCCATAATTGATTTTATTGGCAATGAAACAACATTTGAAATTTGCCTTTCAGTCACTTTTTTTTACAACCCATTCCTATTTTACCCCATCCTCCTCACGTGTCTGTATCCACATTAAAAACAGTCTCTACTGTAATTTATCCTCATTGTAATGGTGAGCACTGTTGTGAGTGTGTAATGTTTGCGCATCATCTTTTCATTTTGTTGGAGTTCGACTTCTCGCTGCACAAAGTCGACAACACCCGTCAGCGCTGTGCCAACACCGTCAATTCTTTGCTGCCTTAAATTTTTTAGTTGAATCAACTCAGATTTACAAGTCCTATCAACTTACTATTATTTATCTTGACAAGAGATGAGTTGCTACAACTTATAAAATATAGGCTGTTTCTCAATTGCGTTATTCAGCGATCTTGCATCCTTGTGTTCTCGCTCTATGTCATCATTAACCCTCGAAGTTCAATTCCAATTCTCAAGAACGCAAGTACAGAGGACGCATCAAAATACCAGCATGTGTTCTTGATATCGAGGATGCATCGAGTGCAGACTTGCGCGCTGAAATCGCTTTACACCCCAGAAGTAATTGCGGCAAAACAATAGCGGAGGTCAGGTGACCAACATGAAGATCGCACACATCTCAATTCTCACAGTGCGTTCTGTGTTTTGGCATACTTCTGAGTTCATTCTTTTAAGGTCGCCTGGCAAGACCGATCTCCACGAGAACGCAAGTCCATTCTTTGCATTCTTGGAATTGAGAAACAGCCATAGTTGAAAAAAGTCAACTTCATTTAATACGTTAAACTGTAACAACTCTTTTGTAATTAACTCATTTCTAAATCTGAGTTGATTCAACCAAAAAATTAAGGCAGCGATTTTTTTTACAATGTAGAATTTATAAAAATGTCACCTGCCGATTTATTAACACCATTTCATATACTCGCCAGTGCCGATTTTTACTCACATTTGGTGCTTGGCGAGTGTTAACTTTAGGCCCTGGTTTTACCTGATAGAAAAATCAACTCTTCTTATTTTTCTCAATTTAATCCTGCTTTCTTGCATGATCCTGTCATGTTTGGAACGACATGATGGTGACACATTTTTTATTTTAAGGTGAACTTTTCAACTTTATTAGTCAACGTTTGAAGTTAATCAAACCTTTCATACAAGTCGTCTTAAAGCCAATACCCAATACCCGTTCTTGTCAACTTTGATTCACTGTTTTGATCCATTTCAAATATCGACTAGTATATTTAAGGCGAACAAGTACTGCAGTATGATGCAGGAGACATTACATGACAGTGATCCTTCATGGGTGTTTATTCTTGTTACCAAACCAAGTCAATACTATGACCCATTTAGATTTAAAATGCAAACATAAATTATAATACAGATCTGTGTGTTTGCTGTTGACCTCATGAGGTTCTTCAGTAAACAGACTGATAAATACTTTACATATCTGAAGTTCTTGTCTCTCAGTTGTGACTGTCAAAGAGTCGAAATAACTCTCACATTCTACAACACACTTAACTTTCACACCTGACAATTCATTTACACTGAGACGAGAGGTAGAGAGAGAGAGAGTGTGTGTGTGTGTGTGTGAGAGAGAGAGAGAGAGAGAGAGAGAGAGAGAGAGTGTGTGTGTGTGTGTGTGAGAGAGAGAGAGAGAGAGAGAGTGTGTGTGTGTGAGACAGAGAGAGAGAGAGAGAGAGAGAGAGAGAGAGAGAGAGAGAGAGACAAGTGTACATATGTAGCTCTATAACAGCTGACTGTGGTTAAGTGTACGCACACACACATTTGAGAGAAACATCAGACAGACATGATACAGCAGTGAATAAACTTCTGTCAGTGAGAAAGAAGAAGCCTCGGCCAGGAGGTAAGAGGTCAACTTTATCTATTCAATATGTTTTTGTTGTGTATATATATATATATATATATATATAGATGTTGTGTAAGCCAAACTGTTGCATTGGCATTGAAGTAAATAAACAACACTGCTTCATTGGTGTTTGTGCAATAAATGTTTTGCATGATTCTGATTGGGTAAATAGTTCAAATGGATCATTATAATGTCATGCAACATTTTTCAATACAGCTTTATTTGTCAACCAAAGGTTGAAATTTCTCTTTTACCACAGCAGTAACATGAAAACAAACATGACAAATTTACAACATATGTAAAGTTTTAAATACATTTAAAACACATTTAACTAATGTTTTACATATATGAGTCCAACTAGCAGACATGTCATATGATAGATGTGTTAAATGTGTTGAAATTCAGCTTGAGAAACTTCAGATTGAAGTTTGCTTGATGTTAGACCGTTTTTGTATTCTTCAGGTTTCTAAACCAAAAATTTAAAATGTATCTAAATATTACTCTGATATTGCGATGAAGTAAGATTTTTTTCCAAAAGCAGGTAGTTTATTGATCAATTATATATTTATATATAATAAATGAGAGAAAAACAAACAAAAACAAATAAAACTTGCACATCCAATCTAATAACTTTGTTGTTTATATTTGGGTGAAAAATGAATAAGATTTATTTAGAATAATGCATACAGGTTTAGCAATGGATAATTCAGTAGTCAGGTAATGACTATTCATTAGTTTCATTAGGTTAAAAAGGGGGGGGGGGTGAAGGAACATTTACATTCATGCACTTGGCAGACGCTTTTATCCAAGTGACAGTGCCTTTCAACGTATCATTTTTTTATTAAGTATTTGTGTTCCTTGGCTTCAAACCCATAACATTTTGTGCTGCTAATTCAATCCTCTACAATTGAGCTATACAGTGTTATACATGCTAAAAAATAAATTAACATCCTTCTGATGTTAAAAATGCTCAGCTGGTGATTTCATCTGCTATTATCTGACATTTGATATATTTAATAATGTTCTATTCTAGTCTCGTTATTTGTTTAGCTGCCATAGTGACCATTTCACTGAATCTATTTGACATAAACTGAAGACACCTGTTATTTGTCAGAAAGACATGTTTTCATAGAGTTCAAAGTATAATATCGTCCCTTTAAATAAACGATAATAATGTCAGACACTTATATACATGTATCTCACACAGAATAGGCAGATATGTAAGTGCGTGCGTGTGTGTGTGTAACATGAGATCTTGGATCTTGTTTATTTGGGGATCTCTCGGGTGGTGGCAGGAATTTCAGGGTGGGTTGGGGGAGTGATTTCTATTTCTGAATCCAGAATCCAGTAGTGACATACACATACACACCCGTACAGTATGCTCATAAACACATGTATATTTATATATGCATTGCAATCCATTCATTATTTCAAGTTTATCTCTATTATCTAATTCGCTTATATGTTAACTTGATATATTTTAAGGATTTTTGTCTGCTTTATTGATAAACAGTATTTTAATTCTGTTTTTGTATCGATGAAGAATGTAAAGATGACAGCAGATTTAACAGATGTGTATCATCAGAACTGACTGGATCCAGTTACATCAGTAAGAGTTTCAGTCAGGCAGACAGTAGTGGGCGCTGGATGACAGCCAGACCTTTACTCAGATCCTTTTATAAGACAGAATTTATGCATGCAACACAGACATATACATTATAATGCATCCATACGCTCATTTTAGCTTGCCTTTGAGACATCAAGAATAAGGCAAATCTTGTGACATTAGTTTTGTGTTTAATTACAGGTGTTTTGAAGCTTATGCACTATGTGAATTTGCAGCTTGGTCTCACTGTTAATACCTAAACATAACTTTCAAAAACACAAAACATATAGTTTTTTGTACATTTAAATAGATGCTGAAGGGTACAATGTAGACATATTTGCAACTGTAATCGTTGCATTTTTACGTTTTTAGAGCTACAAAATGTAAAACATTTACAAATGTGTTATACCATAAAGATTGCTGTATAATTTCCCTTTAACCATGTTATCGATAATGTTACCACCACAAACCTAACCCTAAACCCAAACCCTTTTAATACAAACATTTTAAAATACATAATGTATTCTTTTTATATTATGCAACGTAAATGTGTATGAATATTTTAGTAACAATATAGCATTTGAAAGATATGTTAAGCCGCTAATACTTTCTACATAAAAGTACAAGTATTCATATTTTATTAGTGTTTTTCTTTGTAAAACATACATTCCAAAGCATATTATTATAATTTTACTCCACTACATGTACATTTCATAATTTCAGGTTTTTGGTTTATATTCAATATTTAAGTTAAACATCTAGTATTTTTTGTACTTTTACTTCAGTAAAAAGTACTTATGTACTTTTACTCAAGAAAGTAAAAGTACACATTTTTTTATGTAATTAGGTATTAAATCAGTTTTAATATGCAAAAGGAATTCACAGTATGATTATATGCTTTAGAATATATGAACATTTATTAGTAAAGTATTTTTTTCCCAAGACAAACACTTTGATAAAGCACAGATGCTTGGAAAATTTATTCAAAATACTCAAGTAGTGCCGCCTCTGGTCATGAGAAACAAATTAATATTACAAAATGGTTAAATGATTACAGAAATTGTATTTCTTTTTAAGATTTTAAAGTTTGCTTAATATTGTGCAATATTGTGAAAGTCATGAACATTTCAATAGATAAATGAGTAAACTGTCTTAAATCAGTAAGTCAGAAAATTTGACTGAAAAGCTCATTAATTTGAGTAAGAAATGCCAATGCCCACAATTTTAATATTTATGAACAGGAATACGTGAAGAGTTTCGTTGCAAAACGAGATAAATCCATATTTTTTACATTTTTGTCAAAACATGTTTATTATTATGTTATCATGTTATTATTTTGTTTTATGGTGCTACTTATCTGTATTTTTTAAGTTAAAGGTTTAAATCAAAACAAACCAACTGCAGTTGAATTGAAATTAATTGGAATGCACAACCAAAAAACTAGATTTCTGAACAATTAACAAAACGGTGGTTATCTTGTTTTGCAAGGAAACTCTTCACGTACAAATTTGTAAAACTTAAATGTACATGTGGTAAAACCACACGTAAAATACACACGTATTCTCATGTAAACACACTGGTTTTAACTTTTTTGCAGGCTGCTTCAGCCATGGCCGACCCTCCAACATCTCCACCTGAGGATCTCAACAAACTCAGTTTCTGGATGGTAAAAATAACCAAGTTATCTAATAATCTGCCTCACTGTTTACAAATATACTGCTATATTTGTGTATTGGCATCAACTCAAAGGTGTAAAGTAAATATTTTTACTCGGTACTCAAGTATCTGTACAGTGTACTTTATCTTGGGCAAACTTTTACTTCACTACATAAAGTTTTATAAATACTGCTGCCTATGTAGGTGGGCATCTCACTCATTTTGGATTAGTTGGTGATCACCACAAACTGGTTGACCGGCAATTCTTTTTCCAAATGCTTTCTAATTCTGTATTGATTTTCTTGTGTATTTGTCTCTTAGCCAGGAAATTATGAGCGAACAGTTCGGAGAACATCAGAGTCGTACCAAGCATGTAAGGATATCATAGCGTGTATGAAGGACCGGGCTCAAGTCGAGCGGCAGTACGCCCGACAACTGACCGAGTGGAGCAAGAAATGGAAGTCGGTCACTGACAGCAGTGAGAATAATTTAATTTTGAGTTACACTAGTTTAGATAGTTTAGCTGTTTGTAGTTGTAGAATTTAGCAATGTAGTCCTGCACTGCAAAAAAACTTCTTACTTTAGTGTTTTTGTCTTGTTTTCAGTACAAATATCTAAAAATTCTTAAATTAAGATGAATTTTCTTGATGAGCGAAATTACCTAAGAAAATATGTCCAATTTTTAAACAAAAAATTTATGAATTTGTGACAAAAAAAGCAAAAAATCTAATGGGGTAAGAAAATAAATTTTAAACGTTTTTCGTAAACAATTAATTCAAGAAAAATTAAATATTTTTTTCTTACCAGATTCACTGAAAAAAAAATTTCCAAGAAAAAATATTGTTTATTATTTTTTTCTTGTTTTCAGTAAAAATATCTAAAAATTCTTAAATTAAGATGCTTTTTCTTGATAAGCATAACGACCCAAGAAAATAATTCTAGTTTTTAGACCAAAAATATCAAATTTAAGTGATTTTGTGCATACAAAAGCAAAAAAAAAAAAAAAAATCTGCCAATGGGGTAAGCAAATTTTTCTTGAATTTTTCTTGAATTTAGTTTTTAAGAAAAATTTTCAAGATTTTTTTGCTTACCCCATTTGCTTGTTTTATGCACAAAATCACTTAAATTTGATATTTTTGGTCCAAAATTTAAACATTTTTTTGGTAATTGCATCATATCAAATATCAAACCACACTGCAAAAAATGACTTTCTTACTTAGTTTTTTTGTCTTGTTTTTAGTACAAATATCTAAAAATTCTTAAATCAAGATGCATTTTCTTGATCAGCAAAATTACCTAAGAAAATATGTCAAATTTTTAAACAAAAAATGTATGAATGTGTGACTAAAAAAAGCAAAAAATCTAATGGGGTAAGATGTTTTTTTTAACTTTTTTCTTAAACAATTAATTCAAGAAAAATTAAATATTTTTTCTTACCAGATTGACTGAAAAAAATTATTTCCAAGAAAAAATATTGTTTATTATTTTTGTCTTGTTTTCAGTAAAAATATCTAGAAATTCTTAAATTAAGATGCTTTTTCTTGATGAGCAAAACGACCCAAGAAAATAAGTCTAGTTTTTAGACCAAAAATATCAAATGTAAGTGATTTTGTGCATAAAAAAAGCAAAATAATAATAATAATAATAATAAATCTGCCAATGGGGTAAGCAATTTTCTTGAATTTTTCTTGAATTTAGTTTTTAAGAAAAATTGTCAAGATTTTTTTGCTTACCCCATTTGCTTGGTTTATGCACAAAATCACATAAATTTGATATTTTTGGTCTAAAATTTAAACTTTTTTATATTTGGACAATTGGTAATTGCATCATATCAAATATGGGCAAAAAAATAACTTTCTTACTTAGTATTTTTGTCATGTTTTTAGTATAAATATCTAAAAATTCTTAAATCAAGATGCATTTTCTTGATGAGCCAAATGAAAATAACTCAAGGTTTTAGACAAAAAACATCAAATTTAAGTGCATAAACAAGCAAAAGTAAAAAAAAGTTTTTCTTAAACACTTAATTTAAGAAAATTTCAATGACATTGTTCTTACCCCATTGACAAATTTACTTAAATTGTATATTTTTGTCTATAAACTATACTTATTTTCTAAGGCCATTTTGCTTATATAAAAAAACATTTTGATTAAAGATTTTTTGATGTTTGTGCTGAAAGGAAGACAAAAATACTAAAGTAAATTTTTGCAGTGCATATTGTCTGTATTGTGTCTGTGAGATGATTTTCAGCTTCTCTATCGATCTAACTCTTTTGATTTGCTCATTGTCCGGGTCAGGGCCGCTGTACGGGTCGCTCATGCGAGCGTGGCAGTGCTTTTTCTCGTCCACCGAGCGCCTGTCCACCCTGCACACATCCATCGCCCAGTCTCTGGTGACAGATGATGGAGAGCGCATTCGCTCTTGGCAGAAGGAGATGTTTCCACGAAAAATGTTCTGTGGTTTCAAAGAGTCACATGACCTTGGGACGGCTTTTTCACGTGCTCAGAAGCCCTGGGTGAAAAGATTAAAAAAGGTAAAACTGAGACATCAGTAATAATGGGTTTACAGTTAGAAGATGTTTTTGTCTGAATGCACGGTTCTAAAGTCACAATGAAATTGAAATTAAAATCTATATTTTTTTGGGGGGGGGGATAATGACAAATCTGTGAGTTTCAATATTTAAAAAAAAAATCTTTAATCAAAAATGCAAATCTCCTCCCCTCTTCAAAATGATCTCTTTATTTCCGGAGCTATGGCACCTGGGAAGGGTCCGGAAAAATATCACAGTAATTAGCAATTAGCATTATGACCCAACTTCAAATGATCCATCTGTTCTCGATGGATGAATTCAAGTCCAGACCCACCTTTTTTATTTCAGAAGCCATTTCACTCGGATATACGTCACCACTGGGAAAATAAGACATTTGCTACTTCAGTTTCATGCCGACTTTAAAAACATTTGCTGAAAGTTTTTTTGAGGAATGGTTCTTGTATGATAATGCTTTTAAAACGCTTATAAAAGTATAACTATTTGAAAAATCACACATTCATATTTGTGTCTCTATTAGCTGGACAAGGCTCGTGCGGTTTATAATAAATCATGCCAGAGGGAACTACAAGCTCAAGACAAAGAGAATCAAGCAAAACGCAACGCCAATCTGAGCGAAAGCAAGCTGTCCAAGATACAGCAGAAGAAAGAGAAAGCAACGCAAGAACGCAACAAAGTAAATAAACCAATAGCGGCAAATCACATTTACATGCACAAAATGACAACTGAGCTGTAAAAGTAAATATGAAAACACAAAAACTATAAATCATATTATCTGATGACGTGTTGCAGGCACGTGACCGCTATGAGAAAGTTTTGGAGGACGTTACTGGTTTTGCACCACGATACATGGAGGAAATGGAGTCTGTGTTCGACCAATCACAGGAGGAGGAGAGAAAGAGAATCAGCTTTCTAAAACAAACCTTCCTGTCCATACACAGACACCTCGATATCACAAACAACGAGAGGTTTTGTGTCATTGCATGTTATTCAAGAATTGATGCACTTCAAACTTTTAATAGCCGAAAACCGACACGCTTAAAAATACAGATAAGCTTTTATTACTGAGTGTAAATCTTTAGAAAAGTTTGAGAATGTAACGATGATGTTAAACACAAAATGTTTGACCAATTAGTGACTTGAACACCAAAGCAATGCTCACAGCCACATGACACATCCCGTTCTACACATCACTCATTTTTTTAAACATCCATTTTTATTATTTTTTGAATGATAAAAAGTTATATAACTCCCATGATGTTTCTGTCAATACTCAAAGTGAAACTAAAGTGTTTGTGTGTTTCAGTATTAAAGCTGTTTATGGTGAACTCCATCACACGCTCATGTCCATCAGTGAGCAAGATGACCTGCGCTGGTGGAAAAACAACCAGGGGCCGGGAATGCCCACCGACTGGCCTAAACTAGAGGTGTTTGTCTCTCTGTGTGTCTGTTAAATATATGCATTACTCAAAATCTGAAAAAGTTGAGTTATTTTTATTTAAACCTCAATTTCGACCAAAATCAACATTTATACTTTCTTTCACCTGTAGCTCAAAAATGGACCGTGCGCATTCCGACTCATTTAGCCAGCACAGGTCACAAATGAATTAATGAATCATATTGTGTTTGTATTTTAAAACTGTGTCTGTTTGTGTGTGTTGTACAGGAATGGATTCCTCCAGTTAAAAAGCATAAGGCAAAGAAGAAAGAAAAACCACAGAGAGCAACAGACGATAAGGCGTAAGCTCTATACGTACAAACACCATAACCCTAAAACTTTATTTATTATATTTTATAGCATTTTTTCAAATGATGACATCACCAAAGGTATAGGTTTTGCTCAGATTTGTAAGGTTTTAGTGACTTTTGGGTAGAAATTTTCCTCAAAATGTAGTACACACACACACACTTATATTTACCTGTATTGGATTTTTTCCACAATTTGCGCTATAGATAATACAGTTATCAATATAAAGTACTCCATGCCATGGTAAAATGAATTCAGGTACTGAATCTCTGGGTTTGTCTTTATCAGTGTTTGAGAAATATTTGTGAATTCTTACTGTTAAATGTGAATCTGTTCAGTGTTTAAGCTGTGGCTGAAGGGGGAAATGTTTAGGAAACCTGTCTGAAAACATTGATCAGTCACATTGCTTCAAATCATTTAAACAGAATTTGTTCAACTTTAAACCGTAACTCATTCTGCATGATATCTGCTACAGACATCAAACACAATCACAAAACCTGTTCTTGTAAGGTGTGCTGTTAGTTTTTAAGGGATCATGAACTTTTCCTGTGTGTCATCTGCTTTTGATTTCAGATCACTGAAGTCTTTGGTGTTTAAGTTCATGCTGTCTGTTGCAGGACTGAAAATGTAAAATTCAAGTGCCTCATTTATAAAATGCTGCATAGAAACCGGCCTAAATTTGTTTTTTTTTATTTCTTAAAAGTGCGTACGTGCACTGTAAAAAGCACAAAGTTAAAACAACTTGGTTTTGCAAGTCAATTTAACCTACTATTTTAAGTTTTGACTGTTCAAGTTGAATTGTTTAACTTATATTTTTATGTTACTTTAACTTAAAAAATTGTGTTGATTTGACAAAAATGTTGCGTATTTTTTACAGTGTGTGATTCATAAAATAAACTTGCTTACGGAAAACACGTGTACAGATGTAAAATCCTAAATTCGATTTGTTATTTCTCAAGAGTTCGTATTCATAAAACGATAATGCGAACAAAAGCACGTGTACAGATGTGAAATCCTAAATTCGATTTGTTATTTCTCAAAAGTTTGTATTCATAAAACGATAATGCGAACAAAAGCACGTGTACAGATGTGAAATCCTAAATTCGATTTGTTATTTCTCAAGAGTTCGTATTCATAAAACGATAATGCGAACAAAAACACGTGTACAGATGTGAAATCCTAAATTCGATGTGTTATTTCTCAAAAGTTCGTATTCATAAAACGATAATGCGAACAAAAACACGTGTACAGATGTGAAATCCTAAATTCGATTTGTTATTTCTCGAAAGTTCGTATTCATAAAACGATAATGCGAACAAAAACACATGTACAGATGTGAAATCCTAAATTCGATTTGTTATTTCTCAAAAGTTCGTATTCATAAAACGATAATGCGAACAAAAACATGTGTACAGATGTGAAATCCTAAATTCGATTTGTTATTTCTCAAAAGTTCGTATTCATAAAACGATAATGCAAACAAAAACACGTGTACAGATGTGAAGTCCTAAATTCGATTTGTTATTTCTCAAAAGTTCGTATTCATAAAACGATAATGCAAACAAAAACACGTGTACAGATGTGAAGTCCTAAATTCGATTTGTTATTTCTCAAAAGTTCGTATTCATAAAACGATAATGCGAACAAAAACACGTGTACAGATGTGAAGTCCTAAATTCGATTTGTTATTTCTCAAAAGTTCGTATTCATAAAACGATAATGCGAACAAAAACACGTGTACAGATGTGAAATCCTAAATTCGATTTGTTATTTCTCAAAAGTTCATATTCATAAAACGATAATGCGAACAAAAACACGTGTACAGATGTGAAATCCTAAATTCGATTTGTTATTTCTCAAAAGATTGTATTCATAAAACGATAATGCGAACAAAAACACGTGTACAGATGTGAAATCCTAAATTCGATTTGTTATTTCTCAAAAGTTCGTATTCATAAAACGATAATGCGAACAAAAACACGTGTACAGATGTGAAATCCTAAATTCAACTTGTTATTTCTCAAAAGTTCGTATTCATAAAACGATAATGCGAACAAAAACACGTGTACAGATGTGAAATCCTAAATTCAACTTGTTATTTCTCAAAAGTTTGTATTCATAAAACGATAATGCGAACAAAAACACGTGTACAGATGTGAAATCCTAAATTTGATTTGTTATTTCTCAAAAGTTCGTATTCATAAAACGATAATGCGAACAAAAACACGTGTACAGATGTGAAATCCTAAATTCGATTTGTTATTTCTCAAAAGTTCGTATTCATAAAACGATAATGCGAACAAAAACACGTGTACAGATGTGAAATCCTAAATTCAACTTGTTATTTCTCAAAAGTTCGTATTCATAAAACGATAATGCGAACAAAAACACGTGTACAGATGTGAAATCCTAAATTCAAACATGTTATTTCTCAAAAGTTCGTATTCATAAAACGATAATGCGAACAAAAACACGTGTTCAGATGTAAAATCCTAAATTCGATTTGTTATTTCTCAAAAGTTCATATTCATAAAACGATAATGCGAACAAAAACACGTGTACAGATGTGAAATCCTAAATTCGATTTGTTATTTCTCAAAAGTTTGTATTCATAAAACGATAATGCGAACAAAAACACGTGTACAGATGTGAAATCCTAAATTCGATTTGTTATTTCTCAAAAGTTCGTATTCATAAAACGATAATGCGAACAAAAACACGTGTACAGATGTGAAATCCTAAATTCGATTTGTTATTTCTCAAAAGTTCGTATTCTTAAAACGATAATGCGAACAAAAACACGTGTCCAGATGTGAAATCCTAAATTCGATTTGTTATTTCTCAAAAATTCGTATTCATAAAACGATAATGCGAACAAAAACACGTGTACAGATGTAAAATCCTAAATTCGATTTGTTATTTCTCAAAAGTTCATATTCATAAAACGATAATGCGAACAAAAACACGTGTACAGATGTGAAATCCTAAATTAGATTTGTTATTTCTCAAAAGTTCGTATTCATAAAACGATAATGCGAACAAAAACACGTGTACAGATGTGAAATCCTAAATTCGATTTGTTATTTCTCAAAAGTTCGTATTCATAAAACGATAATGCGAACAAAAACACGTGTACAGATGTGAAATCCTAAATTTGATTTGTTATTTCTCAAAAGTTCGTATTCATAAAACGATAATGCGAACAAAAACACGTGTACAGATGTGAAATCCTAAATTCGATTTGTTATTTCTCAAAAGTTCATATTCATAAAACGATAATGCGAACAAAAACACGTGTACAGATGTGAAATCCTAAATTCGATTTGTTATTTCTCAAAAGTTCGTATTCATAAAACGATAATGCGAACAAAAACACGTGTACAGATGTGAAATCCTAAATTCGATTTGTTATTTCTCAAAAGATTGTATTCATAAAACGATAATGCGAACAAAAACACGTGTACAGATGTGAAATCCTAAATTCGATTTGTTATTTCTCAAAAGTTCGTATTCATAAAACGATAATGCGAACAAAAACACGTGTACAGATGTGAAATCCTAAATTCGATTTGTTATTTCTCAAAAGTTCGTATTCATAAAACGATAATGCGAACAAAAACACGTGTACAGATGTGAAATCCTAAATTCAACTTGTTATTTCTCAAAAGTTCGTATTCATAAAACGATAATGCGAACAAAAACACGTGTACAGATGTGAAATCCTAAATTCGATTTGTTATTTCTCAAAAGTTCGTATTCATAAAACGATAATGCGAACAAAAACACGTGTACAGATGTGAAATCCTAAATTCGATTTGTTATTTCTCAAAAGTTCGTATTCATAAAACGATAATGCGAACAAAAACACGTGTACAGATGTGAAATCCTAAATTCGATTTGTTATTTCTCAAAAGTTCGTATTCATAAAACAATGCGAACAAAAACACGTGTACAGATGTGAAATCCTAAATTCAACTTGTTATTTCTCAAAAGTTCGTGTTCATAAAACGATAATGCGAACAAAAACACGTGTACAGATGTGAAATCCTAAATTCAACATGTTATTTCTCAAAAGTTCGTATTCATAAAACGATAATGCGAACAAAAACACGTGTACAGATGTAAAATCCTAAATTCGATTTGTTATTTCTCAAAAGTTCATATTCATAAAACGATAATGCGAACAAAAACACGTGTACAGATGTGAAATCCTAAATTCGATTTGTTATTTCTCAAAAGATTGTATTCATAAAACGATAATGCGAACAAAAACACGTGTACAGATGTGAAATCCTAAATTCAACTTGTTATTTCTCAAAAGTTCGTATTCATAAAACGATAATGCGAACAAAACACGTGTACAGATGTGAAATCCTAAATTCGATGTGTTATTTCTCAAAAGTTCGTATTCATAAAACGATAATGCGAACAAAAACACGTCTACAGATGTGAAATCCTAAATTCAACTTGTTATTTCTCAAAAGTTCGTATTCATAAAACGATAATGCGAACAAAAACACGTGTACAGATGTGAAATCCTAAATTATATTTTTTATTACTATAAAGTTCGTATTGATAAAAAGATAATGCGAACAAAAACACGTGTACAGATGTGAAATCCTAAATTCAACTTGTTATTTCTCAAAAGTTCGTGTTCATAAAACGATAATGCGAACAAAAACACGTGTTCAGATGTGAAATCCTAAATTCAACTTGTTATTTCTCAAAAGTTCGTGTTCATAAAACGATAATGCGAACAAAAACACGTGTACAGATGTGAAATCCTAAATTCTATTTGTTATTTCTCAAAAGTTCGTATTCATAAAACGATAATGCGAACAAAAACACGTGTACAGATGTGAAATCCTAAATTCAACTTGTTATTTCTCAAAAGTTCGTATTCATAAAACGATAATGCGAACAAAAACACGTGTACAGATGTGAAATCCTAAATTCGATTTGTTATTTCTCAAAAGTTCGTATTCATAAAACGATAATGCGAACAAAAACACGTGTACAGATGTGAAGTCCTAAATTCGATTTGTTATTTCTCAAAAGTTCGTATTCATAAAACGATAATGCGAACAAAAACACGTCTACAGATGTGAAATCCTAAATTAGCTTTTCTCAAAAGTTCGTACATGTGATTCATAAAAAAAGAAAACACGTGTATGCAACACAATCTCACGGCAGGTTGTGTTGTAGTCACGAAATATTGGATTATAAAACAAATATTTTGTGTTGTAAAACAAATATTTTCCTTATTGTTTTTCCTTAAATCATTGTCGGTTGGGGTTAGATTCGGGGTTTGGGTTAGGATGTCTGAAATGTAACAAAAAGTCTTTCTAACCCCAACCCCAAGTGACAATGATTTAAAAATAGGGAAAAAAATACATATAATGACCATGAACACAAATAAATTAACCAAATATTTTGTGACTATAACACGACTTGCCGTGAGATTGGGTTGACAGATGTGAAATCCGTAATTCGTTTTTTATATTAAGGCGTGTGATACATAAAACAAACGTTTGCACAAAAAATGATCTTAAAATTGTCTAACAATGCCTAATTCATGTCACTGTTTAAATCCTTTGATCAGCAAGAAAACTTCTGCTCAGAGCCTGACACTAAGCACTTTCCCACGTCAAAGACAGTTTGTAAAAATATAGATTTTTGTGTGTGCACACTTTATGATCAAATCTGTGCATAGGCATGCTTTATAAATGAGGCCCCGGATGCTTTTGCAACATTTTATCTAAGAGAACTTATCTGTTTGAATCTGTCAGCTTTTGTGTTTTCTGTTTGAAAGAGTTTTGTAGTTTCTTTGGAGTCACATCTATAAACCATGACACTTCTGTGTTTCACTGTGTGTTCATTGTGATGAGATGTGATGGGCTTGTGACAAACTTTAGCACTTAACCATTCGAAGCCCGAGATAGTTGTGTCTTCAGTCACTTCTGTGCCCATATGGGCTTTAACTGAGATGTTTTGTGGGGTTTTTGTCTTAAAACACTTTAGTTTCACAAAACAGCTTCAACAAATCAGCTTCTCTGTGCTCTCGGTGGACACACAGTTCGGGCAGATTCATGGTTAGGAATATCATCTTTCACTGATGAGCTTAGACAAAAAGTCATTTTGGATAAAAGTTTCTGCTAAATAAATAAATGTACATTTATATTTAATGTTCTTTTTTATCATTCAAAAAACCAAACTAATGTGACGGCTGCTAATTTTAACCTGATACACATCAAATAGCTCAGCTACATACAGATGAACTCTAAAAGAAGTCAAAAGACAAGAAGTGTTTGTTGCACATCCTTCATTTTGATCAGTTACTGAGGTCCAAAGTTTTTTTTATTTCTGTTTATACACCTATAACTTCTTGAAATTCTCTCTTAATCTCTTTTGTCAGGGTCATGATCGGAGGCGTGCGTGTTCGAGCGCTGTATAATTACGTTGGAGCAGAAGAGGATGAATTGTCCTTCAGAGCAGGTGATGCTGTGGACCTACAATACAGTCTGAAGATAAATGATACACAATCACATCAGGTGTGATGGTTTGATTTTGTCTTACAGGTGAAGAATTTCTAAAGGTGGAGGATGAAGATGATCAGGGTTGGTGCTGGGGGGTGAAGGAGGGCGGAGATGAAGGATATTATCCAGCCAATTATGTGCTGCCTGTGCAGTGATGTTACACAGCAGAGTGATTATTTACTGATATTATATACAGTGCCACTAAAAAATATTTAGACATTTAAGTCACATTTAACCCCTTAACTGTCATCATCTTTTTTTGTGTATGTGTGTGTGGGGGGGTGATGTTCACATTTAAATAAGTATATTCGGATTCTTTAGTCTAGAAGCCTAATCTTGGTCTCTTTTTAAAAAAGACACTTTTCACTGAAGTGTCTGAAGTTTTTAATATTAATTTACAAAATTTGATTTGTTTGATTAAGTTTATTTAAATATACAAAAATAACACTATCCAAATGTAAATATTTTTGCCAAAAAATGTTAAAAGAAAATAAAGCTATAAGTCACCTAGTTTTGATCAAAATTTCAATTTAAAGGTTTTTGTGACACTTTAGTAGATTTACCAACAACGGCCACTAGGTGTCATTAATTTGTTGAAAACTCTTGTCACAAATTTATGCATTTCTGTCAATGCATAATATTTCGTGCAAAAAGGTTTTGAAATATGAAAACTGCATTCTTAGAGATTTCTGATATAGTTTGTCAAGATTATTTTAGTTTTAGAATATGTTATTATCTGTAATAGTTACGTAAACAATTTTGGCCCACCTGGGTTAAGTCACACAAAATAATAAAGCAAATAAATCAGCTTTGGTCAGACATTATACATTTCTTAGCTATTTTTGCAATGAATTGCAAGGAGATTTTTTTGTAGTGAAAAGACAAAAATAGTATAGATAAGGAAGTATATAGATAGTTTAAAAAAGGACGACATGTGAGGTGTAATTCACTACATAAACTATTGATGTGTTTTGCTAATGTTTGACAAACAGAGGGTCAATACGTTTTTTCTTATTTTTGTTTATAACCTCACAAACTTTATTTAGTAAAATATTCTTCTTGACCAATTGTGCTAACTTTAAAATAAATGTCATTAAATTTGATATTTTGTTATAATGCAATACATTTATGTGTGACTTAAGTGTCCAAATATTTCTGAGGCCATGCTCCTCTGAAACAAACTATAACAAGTGTCAGCAGACCAAAATCACAATAAAATACCATTTCTCTTTAACCATTAACTCTTATCTCTTTATTTATCAATTCATTTATGGATCCCTTATATTTTGGCAAACCTCCAAAGTAATCGGTGCATAAACAAAACAAATGATTCCAGCAGCGTCCTGAAACTCCCTCTTTGTCATTTATATTGCTTAATAAGAGGTTGTGCAAACACCAGTAGGAGCTTGTTAGAGAGATTATGGGCCACAACTGAGCCTCATGAACTTGAATCATCAAACCTGAATATTACAGTTCATTCAACGTCTAAAACCTATGTCAAATATTACATAGAGAAGAATTGAATGCACGTGTAGCATTAAGAACAAGCATCAGATGCTGTCACGTTGTACTGGAACACCCAAGAGGATTTTTAACAGGTATCCAAATAAATAACCAGGAACAGGTGCGTAAAGGTAACTATAGCAACTCATCATTAATCCTGGGATGACAGGGACCTCTGCTGGTAGATCTGGATTCACAACTTCTCTTCAACAAACAGAAAAATAAGCTGATGTGTCTTTGTGTGAGAAATAATATTTAGGCAGACCAAAAAAACCAAACTGCAATTGAGATTGAAGGTTTTGATATATTAAACACTTCAAGATTTGGCAAACCCAATGATTAATTTTGCATCTAAAGCTCAATGTAGCAGCACAAGACTATAAATAAAAAACAGCGTGCATCATTTCACAACATTCAATGCCCTCTTTAACTGATTTCACAAGTTCGCATTACCATCAATATTGGCATATTTGGCGTGCTGTCCAAGGCGAGGGCTCAAAATATTAGCCCGAAACTACAGTACTCAACCCCATTTTAAGTGGGATAGATGTACCAGCAGATAATGAGGAGATGGGGTAAAGGAAGGATGCTGCAAAAAACTCATGGACAGAGGTGAGGGACAGCCATGTATAGAGACCCCTTCAAGCTGATGATCATGCTCCTTCCAAATGTCTTTATTTATTCTTTACGCTATTCCATCATCTATGACTGTATTCGTGGCAAGAACCAGTTGATCCATATACATGTTAATCCATACACAGGTTAGGGGTGGGGCACTTTGTTTTCTCCAATTCACCTAACTTGCATGTTTTTGACCTGCGGGAAGAAACCGGAGTACCCGGAGTAAACCCACGCTGACAGGGAGAACATGCAAACTCCACACAGAAAGACCACCTGACCTAGCCAGGACTCAAACCAGGGACCTTTTGCTGTGAGGCAACAGTGCTATACTATTTATAGAGAAATATTGAGTGTCTTATCTTAAGATTAGTATAAATGCTTTATATGATATACTTTTAATGTGTTTTGTGGTTGAGGTTGTCTCTCTGTTGCTTGCACATGACAGTGTTTTTCCACAGGTAGGCCTGGAAGAGATACGTGTGACCTTGGTAAAAATAGTGAGACACTGTGTTTTACCATCAGTGGTTGTATTTATGTAGCAATCTTGAAGATTACAGAGATAGAGGTACAGCACAAATCAGCTTGTTATGAGAAGGAGTTTGGGGAAATTTTACTGAGGATTGGGCCTGAAGGCCTGAGTCTGCTGAGCCTTGTGACAGAACAGAGAGAGAGAAAGGGAGGGCTATTGGATCACTATATAATATACTGAAAAACTCAGAACGGTGTCATTTGGTCATTTGATCTTTGGTTTTTGTCATTGTCATTTTACCAATGCAGGTTTGCATCCTATGACCAGTATTTTGTTTTAAGCCGTCTTACACAATTCTTTAATAAAACACTTTAAAGAGAATTTTACATCTCAACTGTCTCTGATTCTCCTGAAGAAAATCCACAACATTACCTAAAGGATTATTAGGAACACCATACTAACACTGTGTTCGACCCCTTTTCGCCTTCCCCTACTGAAAAATCCAGCTAAGACCAGCATAAGCTGGTAGCTGGTTTTAGTTGGTTTAAGGTGGTTTACACTGGTCCTTCCAGCCTGACAAAGCTGGTTATGCTGGTGAGCCAGCTGGTCTTCCAGCCTGACCAGCTAAGTCCAGCTAGACCAGCTTAAAAAGCGACCAAAACACAGCTAGACCAGTTTGCTACACCAGCAAAACCAGCTTCCTACACCAGCAAAACCAGCTAAAACCAAGCTTATGCTGGTCTTAGCTGGATTTTTCAGTAGGGTCAGAACTGCCTTAATTCTACATGGCATTGATTCAACAATTCTTTAGAAATGTTGGTCCATATTGATATGATAGCATCTTGCAGTTGATGGAGATTTGTGGGATGCACATCCAGGGCACGAAGCCCAAAGATGCTCAATTGGGTTGAGATCTGGTGACTGTGGGGGCCATTTTAGTACAGTGAACTCATTGTCATGTTCAAGAAACTATTTTGAAATGATTCGAGCTTTGTGACATGGTGCATTATCCTGCTGGAAGTAGCCATCAGAGGATGAGTACATGGTGGTCATAAAGGGATGGACATGGTCAGAAACAATGCTTAGGTAGGCCGTGGCATTTAAACGATGCCCAAAGTGTGCCGAAAGTGTGCCAAGAAAACATTCCCCACACCTTTACACCACCACCACCAGCCTGCACAGTGGTAACAAGGCATGATGTCTCCATGTTCTCATTCTGTTTATGCCAAATTCTGACTCTGAATGTCTCAACAGAAATCGAGACTCATTAGACCAGGCATTTTTCCAGTCTTCAACTGTCCAATTTTGGTGAGCTCGTGCAAATTGTAGCCTCAAGGTTGTGCGTGTTGTGGCTTCACAAATGCTTTGCTGCACACCTCAGTTCTATTTCAGTCAAAGTCGTTCTTCTATCAGCTTGAATCAGTCGGCCCATTGACCTCTGACCTCTAGCATCAACAAGGCATTTTCGCCACAAACTGGATGTTTTTCCCTTTTCAGACCATTCTTTGTAAACCCTAGAAATGGTTACGCATGAAAATCCCAGTAACTGAGCAGATTGTGAAATATTCAGACTGGCCAGTCTGGCACCAACAACCATGCCACGCTCAAAATAGCTTAAATAACCTTTCTTTCCTATTCTGAAATTCAGTTTGGAGTTCATGAGATTGTCTCAACCAGGACCACAACCCTAAATGCATTGAAGCAACTGCCATGTGATTGGTTGATTAGATAAATGCATTAACGAGAAATTGAACAGGTGTTCCTAATAATCCTTTAGGTGAGTGCTTTACCAACACAGAACAGCCTTTCATCCTGACATGTATGTGTTATCACCTGAAGCAATGGAAGAAACTGATACAACACATACTCTGTTTTTCATGTGTAAACAATGAATGCATCAGGACACAGCTCATCACTTAACACCTGTCAGACAATAATCTCAATATAGATAAAAATTAAATACAAATACCTGGCTCTGTTGAGTAAATTGTGTATGTTAAAAACGTTTTCAAATGTGACATTCTGTACTTTTGTCTCATATTCACCTTTAATTTCTTGACTCCACAGCATAAATAGCTATTTTTGTCTTTATTGTCCCAATACTTATGTTACACCCTCAAGAATAAATGCTGTCACTGGGGCAAAAAGCACATTGTAAAAACATGCAGCATGTCATATATTTTACTTTAAATTAAAACATTTCAGTTAAACAACTTCAACTAGTTTTTATAAGTTATAGTTTTGTTTTTTACTCCTCGTTTCAAATGATTTTGTCATGAAGTCGTAAGTGTTCAGACTTCAGTTTTGTCATCATTGTGACCCAATTAAAAAAATCACACTGTATGATTTCTGATTCCTGATAGTGGGAAAAATGCTTTTGTCTGCTGGTACAGATTATTAGCCGATATATCTGTGCATCCCTACTAGAAACTGTTCAGTTTGACATAATACAATAAAATATTCCCCATGAATTGGGATGCATTACCTCGTGCATACTATTTTGGGCTGATATTATGCAAACTTGCATGCAATGAGATTTAGTAAACAGCCTGTGGGTGGTATCACAATTTTGACAACAACAACAACATGCTGTCCTCTAATGGTCTGTTTTCACTTTGTTTTTCTCTTTCAGGTAATCTGATATCTTGGAGAAGCAACAGTTTGATTTTACTGAATAAGTTAAAACTTAGAAATATATTTGTAGCTTTAGCTTTCTGAGTAAGAACACATTAAAGATATGCATATTTATATGCTAAAAGAAATACTCTACAACAATAATACGCTAACAATATCATAAACTGTATTTTAAATACTAGTAAAAGATTATAATGTGCAATGAATATCATGCATATACTGTATAATATCAAGTTAAAATCATTTCTATCAAGTCTGTATGTATCAGGTCAAAGCTTCAGGATTAGTAACAGAAGCACATAGCGTTTCAGTGAATCTAATACAGAGAAGTCATTCACAACACTCAAACACAGAGCTTTACACGCACGCACACACATACACACAAACACGCATGCATGCAAAAAACCGCACAGCTGGTTCAGACATACACCACAGACCACAAGATACTGACACACATACTGTATGCACCAGAGAACACGCAAATAAAGAGTGAAGATCATGTGTACACAACATTACAGTCATATTGTCAGGACAGAAATCTACAGAGCGACAGCAGGTAATAAGACATCAGCAAAGATTATTACAACACTCAAGTTTAAACCTACAGAAGAGAGAGATGGAGAGAAAGAGAGAAGAGAGAGAGACAGGACAAGAGTGCTTGTTTATTTTTTGTGGATATTTGTATGTGTGTGTCTGTGCATGTTGTACAGAACGGAGTGAGGTGAGACAGAATATCCACTGCACCGCTGTGTGACTGGATTCTTAATGGGAGGGGGAGAGAGAGAGAGAGAGAGAGAGAGAGAGAGAGAGAGAGAGAGAGAGAGAGAGAGACAGATAGAGATGTAGTGAGTTAGTGAGATAATCTCCTCTTGTAGAACCAGTTAAACCAGTGGTTTTAACAGATCCAGAAAATTCACCATCTACATCCCCAGCCAATCCCAGAGGGGATCCCAGTTTAAAAAGCTGCACATGTGTTTTTACTCTATCTATATACCATTATATCTATACTACCTGTTTAACAGGTTCCAGATTATGACACATTTCTCAAAATGTATAGAAAAATATTTTACATTTTTAAACTAAATCGTGCACTGTAAATCGTGATATTTTCCAAAATTCCTCACAGAACCTTCATGAATTGTTAACGAATCAAGAATTCATCTTCTTTATCTTTTTTCTTAATGCTTCATTAAGTACAAATGAATGCAATGAGGGAAGCAGTTAAATTACAGTACTGAACTTTTTACATTACACTTAACCCTGGGTTAACTACCACGAATCATTTTGAAAAATGATTAGCAGCTCTTTAAACCCTGCCTTATAAAAGCCTACTTCAGAAGTTGTTTGAATCCCAAATTGCAATGCCTAAGTTATACAATATGAATTACAAACCAGGGTAAATATAACATTAGGCATTTGCAGACGCTTATCCAAAGCGACAGGGCATTACAAGGTATACATTTTTTATCAGTATGTGTGTTCCCTGGGTTCAAACCCATTAATTTTTGCATTGCAAACGCTCTACATACTGAGCTATACAGGAGCATAAACAGTATGAAACAGGACAACCCATTATTTTAATGTTACAAATGACCCTCATTCATGGAAAGCCAGTACCATTCCAAAGACCACACATTGTAAACTACTGTAAAAATCAATAATATATATATATATATATATACATCCAAGTGTTTTAACAGCCTGAATTTTTATAGATTATTTACGGTGTTACTTTACCTATTAAAGATTATGGCCTGAAGATCCTGCATTATTTGTAGATCACAGCAAGCAAACCCTGACCAAGTGAATGACTACTGGATAATTTTTTTGGACAGGGATTAGATTAATCCAGGTCTAGACCTTGAATATGTATTGGGACATTTAAGTTGTTTTTTACAAACATACCATACAAAAAAATGTAACTGGTGTGCATTTAAAATAATAATAATAATAATAATAATAATGGCACTGATATATTTTAAGATATGTCAGTGCGAGTTGTTTTCAGTTAAGACAACTCGAACATGGATTTTAGTTATTTTATTTAACTATAAGCCCTGTCCTCGAAACTGACCCTATATGTTATGTTTGCTACTATTGAAGCATTAAAGATCATTCTGAATGCAGTATTAAAGCAAAATGGGCTTGTGTCAAACTTTCCTATCATATTTTTACCTTTACATTTATTCATGTAGCAGAGGTTTCATCCAAAGTGACCTATGAATGAGAGAGCATTCAAAAGTATTGTTTCTGTTGTGTTGGTAATACTGTTCAAGCAAAGGTTCATATGGCACAGATCCATTCTGTTGCATAAAGGTTCTTTGGTGCGGACAAAAGCAGGTGTGAAAGTAGTTTCTTTTAAGAATTATTGACTTAAAACATTCATCAGAGAACCAAAAATTTTTATTTTATGGCATTCCTGCAAAAAATTTGTTGGTAATCTATTATTAAGCATATGTTTTTTTTTTTAAGTAAATAACATAGACATTTAAACTGAAGGTCTCTTTTGGACCCCACTGTATTTCATTGCAACAAAGCCCCCCAGCACCCCTCCTACAACAACCCCTCTCCAGCTCGAGCACAGATCTTGCAGCTGCGCATCACGCAGACGACTCGATGATGCTATGGATGGATGAATGCATGGATGTATGGAAAAGTAGATCGCGGGTAATTGGTTACAGCAGGTGTGTTTTGTATAGATCTCTATAGCTGCTTGCAATATTCAGGACCGACGCTACGGATTTTACGTAAGATGCGCCGTTACGCTGGGTGCAGCATCCGTCCATCTGTACGGCCACGACGCGAATGAGCTGCATGCATGCCATCAACGAAAATGCGCGCATGAATTTTTTACAGCCTTGTATCGCGGTTAACCGAATAGCGATCGATATCCACAGTTCACGTCGATAGCGTCGTGTCTTTTCGTATTGCGGCGGTTTCATTTGTTCTGTATAAATTGAGCGTTATTCCGCGCGCCAGTGACGCGCTCTCGCGCTCCGGGTCTGTGGGAGAGACACAGCATCAATTGAAGAGCGCAAAACATCATCAGGAGATCCGTCGAAATAAGAGAAGGTATAAATTAGACTGCCGTTTAATTATATGCATGGTTTATGAGATTAGGTTTGGTTACAAATGCGTGTTGTGTGTTTGATTGGCATTGATTTGGTTTTTCCAAAGGTTGCCACATGGAAATGTATGATGCGGATTTGGATAATGCCATATAGACGCATGAGAGAAGAACGGTAAGACATCTCATTTAGCATTCCTTTCACGCAATTGCATGTATGAATTTATTTATTTATTTATTCCATTAGCTTATTTAACTGCTTTTATGTTTTAATCGATTTGGATGTTGTAATTACGCGTTATATCCTTTGGAGAAATCTCTGACATTTAGTTATGGAAATAACGCTTTGATTTGCATTTTTCTCGATCAAACCCGCGCCGTGTGCCATTTTGTTGCGCGTCTTCGTGTGTGTGTGTGTGTGTGTGTGTGTGTGTGTGTGTGTGTGTGTGTCAGGCCCTCACTTGTGTATTTCAAACGCGTACGACGGGCTCCGTTAAAAAGACGCCGCAGTCAGTAACGCATTTACATGCATGTGCACCGATTATCGGTCACATAAGACTATAAGACGCTCTGTATCTTTCAGTACATAATGGAGATTACAGACATACTGCGGCTTTTATTTGAAAATGATTGATTCACGGCCTGTACTATCGATTATAAAATAGATATTTCAATCTTTACATTCGGCTCGGGATTTTTTGGCCTGTGGTTGGGTTTTAACCGAGCCGTAGAGCAAATAGAGCGCCGCCACCCAACCGGATTCCGACACCGAGCATCTGCAAATCAATTTAGCGTTGTCATGGTTACAGTGAAGCTGCACCACCGCACCTGTGACACACACACACACACACACACACATACACGAGCGCGCGCGCAGACACACACATTGAGGATGCGCCTGCGTGTGATGTGCAAAGATGCAAAAGCTTTAATTTATAGTTTATATTTTTTGTAAAATTGTATTTTAAATTTTTGTATCTTTAAGACTATACACCCCCTTAGGCTCATTTAAAATAGCTGGCACATTTGTTTATGAATCGATGAAATGGAAATTCTATTAAGTGTATATCTGAAGAGTTTTGAATTTTGCCTTCTGGTGTGTTTTTAAGACCACACAAAAGCAGTTCAAGAAGGATTTAGTATGTAGGAAAAAGAAAAGTGTTTATGTTAATGAATAGGTCCACAGTTATGGAACCACAAGGCGTAAAAGCAACTTTACAAAATCAACATTAAAGTGAAAATGTATTAGCATGACAGTAAACAGCTTCACTTTGGCAGGCCTAGAGGTCACAGGTTTTGTTGCTGATCCACTTGTCATTACACCCTTAGCTGTATGAAATATGATAAGCTGTACATATATGCAGTTTTTGACCTCTCTCGTCCTTTCTCTCTCTCTCTCACCACCAGTGCTGACTCTCACTAAAGCCAATGCTGACTGTGACCATTCTGATGGAAAGCAGAAGATTCCCATAGCAGCATCCAGTGCTGTTAACAAACACGTGGATTTACACTTTGATGCCACAAGTTACCTGATTACCTGAAGTTAATAGTAAAAACAACATTTTCTTCTTTTGTGTGTTGTTATAGATAGCGCATGTTCACGTTTTCAAATTTTTCTGTTAAGTGAACGATAAAGTTTTAAGGTGTTTTTGGTGCTTCCTTTTTTAGGAAAGGGGCAGGACATGACCCAATTGCCATGCAGGCTGCTATGGTAACAGGCTTTTCCAGCCCCTCCCCCCTCATCTGGTTGGTCCAACTGTTATTGTGGCCAACCCTCCTTGGACCTAGATTGGCTGAGGCGAGTCCTAGCTGCCCTCCTCCCTGTAGCTGTTCGAATCAAGCCAGTCGAGTGATTTGTACCAGAAAAGGTTTAAATGAAGTTCCACAGAGTATCTCATTCAATACTCGATACCTCAACCTACAGGAGAACTCCATACAGGTGACAACATCTTCTGTATGCCATACAAGTCTATACTGTAAACTTGGATTTGTTATGATGTGCTGTACCAAAGAAATAAAAGAATGCTTGGAAAGCTCACTTTTTAACAGTTGGTTTTGTAATGCAAAGTTAAAAAAAAGGATTAACATGGTGATGTTCTTATTATCACACAAAATTAACCTCATGAAATTTAACCATGGTTTTACTACAGTCAAATAACCATGTTTACTATAGTTAAATCATGGTAACCAAAACATAGCCATGGTTTGTTACAAAAACTATGTATAAACCATGGTTAGGTAAGGGTAATAATATCTACTTTCAAAACAAAGATATAACACAGGCAAATTGTCTCTCTCTTTTCTGCAGGTGATCAAGTCGGACACCATTAAGCATCTAAGTCACCTGGAGATTTTGCAGTTGTCTAAGAACCAGATCCGTCAAATTGAGGTCGGAGCGTTTAATGGCCTTCCCAATCTCATCACCTTGGAGTTGTTTGACAACAGACTGCCACTGGTTCCATCACAGGCCTTCGAGTACTTGAGTAAGCTACGTGAACTCTGGCTGAGAAACAATCCCATAGAGACGCTCCCAGCGTACGCTTTCCACCGTGTGCCATCGCTGCGGCGATTAGATCTTGGCGAGCTGCGGAAACTAAGCTTCATCTCGGAGGTGGCATTCGATGGGCTGGAGAACCTACGTTTCCTGAATTTGGGCATGTGTGGGCTTAAGGATGTACCCAACTTGACACCCCTCGTGCGTCTAGAGGAACTGGAGCTATCAGGAAACCAGCTGGGCGTGGTACGGCCCGGATCATTCCAAGGCCTCGTTTCCTTGCGTAAACTGTGGCTCATGCACTCTCGGATTTCCGTCATCGAGCGGAACGCCTTTGACGATCTTAAGAACCTGGAGGAGCTCAACCTATCTCATAATTCTTTGCACTCGCTGCCCCACGACCTCTTCACCCCACTGCAGCAGTTGGAGCGTGTTCATCTGAACCACAACCCTTGGGTCTGCAATTGCGACGTTCTGTGGTTGAGCTGGTGGCTGAAAGAAACCGTACCCGATAACTCCACGTGTTGCGCACGTTGTCACGCGCCACCTGGCGCTAAGGGCAGATACATCGGAGATCTCGACCAGCGAGACTTCACCTGCTACGCACCCGTGATTGTGGAGCCGCCGACTGACCTGAACGTGACGGAGGGAATGGCCGCTGAGCTTAAATGCCGCACCGGGACATCGATGACTTCCGTTAACTGGCTGACCCCGAATGGTACCTTAATGACCCACGGTGCGTACAAGGTCCGAATCTCTGTCCTGCACGACGGAACCCTGAACTTCACCAACGTGACCATGCAAGACACAGGCCCATATACCTGTATGGTAACCAACTCTGCGGGCAATACCACCGCAACAGCCGTGTTGAACGTTTCTGCGCCCGATCCAGGCAATGGCTACAGCTACTTCACAACCGTGACAGTCGAAACCGTAGAGTCGGGGCAAGAGGGTCACGATTCGGCCCGGCAGTTTGTCACCGAGACCTTTATTAGTTTTCCGGGACCGACGGCCGCATCTGCTTCGCCGGGTCCAACCGGCTCCATGCTGTCCTCCCTGTCACCCCGAGCCACACGTGCACCCGATCACCCGTACACCGTCTCCATCACAGACGTCGCCAACTTGTCGGGTCTCGAGGACGTGATGAAGACGACCAAAATCATCATCGGCTGCTTTGTGGCCATCACCTTCATGGCCGCCGTGATGTTGGTCGTCTTCTACAAACTTCGCAAGCAACACCAGCTGCACAAACACCACGGCCCGGCACGTGCCATTGAGATCATTAACGTCGAAGATGAGATCGGATCTGGTGGTGGAGCTAGCGGCATCGCGGGTGGGGGCACCGTCCATGCGGGAGTAGGAACAGGCGGAGGTGGCCAGAGTCCGAGAATGCACGAACCCGAGATCATGACCCTGCCAAGTGTTGGGCAACCCGATCACCTGAACCACTATTACAAAGCTCATCACTTCAACAACAACATTCTGGGCTTGAACATGTCCTCTGGAATGCTTAACAACAAACCCAACCAATCCTCCCAGAATCAGGCTCCAACCATGAAAATTTGCGATGGCTCGACTTCACCCCCCCTGCCGATTCCCATTCCCATGGCGATGACGTTCCACGGAACTCTGAAAGGTCTCAGTCACGGTCCCAACATGCAGACTGAGCCACTATTGCTTTCCAACGGTTCCAAGGAGAGCGTTCAGGAGACGCAGATCTGATCGCGCACACACACACACAGAAAGGAAGGCAGACTGGTTTGTATGCCAGCGTGACTGTCAACGTCTCTGACATGATGGAAGTCCGTTTCTTTCCGACAGATTCTATGGAATATTCCATTCAATGAACAGAGAGACAGGCTTTTACAGACGAAGTGGACATGGCGCTACTGAGTACATACGTGCCAAAGCAAGCGTCTTTTTTGCAGTTCCTATGAGTTGTGTCCTCGTATAAAATATAGTCTATATTAAAGTAGTGTAATTACATAAATGTTGGTTTGCCACAGTCCAGCGACACAATCACACAGATGTACAGCAGCTTACAGACCTGTATACAAGCATACACACATTTACACTTCCTGGAGGTTCCATTATTCATCTTACGTTCCTCACTAGGTAGTGTACCTGTGTGTGTGCGCGCTTGTGTGTGTGGAAGAGACGGCATATGCTGAGACTAATCCGGAAATAAAGACTTAAACCGCTGTGATCCAGAACACATGCTTACATTTCCATCGCTTTATAACGCCATTTGGAATCTAGCACAAGTGAGAATCCATTCATAAGCTCATTATCTGAATTTCAGAAGACACCAGTTTCAGGGTGACATACGTTTTCATTGTACGATACCCAGAAAGGAGGCAGAGAAAAGGCCTTTCCATGTGAAGACATCTTTGTGTGCTGTTTTTTTACACTGTCATCAGCAGACGTACTATGGTACCCGCCGCCAGCAAGCAAGCTCTTGTGCATATGTAAGTTTGAGAGATATCGAGCGTTTGTTTCCTTGTTAGTGCCAAATGAAAGAGCGATGTGTAAGGGCTAATTCACTGGCATTGGGTGTTGATTTTGATGTGCAGGGTGTCACCGAACGTGTCTGGAAAAGAAATCCCATTCCTTGGCTTTCGTTATCTGACGTACTTTCAAATGAACGGTGTAGGGTGACACTTTCTGTATTGGGAATCAGTCATGTAGGCTCATTTGAATTTGAGTCAAGTCCAAGACCGGAGAGTTTTGAGTGCAGATAAGCTGAATCTGGATTTGGTCTTGACTAGGACTCGAATGAGCCGATCAGATTGGTGAACAGAGGATTGATTTGTGACGTTTGTCCTTGTGTTCCACTAAAAGATTTCTTTATTTGTGCAATGAATAAGGCCGGGAACGTGTATTAGGAAAGGTCCATTTTTAAGCTTTATCGAGGCTTTGAAATATCCTGGGATGTACAGCACAGAGTTTGTCCGAGCTGACCCAGACACACTTTCAAACATTTTAGATTTTTTAAAGGGAGAATCCTGAAAATGCTCAGATTTTTCTGAACAAAGATTTTGCAATATGACTTAATCTAATGTAAAGATTTTCAAGTACTATAAAGTTTATAGATTGAATCGGTGGTCTGTGGCGAAGGTTTAAGCATCAGGGTTATTTGTGGACCGATGGAGCCATACAACAACCAACTTCTAGAAGTCGCTGCTGACTACATAAAGCATTTTATTGATCAAGGTCTTCATCCTTGAATAGCTTTGAGTTGTGTATTAACAATGTGCAATGTGCCATTAATGGAGTCGAGTACACATGCGTGTATCATTGTTATTGCTGCATTAAACTTTATTCCTTTATTAATTTCCAATTCATCATTTTCTTTTTATCAGGATGATGTCGTTAAAACAGATTGATCCTTTTCTTTCCCTAAAAGGATGAATTACGATGGGAACCTTCATAAATCAAATTACACTAAACTTGACAAATTGGGCAATTTGTTTCTGGATTTAATCTAGTTCTCCGCTTCCTAATTAATCTTTTTCATTTAGGCAAACCTTCATACATACATCAGCAATCTGAGGACATTAACCCCGATATCAGTCAACCGGTCCCTCAAATGTCTGCCTGCTATTCTTCAAAATTAAATTATGGGATAAACTCTGCATTTTTTTTTCGTTTCTTTTATTGTTTCTCCCTACAGTACAAAAGATGATTGTGTTTGAATATCCAGCATGGTTGCTTAGCAACAGCATCATTGCCAGGAAATGCTCTTAAAAGCGTATTGTAGCATCTGACCGTCATCTGCTGATGGGGAACATAGGTAAATCATAATTACGTCAATATAAGGAACAGGTTAGTTAATGTGAGGAACCTGTGTGGGCTCCGTGTCCTCAACAGTAGAAAATCTAACCGAGAAAAACACGTTGAGATTTGAAAAGATGTAAGCTTATCTTACAAATGCAAAAAAATCACATGCAGTAAAACGCTGATATGTAGTTGTATGCCAGATTTGAACATTTGAGCCTATCGTGTGCAGTCAGATGATGCTGAAATGACAAAATATATCACGTCTGTGACCGTAGAGACAGGGACACGATTCGAAGAGTAAACCCAGATACCTCAGTTTCTAACATCCTTGCCGTTTTTCTTCAATTCTTTCTCTTGTTTCAATGAAAAGGTTTGATGTGTTGACATGTTTCTATTAAAAAAATCTAAAGCAAAAGACTAAGTTAATAATTGGTTTTGACTTTAAAGCTATCAGACATCATCTAAAATCCACATCGGTATTGATTTCATGGCTTTTTCTAATTGTTTCAAGTCAAATCTGATTCACAGACTGAAGCTTTAATCGACTAGTCATGTTTGAATCTTTATATATTTTATGAACGTGACGTCGAAGGCTAAAGTCATCAGGAGGTAAATGAATTTCTCTGCTTTCATTCGGCGGGATGTTTTTCTCTGTGTTTGTTTTTTCTTGCATTGGTTTATGAGAGTTCATTTCAAATTTGCCCGAATTTTTCTATTTCTGATTTGGTAAATACTTTGTGGTCGCTGTGTATTTGAGCAAGACGTCAGATCGTGTTATGGACTTTAACTCTTTATGTGGCGGGTCTCTGTTTCTTTCTTCATCTCATACTGACCCATGTGTTCATGTATTGCCATGTATATAATCTAAAGATGTAAATATTCTCTATTTTTTGACGTACCATTAGCAAAACACAGTTCTTCAGGATATGAGGCAGAATTTTTGGAAATATGCATTTCTCTTTCGGTCTCTTGATTGGTAAATCTCATTGAAACATGTCCAGGTCAGATTTCACATCAAAATCAAATAAAAAAGCCTTTTTAGGAACTTTTACATTGTGACATTGTCATGACAGCTAACCACATTTAAGTGCCAAATTTCCATTGATGTTATAATGAGAAGTTAAACTTGTTTTTTTTTATTTATATTTGTCTCAATTTTGATTCTTATTAAATGCCAATTACTGAAATACATAAAATATATTTTTTTAAAAATTCAAATCAACATAAAGATGACAAATAGTACAATAAAGCATACTTTATTTTATATATAATATTATTAAATTACACTAATAAGAAATGTCATGAAAATGATTTCACAATGCAAAATAAGGTTTATTTTTATTTTGACTTTGATGTTTAATGTCATCCGGACATGTTTGTGATAGGTTAATGCATACGGTATATATTTCTCTCTAACTGTATTCCCCAGCGGAGATCTCTCATCATCTCTTTTGCATCTAAAACTACAGTACTGCTCCTGTAATGGCTCTGTTTCATTTAGCTCTGTTCTTTATTTGTTTACTTATTTATTTGTACTGAATATTTTATGTTTCTTTAGTTTTGTTTTTATATGTTGATGCTGTGTAGGTCAGCTGTGGAGAGTAAGTCGACTGCCCATCAGTTCTGGGTCAAAGGTTGTGGCAAATGCTTAACTGTGCGTGTAAGCCTCTGCAGTACGCCATTCACTACACAGAGACCATCTTTACCAATAAACATGGACATTTTGGCTTTAGTATCCTGACTGTGTCTCTTATGTTGTAGGTGCTGTAAGCCATTTTTAATGTCTGACATGTACAGAAATAGCAGTGGGTGTGGACGACACGTTTGTAGCGAGTGAGAATTTAAATCGATACATTTTGTCTGGAATTTATTATACATTTATTATGTATTCGGAATGGCGCTTGTTTCTTTTGGAGGGTGGGGTTTAAGAAAGAGGGTGTGGCCTAATTCAGTGGCTGAAGTAAGCCTGGCATAGAATTGTTTACATTTAGTCAAATTATCCCCAAATTTAGTCCAACTTTTCTTTACCAACTTCCAGATACATTAATAAATAAAATTAATTTATAAATTAAAGCGCTTGTCAATGTTTAAACCCAAGAATCCTTTATATTTCCAAAAACCTACAGCAATCGGACAATCAAAAATGCATATGTCTGCTCAGACCCTGACGTGGCGCTAGGCACTTTTCTACGTCAAAGACAGTTTTTATAAATATAGACTTTGCCGTGGATTTTTGCGTATTTACGATCAAATCGCATTTTATAAATGAGGCCACTGGTGTTGCTTCAAGAACTTAGATCTTAGATAGTAACACTGGACTTCACGTGGCAGCACTGCACCAAAATAAAATGTGTAAAAAAATTTCTTCAAAAAAATGACATCAGTTGAAAGAACATTAACGTAACATTTTTGATGATGTATTCAGATTTAGTTCATCTAGTTCATAGTTTGAGGGTTTCCAAATACCAAATGAATGATAAAGGTTTTATGATGGCGTTCAAGCTGTGAATAATAGACCACACAAAACACTCTGTGGTCAGCACAAACCATATTTACCAGCCTTTATGTCCTGTGGTCTGGATGTTTTTTTTTTTCTTCAAGCTTGCAGTTACACTGTTACCCAACAGAAAAGACCGTGCAACATTAATGGCATAATGTTATTTGCCACAAAAAATGACCTATACGGCACAAAATACATTTACCTGCCAAAAATATATTTTAAATAGGTGCTAAATACGTTTTGCAGATAGTAATGCTCAATTGAATATATTTTTTTAATTTGGAAATACATTTTGTTTTCACCTTTATCAACATATATTTCAAAATGTATTTTAATGGCAAGCAAATACATTTCAAATTTTACATCCCATATGGCAAAAATGCCAAAATATATTTTAAATATATGCTAAATACAACTTAATTTTATAGAGTATATTTTAAGTGGAAGAGAGTATATTTTAAGTGGAAAATTACAGAGCCCCTAAGGTGACATTGGAGTAAAAAAATCTAAAGTTTAGTTTCATGTGCTCACGTGAAACTATCGCATGCTCACACGATATAAATATAAACGCAGTAGTTTCACGTGCGCATGTGAAAGTTTCACGTGAGCATGCGATAGTTTCATGTGCGCATGCGAAACTACAAACTACACTTTATTTAATTTTTGCTCCATGTCCCCTTAGGGGCTCTGTAGAAAATATATTTAATTTGACCTTTTTAAAATTCTTATATTTGCAGGTTTGTAACATAAACAAAGTTTTTCTTCCAATGCAATGTGAATATATTTCCTTGGACTGAAATATATGGAGCACTAAATATATATTTTAATGCTTTAAACTGTATTTATTTTTATCAGCGAAAGATATTTTTTGTGAACATTCCAAAATATATTTCAGCAAATATATTATTTGGACATTTTGTATATTTTGAAATATATAAAAAATATATTTGTTGCCATATGTTATTCGTTTGTTTACTTTATATAGACGGTTTCATCAGTAACAACATAAACAAATGGCTTTCGTGAAAGAAACGTTAATTCCGGTAAACTTCGCAAAATATCAATAACACAGAGTCCTTTTATATTAGATTATTTCTGATAACAAGCAAAATAAACAACAACTAGATTACCTTAGTTGATATATCATACAGCGTATCACACTGAGCTAACTACTAAAATACTACAATGTTAACTACTGCTAAACTTCCCATCAAATAGCAGTAATCCATGATCGCCATCTCCTCTCCCACCAAAAACCAAAACATTTGTTATTTTCTTGAGGTATTTGTTCCAGAGCTTAGTTTAGACACTAGCCAGACCGTTAAACAAACAGAGACCATAAGTTAAGTTCCACCCAGACGCGTAACCACGTCAACGCACGTGGGTCCGATGAAACCGTCTATAACCATCAATGGTTACATAAAGGCTTATAATACAAATGTGTATATTATTAGTCAAAAAATTTGACCATGGACCACAAAACCAATCATATGTAGCAAGGGTATATTTGTAGCAATAGCCAACAATATATTGTATGGGTCAATATCATTGATTTTTTGCCAAAAATAATTAGGTTATTAAGTAAAGATCACGTTCCATGAAGTTATTTTTATAAATTTCATACCGTAGCTATATATACTTTTTTTTAAAATCATTTTTAATATGTGTTGCTAAGGACTTTCTCAATATTTATATTTTTTGCACCCTCAGATTCCAGACTTTCAACAGTTGTATCTCACCAAATATTGTCATATCCTAACAAACCATACATCAATGGAAAGATTATTTATTCATATGAGTCTCAATTAATGTTTATTTTTATTTTAATGTATATCAACAACCATGTATATCAGTGATCCTGTCTTTAAAATCCAGACTAAAGTCTCATAATCTAATGATGATGAGATTATGATCATAAAATCATACAATTTTGACATGACCTTAGTCTCGCAATATTAAAGATTTCAAGATTATATTATATTCTGTATATATATATATTTAACATTATGTAAGGTGAATTTATGTAGAAAACTGTAAAATACAAATGACTTCAGATGGATTTTCACAGACAGTGTGTTCACAGGATTACTGTGTTATAAAATTGCGTATCTAATGTACACTTTTTGATTGTACTACTCATAAGATTCCTTGAAGACTTCAATACTCCTAATAATCTCATTCATGATTGGTCACCCCAGAAAACTGGAAGTGCTTTAACAATACAAACCTTAAGAGGTTTGTTTCTAGGGGTTAATCCCAGTTTTCCTGTAGCATCACCTACAGTTTACTCCACATACTTCCTGCATAGACCGCCTGCTCCCGCTGCAGCGTTACCATAGCAACTGTGAAATGTGGGAAACCCTCTGTCCTTCAAAACGGGTGGGGGTTGCTGGTGATCGAGTGATTGAGCGATGATTATCACATCAGTATGTATGTTTTAAAATCAGACTCTATACATTTCTGTGTTTTTCTATATAGTCTGTGCCTGTCAAGCGACACCTTTCGATGGTTTTTAGGATGCCATCAACATAGCATTGAATCTTTGGTTGGTTTATAACTGGATGACTATGAACTGGTCAATCCGAAGGCGTGCTACGGGATGCCGCTTACGTCGAGTGCATAATGCTGACGTGTTATCTTTCATGCACAATGGCTAATTGTACTTCTTGTTGTAAAGATGATTTTTATTTAGTTTGGAGAGGTGCTGATGCTGTCATGTTTACACCAGCATGTAATAGTTTATATTGGATGGTTATCCAAGCTATTGCTAGTTGTTCTTAATCAGATTCAAGTGCTGAACATCTGTGAACATTGGACGTCTGCATCAGTAGAGGCCTCTGTTTCCATGACAACCACAGGCTGAAAATAGCCACCCCCTCTTTCTCTCTCTCTCTCTCTCTCTAACATGCATGTATTTATTGTCTCTGAAGACATGCCAATGTTTTTTCTCCTTTCCTTGCAGTCTGACTCTCCTCTCCGCTCCTCTCATTGGCGCTCCCCTCCCCTTTGCTTTGCAAACCTCACCTTTCTGCTCTCCCCTCTCCTCTGCCGTTCCCCCCTCCATCTCAGCAGATATATAGTCGCTCAGTTACCATGGAAACCTCTAGAAACTATGGTGATGGGTCTTACAGCATCGCCTCAGCAGTGGCTAAACACAACTGCATACAACGATTTATGCAAATTAATACAGTAAATTGTCCGAGTCAAACCGAGAAGACATTATTTTGTTTATTATTCCAAGTGGTCTTGATATTTGACTGCAAGCGATATTTGCGAGATGGGTTTTGGTAAGAAAATGCAGTGTGTTTTGATAATGAAACACATGCAGAGTTAAATGTGTCAAAATGCATTTTGCATTACTACACTATTGGACTAACACATCATTTGTATACAAATAGAAAAACCAAATGATTTTGCTTTATATCACACAGCTTCAGATACCAGAATATAACAGTTTATATTATGCACATGATGGCCATGAGAGTTGGTGTCTTTAGCTCACGGTAATCGATCACACTTTACCCAAAACGCATCAAACATTTCTAACAATATTTTCTCTAAACGAAAAGGTTTTATGTTTTTCATCTAAACAAAAAACAAGCGTCTCATGCATGCATACATGTACGTTGCACGACGTCAGCGGTTGCTATAGTTTTGATCAAAATACTTCTCATTGGGCTAAATGCAGTCAAGCAAGTGTTTATTCAAATCCTTCAAACGCTACAGAACCGGAGTAAATGTTAAGCACATATGAGCCAGCGTTCAAATTAATAGATGTTATTTCATTCATACAGGAGGTCTGGCAAACACCACTGATTTTAAAACACAAGTTTATTATTTTCAATAGATGTCATTTCCTCTTCATTTCATCACTGTTGTTGAAGCGGTTTCCATTTATATTATTCCTTCTTCTCATGGGGCGTAGCTGAGGTTAACAGAGAAAGAGAAAAGAAAGAAATGATCAAAATAGATCTGATATTCTCTGCCTTTTTCAACAGTGTGACCAATGTAGTTACACTGACAGATAAGCTTTTATTGTCTTTGGACATGCATCTTGTTACATGAAGATATCATGGTAATACTGCAATAAGTAATACAACCCTACTTCAAGGCATTTTGTGGTATAGTCACGAAACATTTGATTTATTTATTCGTGTTCATGGATACGATTTCTCACTTTTCTATAAATTGTTTTTCGTGTCCCCAGCACGACCCTCTTTCCCGTGTCATTTTATGTATTGTTTTTTCCACCCCCCATCATTGTCGTTTAGGGTTAGATTTGGTGTTTATTGGTTTCTACATGTTATTCTTCTGGTTTTGAAACTATTTTCTCTTTGGGTTGGGTTAAAGTTGCGGTTTGAGCAGTGCCGTCCGGTTACTTTTCTTTTGAGGAACGCAAATTTAAAATCTGTGTTAGAAGTGTCATTCGTGTTGCTCATAAGGGCAAAATATGTGTTCATTGCGTCATGTGGATCATGTGCATCATGTGTCTTGTCAAAATACATGCCTGCTGCATACCCCACTTGAGTTAAAAAACAAATACATAAAATGACATGAAAAAGAAAGTTGTGCTACGGACATGAAAAACTATTTATAGAAATCTGAGTGACACAAAAAAGACATAGAATAGAATAGAATACAACTTTATTGTCCAACCAAGGCTGGAAAATTGTCTTTGGTCTCATTCATGCTCAATAAAAAAAATAAAAAAAAAACGGAAAATCATGTCCATGAACACGAATAAATAAATGAAATATTTTGTGACTATACCACAACATGCCTTGAGATTGGGTTGAAATAATATAGTATTATTTCAGTGCCACAATACAGTATAACCCCCTCAAAAGATATTTATTAGAAATTCTGGTAAATGAGGCCACCCCACGTAAAAACGAAGTATACTTGAATATACTAAAAATATACTTTTGTAGTACATTATTTTTTGTGCTAAATAAAACATAACAAACGGGCAAATATAATTACAAGTATAGGTCCTACTTCAGTGCACTTTAAAATGTTATGCTAAATACCAGTAATACTTGAATAAATACTGCACACTTTGGGGCGGTTTACCAGGAAGGGATAGACTAGTCCTAGACTAAAATAAATGTAAGAGCTTTTCAAACTAAATACAACTTGCACTGTCATATCTTAAAATACACCATTGCCCTTTGTTTTGCCTCAAAATGCACACCAGTAATGTGTTTATTAAGGTATGTTTGTTAAAACTAGTTGTATTTCCTAATTAAACTAAGGCCTAATCCTGGTTTAAGATAATCCTTGTCCGGGAAACCACCCCTTTAAGTTTATTTTAAAAAGTACTAAAGATTAATTCTTTATATATTAAGTGTATTTTAGTGCACTTATTTTACCCAGGACATTCTGGCATACCACACTGTAAAAAGTGAAAATTAAAAAATTACCTAAAATAAATAAATAAATAAATAAATAAATTCAACTTATTTTTTCACATTTAAGTTAAAAGAAATAAAAAAAATTATGTTACCAATTTAAGTACTTTTTTTAAGTTTCTGCATATTGAGACATTATATTTACTATTTTAAAGGTGCCAAAGAATGCATTGAAAAAATATGTTAAAATGTTCCTTGATATCTAAATAGAAGTTATGAAACTTTAATAAGTGCAAAAATGATCGAGAGACAATTTTACATGTCCATTTACAACCCTAGGACTTCTCCTTTGAATGAAGTAGTATATTTTTGCACTATTTGGAGAAGTCATGAATAATAAGGTTAGGGTTGGTGTAATGTTGAGATTGGTCTGTTTTCCATCAGTCTTCTGCATGCCCAAGTTTTACATAAGGAGGAGGAAACAATCGTGTTTTAGGGCTCACGATATGTCATTACCATGTACAAAACTCTTACTATTCATCTACGCCTAGGTAAATATAGTTTTTTTATTCTACAGCACCTTTAAATCTACTAACCCGCAACTAATGAACTTTACAATACTTATAAATCTGATTGAAAACAAACAACCCTAAACTGTAAAAAAGCACGGCATTTTTGTCAAATCAACATAATTGTTACGTTACTTTAACTTAAATTAAGTTTAACAATTTCAACTTGTTTTTTCTAAGTTTTTCAAAACTTAATATAGTAGGTTGGATTGACTTGCAAAACCGAGTTGTTGGTTCGAAATTGCAGCAAAACTTTGTGCTGCATTTTTACACCATAGTCAGAATACAGTGTTCATAAAGAGCAATAAAACATGGATTACATCTATGTATAAATAAATAAATAGCTTGTCATATTACATTTGCATATCATTTGCATGTTCTATGTTTTAAATTATACTGAACACAAAGGCATAAATAACTTTTCCTACAATGTTCAGTGAAAAAACAATGAAACCATTTGACCTGACGCATTTAGGTTATATGCATATTATAGAACAAACAAACATGTTTTGGATTAATGCTTTTTGGTCTACATTAAATATATGCAAACATGTGCATAATATCAACAATAATATGAGTTGTATTTGCTATTTTTAATGCTCCATTGATTCTCAATGACAAATAAAGAAGGTGATGATATCTACATTAGTCAAAAGAGATTAGGCATGACCTTCTTAATGTCATTATTTCTTAATGAAGTAAACGGATACATGTTTGTAAAACTCAGTGTGTAGTCAGATAACTAATGCACTTCAAAGCTCATTCGCCTGGAAATGTTGGATTGCAATGCCCTCCTGCTTATTTATAATATCTGTGGGTCAAATGATGTCTTAAAACATAACATTATAAAGGGTTTCTTGATCATGAGGTTTGCTAGAAAACATGATGCAGCAGTTTCATTAAAGAAACACGAAGGCGTTCCTGTATGCGGTTCGCCATCTAGTGTTATAATCCAGTACTCCGCTTATTCACATTACCTCTGATTTCCAGTTTACATTCCACGGCATCTTCTCCGAGTTCATTGACAGCCTTGCAGGTGTATTTTCCACTATCAAAGGTGCTGGGCTTACGGATGTTTAGAGTCACAACTCCCTGATTATTCTGCATCAGGAACTTTGGATCATCACCTATGATCATCTTATTCTTCATCCAGATAATCTTGGGCTGCATGGACAGACAAATGGGTGATGTTATTTTATGCAATTGCTTTCAACAGTGAAGTTTAATGCTTATTCATTCTTTTCACATTTGTGGCATTTCAGTCAAATTAGTTTAATATTTAAATTGAGAAACAAATGTAAATGAGGTTCCATGATGATAAATGTATAAATGACAAAACCTCACCCTTTTAATACAGAGTAAGTGCATTTAGTTGTTCATATCTTGGGTCTCTTACCTTCGGGAAGCCTCTGACTGCGCAGCTGATGGCTGTACTGTAACCCATAGTCACAGATCTGTCAACCAGCGGAGCCGTGAATTTCGGAGCACAGTTCATATCCATTTCTTTGTAAGGAGAAACTTTATGTGCCGTATCTGATGGTTAGAAACGTTGAGAAATGAATGTTAAATCTTTAAACTAGGGCTACAACTAACATTTTTATATTCATGACTTTTTTTAAATTAATTAATAAATCCTGTTCATGGATGATGTAATATTTCTAATGTCAAAAATCTTACATATTGTGTCTTAAACAGGGTTGCACGATATTTAAGAAAAATGCAATATAAAACAGCTTGCTAAATAAGGAGTTATTGTACCTCTGGCTGTCACGATTATGAAATGTGGCTGACGGTTAATTGTCTAATAAATTGTGCCGATTATGATGATAAATTGACTGTTTTATTGCTTTGACATTTAATTCTTATACATTTTTTGTTTATAAAATAATTTCACACGTTGTAATTATAAAATTAAATCAAGGTTTTTCAAGGTTTACCTGAAAGTAAATACATATATTTAAAAGTGATTTTTTGCCTTTATTGATAGTAAGTAATGGAGAGGCGACAGGAAAGTACAGGGTGAAGAGAGGGCTATGGGATTGCCAAAGGACCTCGAGCCGAGATTCGAACTCGGGTCGCAGGAAGTGTGTTTGCACCATATGTCGGAGCACTACACCATTGGCTCCGACTAAAAGTCATTTTTTAATGAAATAAAATCCTACTAGGGTCATATTAGCACTGGACCACATGTCTGTAGTGGCTGCAAAAAAAAATTCCTTACAGATCCTTAAAAATAGCATCCTTCACTTCCCTAAATTTGGATTTGCTGTTTTAGATGTTATATCTGGCAGTTCATACTTCTTATCAAAGTTTTGCAGCATTTCTTTAAACATTGTTTTTCCACTGTATTGAATGGCTTTGCAATGTATCGTGTTATACTGTCATTCAAGGAGCGCCATTAAATAATGTCTCATTTATACAGGCGCTGCAGCTCCCCCTTGTGTTTTTTAGAGACATGTGCAATCATTGCGGTGACCTGAAATCATGGCGATGAGGTCAAACAATCGCGATGAGACGATTATTTAATCATTGTGAGAGTTACATTAAGTTTCATATTTTTTTCTAGGAAAAGAAAGCATCCCTCTCAGCAGTGTCTTCACTATATCCATCAACCTTAAACTCTGACTTTACATACTGTAACAGTTTGAAGTATTGAAATGTGGTTTTTGCAAACCATTGCAATATTTAATTAATTTCTTTATATATTGTGGCCTTGACTTTTAAAAGAAATTTAAAATAATAGTGGAGTCCAATCTACAACTATAACAATAAAGATACAAAGAAACAATATCACTGGGATCACGTATGATTTAAAGATAAACATTCATGCAGTTTATGGCACTGACCGGTTTTAGAAATGACAGCTGTGTTCTTGCTCATGCAGGGATCTTCACTGAGACCAACGAGATTCTCGCTGTAGACACGAAACATGTACTCGTTTCCAATGATGAGGTCAGAGACGGTACAGTGAGTGCGTCGATTGTGTTCATAGACGGTAAACCACTCCTTCAAAGTGCAAGAATTACAGTCGATTGATTAGTTTTTATAAAAACACTTCAGCTTAAAACTCAAACTCAAATACATGAAAGAAGTCATGACAGAATTTTATTTTTGTTAACAAATCCCTTAATGAAGGTTAGTGTGGCTAAGTGGAAATCGTATCTCTCACCATGGTTTTTTTGTCAGCCTTCTGAATTGTATATCCAGTGATCTCAGTGTTGCCGTCATCTCTGGGTGCTGTCCATTCCAAAGCCGCATTGAAACCCCAGACATCGGTCACATGCACCTTGGTTGGAGCTCCAGGTTTATCTGTGAAGAGAGTTCAGGAGTCATGAAGTTCAGGATGTTTTGCACACAGAATGGCGATCATCATAGCAACTAAAAGAAATACTAAACTGCATAAATGTATTTATATATATAATTGTCATTAAATTTAGTTCATCAAATGAATTTTCCAATACGGAAACTGCAATTCATCGACTGGCCACAAGAGACAGTCAATGTCATAGACCCCCTAATGTTAAAGCTCACATAACACACGCTGTTTCTGCATTTCTGATGTTAATCTGGAGTATCTATAGAGTGGTATTACATCCTTTATATCTCTAAAGAGTCTTTAGTTTAATCAGATTTATAAAAGAAAGATTAGCTTTACCGAATCTTTCCGATAACGTACGAAAAAATGAAGAAGGAGGAGTTACTTCCGCGGGAGGAGCGAGTACGAGTCATGCAACACTATACAACACTGTTTAACTTATGATTCACTACATGTCCGTGTCAGAAGTCTTACTTACCGCATGCAACTCATGACCCGGTTGGAAAATCCACCGCATCAAACACACACGGCAAACTCCGCAGCTACCCCGGATAATAAACTATATCCATTGTTTTCATAAGGCTGGCTTTCTTCTCCTTACATCCAAAAACACACTTCTGCTTTCGTGCCATTGTTGAGTTTTGAAATTAAACAAAGCTGTCACATGATGTTTGTAAGTTCTAGCGTCTCCCGCTGATTGACGGGTGGGAGGGGTTTTCCAGGGGAAGTGCCCATATAAAGAATTGATACGTATAGAAACGTCAGCTGGACCCGTAATGGAAAAAACTTTTCAAAACTTGTATGAACCCTGGCGAAGTGCATTCGGCACAGAAATACTCTGTAACTCTGTAATGAGGAAACAACTCTAAAACTGTGTCAATAAGTCTGAATGCATGAAATATAATTACACCACCCCTTTAAAGGAAATCTATGTTCTCACCTACGACGCGTATATCAATGGTGGCCGTGTCTTCCATATTCTCGATTTTTACGACAAGAGTGTATTTTCCTGAATGTTCTCTTTCAGCAGAGCGGATGAAGAGGATAGTGTCGACGTTTGTATTCCTGACACCCACTTTCTTTTCATCCACGGGTTGTCCATCCTTAAACCACTGCACGAGAGGTCGAGGTTTTCCCTGCACATTCACATAAATGGTTTTAAACAATATTCTTTAACACACATATAAGTTATTTAAGCAATACGGTACCACAGTTATCAACCAATCAGCACCAAGACTGTCAGCTTTAAATGAAAAACACACTCCCTGGAAGGGGATGAGAAGGTTGAGTTTCTCACCAACTTTTCTGATGTACTTTGTTCTGAGCTCACGAGGAAGACGGATTTTGGGATGTTCTGAACGGAAAGGCAAACGTTACTGATAGGGAACAGAGATATGATAGAGATGCACTTTCTTGAATTTCTTTTTACCCATAATCTCTCTGACGGTGACCGGCTGACTGAGCAGCGCAGGTGGACTGCGGCCTGCGATGTTTACAGCCACCACACGGAAATTCACCTTCTCACCGGTGGGCAAGTTTCTCACCACAAAACTCTGACGCTCGACTGGGTCGGTGTTTGCAGGGTGCCACTCCGTTTCTGATAGATGAAAACAGTGTCAGGATGATTAAAGCATGATTTAAATTATTGATATAAGCTTCCTCTTGTGTCTTTTTGCCATAGAGCGCCATAGGGCTGATGTATTTTTGTGGCAAAACCCAGAAGCGAGTTAACATATTTGCACTTCCATCTAGGTTTTTTGAATTATCCTTAAATATAATCTTGGGTTAACACAAGCCCAAAATATTTTCACGTTTTATTTTATGACATAAAGCAAACCAGAAATATCATCACTCGTAACTTTTTAATGCTTTAACGTGTCTTAAAAAGTTGCTTCATGGGACTACAAACATCTTCATGCATGAAGATCTCAAAATGACGCAACATGGGCACAATTCCCAACAAAGATTCAACCACAGAGGATTTCCTTATCATGGAACATGTTTTTAAATGTGTTTAATAAAGTTTGAAAGAAGCCTGGTGGTGATGACGTTGATGTTGAGAGATAGTTGTGTAGTGTTGCAAATACGCGAATAGACGCAATGCGAATGACACAAATTGGCTGTCGTGATTGCCGTGAAAACATACACTTTTCGCCTCAAACGTGTCTTCGCACAAGTTGAAAATATTCAACTAAAGCAAAAAATTCAAATAAAGTTAAATCCCGCGAGTAACATAGAGCGAGGAACACGATGTTTCACGTTTGGTGTGTACGCAGCATAAGGTTAGCATTAAATATCTAGTAAATGCATTTAGACTTTAAAATTCATATATGTTGTGTTCATCTGTGAAAATTACCTTGTTGGTCAAAATGTGTATGTGTCATAAACTTTTGTTAAATGCAAAGTTTTTGTGAAAAAAAACAGTATCCAACTAACTTCCGGGTTGGCCAACAAAAATACGTCATACCTGCGGCACTCAATTTAGTTTCATGATATTTGTCTTTTGAAAGCTTCAGTAAGCAAAAATGTTGCAGTTTAATTTATTCCTTTGAACTGGTTCATATTGTGTTTCATTTGTTCATACATTAATGTTTTAATAAAAGTATATGTATGTAAATACTGCTGTGTATTTGCACCAATATATTGCGGTTATATTAAGGTTGTTGGGTTGAAATTGTATCAGATACTCTAATTGAACAAATTTCAAAACAAATGCATAAATAATCAGTATTGAAAACATTAAAATATAATTTTTAAGCTATACAGTATGTGACCCAGTTTGTAAAACACAGCTTAAGTAATTCTTTGTGTTTCCAATATAAAGTCATCCTACATAAATGTAAAGATATAACATTGATATCTTTAACTCTTTCCCCGCCAATGACGAGTGATCTCAATTAAGAGAAAACATTGATGGCGCACTTACACAATTTATGAAAAAACTGAAATCAAAATGTTATTTACTAATTTTAAACTCCGTGTATGTTTTGATAATCGCTCTGAATCTGATCTCTAACAAAAATCTTTCATTTTAGCTTTTTGCTAAAAAATTTTTTTTTAAAGACAAATACCAATTTTTATACCAAGCCCCTAAGATGCCATTCGGGTAAAAAAAATCTAAAGTTTAGTTTCATGCATGTGCTCACGTGAAACTTTCGCATGCTCACGTGAAACTTTATGTGCAGAATTTTTTTAAAAGTTTAGTTTCGAAACTTTCACATGCGCACGCAATAGTTTCACACGCAAAACACGATAGTTTCACATGCGCACGCGATAGTTTCACACGCAAAACACGATAGTTTCACATGCGCACACGATAGTTTCACACGCAAAACACGATAGTTTCACTTGAGCATGCGATAGTTTCACGTGTGCACGTGAAACTAAACTTTATTTAATTTTTGCTCCATGTCAACTTAAGGGCTCCGAGTTTATAAGCAGAGAAAAAAATCCCTGTTTTTATTGTTGGTTTAAAAGCAGAATGTCTGTTTTTTGATTTGATATAAAAATATATAAATATACAAATATAAGAAAATTTTCCTGGAAGGCTTTTTGTGAAACTTTTGTGAAAATCACAAAAAAGCTGGCGGGCAACTTTATTTAAAAAAAAAAGGCTGGCGGCAAATGAGTTAATCTTGAGTCAATCTGAAATATTAAAATTAATGTTTAGAAAACCAACGTACAGTATATTTTGCTAAATAATAAAATGTAGTGTCAATAAAATAATTAATTTCATCATTTTATGATTACTTGAATATTGTTATTTACGGCAATAAACACACATTACCTATTTTCATCATGAATACTTTGATGCTTTAAACATTTTAATGTCGTACAGGAACTTCGATCAAGTGGTAAAATAGGAATTGGTGTAAAAACCACTGTGTGCCACAATCCCAAGTGTTTGTGTATACAGTAAGAGATGTGAAGAGGACTCACCGCCCTCCTTACAGAACTCTATCATGTATCCATCCAGACCTCCAGCTCCAATCCTCTCAGGAGCCAACCACTTCAGCGAGCACGTCGTGTCTGTCACATCATCCACCGTCAGTTTGGTGGGTTCGCTGGTGGGCGCTAGAAAAGACGACAGGAGGCGAACTCAGAAGAGAAAGCAGGAGACAACACAAAGATGTAACAGGAGAACAGTACGCCTCCTCACCGATTGGCATAAACGGTTTGGAATGAACACTGGGAGCCGAAATGCCGACTCCATTGACGGCGTAAACTCTCATCTCGTACAGGACGCCCTCAATCATACGCTTGGCTTCGTATGTTGTCCCTTCATAAACTTCAAAATTAAGTTTCGTCCATCTAGATGAGCCTTTCTTCTTCCTCTCCATCAGATATCCTGAGAAACAAAAACAGATTTTAATTAAGATATATTTTTAGGTGTGTGTGTGTGTGTCTGGTGAGATTTTGTGCTCTCTTACCTTTTAAAGGTGCTCCTCCATCAAACTTTGGAGGCTCCCATGTAATAGTGGCACAATCTTCTCCAACTCCGGTACACTTCACATGCTCGGGTGGGTCAGGAACATCTGCAACACAGGAGAACCATCATGAAGATATACAGTGAAGCCATCTGTAACCACATTTAGGTGAGACGATCCTAAAGGTTGCCGAAACCAAGACTGCAGTATCCAGTTTGGTTTGGTGGATGGTCACAGGGGCACAAAAGCATTCAGGTTATTGAGGATTTTCATGCATACTTCACCGAGATAAAGATGGAGTGCAGGAACATCTATGATTTTAATGTAAAGGTTGGCCTTGTCTTCTCCTGCAGGGTTGGTGACTGTGATGGAGTAGTTTCCCTCATCATCTCGTTCAGCTCCCTCAATGATGAAACTGCTCGAGTCTTTCTTGTTCTCCACGCGCACACGGCCCTCTACTTCTGTTAATGGCTGTGAAGCAAAAAGATACGAGAGCTTTAAGAAGCTTGATGTTTGTGAGTCGATGTGACGCATGGGTAAAGGAGCGGTCACACTACACTTTTCGCTCCATTGACCTCCCTTCATAAGCATGCGAATTCATCAGACTGGAAACACAAGCTCGTGGAAAGATTTTGCTGTGTACCAAAGTTGAAGTCTGGTGAACTCTGACCTGCGAATTCGTATCATGGAGACATGCGACCAGTAAAAAAAACAATAAGTGGCCTTTCTCTCTACAAAATAATGGACGAAGCGCTCCCGCCCATATTCACAGTAACGTCTGAATATAGTCTAGTGTGACCGACCGTCAAATATATATATTATTCTATATAGTTTACACTTTGAGTCCTGTTTTATTCTTTTTAACATATTTGAAAATGTTTTTATTAAAATCACATTTATTTTCTTTAATTGTTATTTTACATTCTCATGTATCTTTGTTTTTATTGTGATTTTATCGTGTGTCTCTTATTTTTACATATTTTTATTTTTATTATCTTATAAATTGTTTTCTCATTTCTATGTGAAGCACTTTGAATGACCTCTGTGGATGAAATGTGCTATACTTGCCTAGTTCAGATTTATTAAACTTATTGTGACTCGAACCACGTTCAAACCCAGATCAGCTGTTCTTAAGTGCCCCCACTACACGAGGTTTAACCCACATGTCCACATCTCTGACTTCTTTATAAACAAGTACCGTTTATTAACTCTTTCCTCGCCATTGATGAGTTATCTCGTCAATTAAAAGAAAACATTTGCATAAAAAAGGTGTTTCTGATGAATTTTTATGTTAATCTGTAATATTATCCACTAGATGGATAATCAATTTATGAAAAGAAAAATGGAAGCAGGGTTCCAGCACCTTAGTTAACTTCAAATTTAAGGACCTATCAAGGACTTTCCAGGTCCAGTACCCTCAAATTCAAGGACTAAATGTGGGGACACATTTTAAGTGAGATCAAGGTTACATCGTGTTACCTTTTAAGATACATTGTTACAGTTCCCTTTCGAGGGAACTCCCACTGCGTCACTGTGGTGACACTTTGGGGACGCCTCCAGGGGTAAGTGTGTCTGAATGTGTATATCAAATTCAACCAATGGTAAGGCTTAACGACATAGACAGGGTAACACGGGAGCCAGTAAGTATATCACTATCTGAAATATTGTCAAAGACGGCGTTACAGGGACGCAGGAAGTATGGCAAGAGAGACGCAGCGTCTCGTCCCCTTCTCAGGGAACAACAGTTACATACATAACCCGAGACGTTTTCATGTGTCAAACACAAAAAAAAGCGAAAAAGCATTTTGGTATGAATCAACATTCACATACAGAAGATATAAGCATTTAAAGCAAACAGTTTAGCATTAAAAAGTCTAGAATTTTTATGATATTATCCTACACTACACAGGGAATAATATAGATTTTTTTTTTCAGAAAACTTAGATTCTTAGAAACTTAGTATAAGTAGCAGTTTTAATGACCTGTATCTATGTATGTATATTTTCAAAAACTTCCCATGGCCTTGAATCCCCCCCCCAGATTCACAAACTTTCAAGGATTTCAAGGACCCGTGAGAACCCTGCTGAAGCCAAAACGTTATTTACTAATTTTAAACTCCGTGTATGTTTAATAATAATTATTCCGAATCTGATCTCTAACAAAATTCCTTCACAAAAATGCAGATTTTTGCTAAAAAAAGTGTATTAATAAAGAAACATACCCATATTTAAGAGTTCATAAACAGAGAAAAAAATATAGATAGGATGACATGTTTTTTTCCCGCTTTGTTTGTTTGTTTAAAAGCAGAGGGTCTGGTCTTTCATTTGATATATTTGTATCTTTATATATTTTTAGACGAAAATTTCCCTGGAAGGCATTTTGTGAAACTTTTGTGAATTCACAAAACAATACTTGCGGGCAACTTTAAAAAAAGTCTGGCGGGGAATTAGTTAATTGTTTCATAAAGTTAAGTTACATTTTTGAGGTCAACGTCACACGGGTGTACAGGTACCTTGTCTTGCTTCTTCCAGGAGACGGTAGGCGCTGGCTCTCCTGTAATTTCCACATCCAGACGCAGCTTGTTTCCAGCAACGACAATGATGGTGTTCTGAGCAACCTTGTTACCACCTACATCCAGATGAATCTTGGGAGGTTCTTAAAAAGATCACGGACAAACAGAGTTAGAGAGCAAATGGTCCCACATCACCTAATTAATATTCATGAGCCATGTCGATGAGGTTCACTCAACACACAAAGCAGAACAAAGTTATTATTTTGTACTTAAGCAAAATCTGTGTGAAACTTACCTTGTCTAGGTACGTAGTCAATCTTGATTTCTGCATGAAAAACAACAGTTTGATTATGAACATGCCAAAACAAATGTCTATGGTTTGTACAGTGAAATGATTTTAGGGTTTAGTCTCACCCAGGAAGTTGAGTTTAGCGGATATAGAAAGCGCATATCCGTCCGGGATGAAAGTGTAATCGCCAGCATCTTGTGGCTTTACGTTGTCAATGACCAAACGATGCATCCTGGAATCATTTTGGAGTTAATGTGGAATATCAAACATGGAGAATGACACTACTTTAGCTTGTATTTAAGAGAAGCCAACCTGCCAATGTGAGTAATCTTGATGCGATCACTCGGTTGAACTTCCACGCCATCTTTGAACCATTTTCCAGTGACCTTCTCATCTGACACCTCACACTTGAACAACGCCTGCTCGGCCGATTTAACCGTGAGATCTGCGAAACTTTGCAACACCTCCAGTTCCTTCTCTGGGTGTTAAAAGAGCGGAAAAAAGTTAATAAAGATGAGTTTTTGCATAACCTGCTAAAGTGCTTATTAATGAAAAAAATGGATGATAATGAGGTGAGATAAAGGTGTTACCTTCAACGATAAGTTCACCCTTTGAATGGCCTCCATTAGTAAAGACGTAGAACATCCCATTGTCCTCAAGTTGAGCCTCTTGGATAATCAGCCAATGACGTTTGCCGTCCTTTTTAAAGCGGTACTTTGTGTTTTTATCGTCACGTGTCAGCTCCAAGTTTTCAAACATCCAGATTACATAGCACATAATAAACGTACACTTCATCAAAATGGCAATTTAACTTTAGCAAACCAAAATTTTTTATTTTCGACAATGTATTTGTTTCAGAGATCAGTTTAGCCACTAGCCAGACCCCAAAAAATAAATACAAATCAAGGGCCCTATTTTAACGATCTAAGCGCATTGTCTTAAGCGCACGGTCTAAATGGGCATGTCGGATGCCACTTTTGCTAATTTAACGACGGGAAAAATGGTTTGTGTGCCGAGCGCACGGTCGAAAAGGGTTGTACCAATTCTAGTAATGAGTAATGGGTGTGTTTTTGGCGTAATTTGTAATAAACCAATGGGAGTCTCATCTCTCATCCCCTTTTAAAGCCAGTTGTGCTGGTGATATGACTAATCCCTTTTTAGATGACGGACTTTGTAAACTGAAAAACTAAACGCAGGAAGAAAACCCCCAGTTTAAGAATAATGTTAAAAAATTATGTTGTTTTCATTTGAATTGAAAATTTAAATTTTTTTGATTAAAACTTTTAAAAGCCTTTTTCTTTCAGTCATATAAGTACAAATAGCAGTCTTTTAATTGCTGTAAATGTAGGCTATTGATATCCTACATAATCATTGTAATCTCATAAAATAATTTGCAAATATGCAATAAAAGGTTTGTACTCTAAAAATACAAACAAGAGATAAAGAATTTACAAAAAACGTGTGGAGAGCCAAAGCTTTTCAGCACTGGAACAGTGCCATATGGGATTTTTTAAAAGCATTACTTAAAATGTTTCTCATCTCACCATATCCACAAGTCATCATATACAATAAATACGTGGGGTAGCATTTAAAAAACATTTAAAAATAGATGCATTTATTTACTTACCAAGCTACAGGTGAAGCAGCTCTTTACGCCTTTTCAACGCCTCATAATCGGTCCTCATTTATGTCCAAGAGACTCAATAATAATCTTTTATATTTCAATCATTTAATCTTTTTATATTTGAAAAGCGTTTTTGTGCTGCTGAGCATTCATGTATGTGATAAGCAAACCACCGTTGTCGTCCTGTATAGGCGCATATTTCTAAAGCGCTCTTTAAATAACAAAAAACATATTGCATACACATTTTACTTGCCTCAAAATAGCAACGTGCCAACAATGCGCCTGAACACACCTCGTTTTTAGATCAGAACACCCATGGGCGCAAACATGGGCGCAAATGCATTTGGTATTTAAACATGGCGCTAAACGTGAAAATTATAATTGCGCCGGGTCAAAACTAGCAAAATACACTTGCGTCGCGCTTTGCGCTGCATTGGGCTGTATTGCGCCGGGTGTATGATAGAGCTCCAAAAGTTTATTTCGGTTTAGGCATGTAAACGCAACAACGCACATGTGTCCAATGAAACCGTCTACATGCTTTAGAACAGAGGTGGGCAAACTAGGGCCAAATACGGCACTTTTATCTGGCCTGCGAAGCAGTTTATAATTAGATTAAACATTGTGTTAAACATAGGCATGGTGGCCTAAGACTATTTTTGGTTGTCATTAGTAAGGTAAAACATTTATATCTTGTGTGTGTTTACCAGATTACGTGTGCTCCCTCTTCAGACACTTCAATCTCAAACTCAACTCTCTCTCCAACCACAACATGATAATCATCCAGCAGTTTAGTGATGGTAATTGGAGGTTCTTTAAGACAACATTACAGTATTTCTACTAGAAATATGAATTGTTTATTTTTTACATATAGCATCTCAAATTAAACATTTTCATAAATGTCAAGACAAATTTTATTTTATTGTCTGTGAAATCCAAGATGAAGTTTCATAATCTAATGATGAGATTTGAAGTTTGTTTTCACATTTCACAATTTTTGATATGACCTTACTCAGTCAATATTAAAGTTATCAAGGTTATATTTTCACAGAATGCTCTTTTCATTGTGTAGGATGAGTTTATGTAGAAAACAATAAATTTCAAAAAATTACTTCAGCTGGGATTTCACAGATTCGGTCACATATTGTTTTTTAGATGAGAATCAATAAACTTCAGCCTATTGTGTACAGCCTAGTGTCACTGCATACCTGAAAGTCAGATGAGTTTAATGATGAAATGGTCATGGTTTGATACGCACCTTTAACAAAGACCTCAGTGAAGCATTTATCTTCTCTGACCACACATTCATAAGCCGCATCATCTGCCAGGCTACACTTATTAATCGTGAGTGTTCGAAGGTTTCCATTCGCTTCCATAATGTATCTGTTAAAAAACAAAGAGCCAATAAAATCAGTTAAAGGTCACCAACAAGCAACAGGTGGAGTCATTTGTTTTCACATTGCAACATAAAAATGCAACCAAAACGTTAGGTGTTACAGTAACTTTGTCGCTGTGTGTCGCCAAAGTCATTTTAAGGAAGTTGCGTCACACCGCCACCATATTTGCGCAGCATACGACAAGTCTAGAAGTGTTACAAAGTCCCTCCACCAGAGGATGTCATTCTTTAACGGTTGACGATTGGCTCTCTATACTGGAACTAGAGCGGCCATATTGACCAGTGCGATCTCCACGATCTTATCAATACCAGTGACGCATCTTGGTAATATTAAATATCTTTGGTGTCGCTTGTTTCTTTCAATGAAGTCGTTCCTTTTTGAGGAAAAACGTTTTTTGAGGAAAACATTCCAGGATTTTTTCCCATATAGTGGACTTTAGTGGACCTCAGCACCGGTTTGCAGTTTCAATGCAGCTTCAAAGAGCTCTAAACGATCCCAACCGAGGCATAAAGGTTTTATCTAAGGTAACCATCGTCATTTTTGCCCCAAAAATGTACTTTTCAATGGGATTACTTAATACGTAAACTTCCGCTTGAGCATCACACATCTAGTGCAGAATGAGAAGTTGTGGATTAAATGTACTTTTTTTGCAAAAATGAGGATGGTTTTGCTTGATAAGACCCTTATCTTTCGGTTGGGATCGTTTAGAGTCCTTTAAACCAGCAATGAAAGTCTAAACTGTTGAGGTCCACTTAAGTCCACTATATGAACAAAATCCTGGAATGTTTTCCTCAAAAAAGATAATTTCTTGACTGAACAAAGAAAGACATAAACATCTTAGATGACATTTTTATAAATATTCCAATATTCCTTTAACTATAAAAATATGAGTGTCTGTTCTCTTAGTAAATGATGAAATAGGGATGACGTGAACTACATTGCTTCAATCTCATTGGTAGTTGCCCCCGAAAGTCGCTCGTCATTTGCATAAACTCTTCTTAAGTTTGACAAGTATATTGTCAAATTTTAAACTAATTTAACAATACACCAACACTACAATGGTTTCCACTAATAATGGCATATGGGCATTTGAAAATGTTGCAATAACTTTCACTTGATCTTGATGAATCGCTTAGTTTAAATGAGCATCATTTTATTTCACGACTGAGTGTGTATTTGTGTATTCTCTCACTTGGCAGAAGGTTTGATCTCCTGGCCGTTTTTAAGCCATTTGGCCTCTGCATTAGGATCGGTCAACTCCACAGTCAGGACTATTTTCTTTCCTTTATTAACCGTGTAATTAGATTCAAGTCGTTTCAAGAATTCTGTAGAAACATCCACACATGAATACATACACAAACAGAAGACTCTGTTACGTATTTTTGCTTTTGTGCCTTTCGTTTTTCGTACCATCGCTGACCTTGGGCTCGACTCTCATCTTTTTAAGTCGTTTCAGCATTCCACGCAGGTCAGTTATGCCGTATTTAAATGCAATCTTCTCGTACTCGCTGGGGTGGGCGCTCTTCAGAAGTTCCCAAACATCTATCTCCTCCTCTGGTTCGGGTTTCTTGGTCCTAAAGCAGAACAGATGAAATGTGCTCTAAACAAAAATCACAATCTTCCCTATAGGTGAGGTTTTAATGGACTGCTTACTTTTTAGCGGCTTTAAGAAGAGCGCTGAAATCCAGGTTTCCTTCATCTTCTCCAGCATCTCTACATAGAGAATAAAACATAATAAACATCATATTTTACAACTATATTTGCTTCATACATACAGAGTGCTGCAGGGATGATGTATTTTTGTAGGCCAACCCAGTTAGCGACTGGTTCTCTCGCAAAAAGCCCATTCATTTTTCCCACAGACTTTTCACAAAAATAAGCTTTGTGTTTACCACAAAAGTTTATGACACAAAATGTTATTATAAATTTTTATAAGTGTAAATGTGTTTACTAAAAATATAAAAGGCTGAATTTTGGCTTCAAAATTCCTAAAAGTTGTGTTCATCTGTGAAGACAAAACGTGTAAGTATCATAAACCTTATTAGTTTTGCAATAATCCAAAAGTCTATGTGAAAAAAAATGAATGGGCTGTTTTGCGAGCAAACCAGCATCTCGCCAACTTCCGGGTTAGCCTACAAAAATATGTCATCCCTGCAGCATTCTATTATAATATATGAGGAGCTCAGATGCAAAAGCCTCTAAAGACCAGCTCCGTCAAAAATGAGATAATGATATTAAAGGAAAACACCACGGTTTTCAATATTTTACTATGTTCTTACCTCAACTTAGATTAATTAATACATACCTATATTTTTTTCAATGTGTGCACTTAATTTTTGTACAGCGCATCATGAATGTGTTAGCATTTAGCCTAGCCCCATTCATCCCTTAGGATCCAAACAGGGATGAATTTAGAAGCCACCAAACACTTCCATGTTTTCCCTATTTAAAGACTGTTACACAAGTAGTTTACACAAGTAGTATGGTGGCACAAAATAAAACATGTGAGGTGCACTTAGAGGGTTTCGCACATAGACTGTAAAAAAAGATGGACGACGCGACGTTGCCTCCCTCCATTGTAATGAATTTAAGCCAAAAATGTCCAACCATGGTTGCCGCTATGTTACGTAAAAATGTCAGTTTGGAGCCAAGGCATGCGCAGAAGAAATCATCCATGGAGCCAGAGGCGGAGTCGCGGTATCAAACTTCCGCGCGACCAATTCAACCACACCAATCATAACGACACGCCCCGTTTCTATAGCATCAAATTACTAGCTAAAATGAAACTTATCACAAAAATGAACACTTGAACATATCAGCGTGATAACAACTACTTGAAAGGACCAAAACCATATTTCGGAAACTTTTATTGGAAGTGTAAATATTTTTATTTATTTAGAGCAGAGTCCCATTCGTTTGAATGGATAGGGCGGGGTTTATGACTTGTACTGCAGCCAGCCACCAGGGGGCGATCAAAGAGCCAGCGGCTTCACTTTTCAAGAGTTATGAGGCACACCCAGTTTCTCATCTGAGCTCTTCATATTTCTCACAGATTGTACTGACCTAAAACCCTGTTCTCCTCACTTAATATAAAGAAAGTGATCCTACAAGCGGACAATTAGCATTTCCATAAGATTTCAAAGTGTAAAAGACACACTCCAGCCAAAAATCTAAATTCTATGCAATATTGTAAGAACATTATCTAGATTTTAAACTTTATAAACTATAATAACTAACTTCTGGTAACGACGCCATCTTGAACTCTCGCGTGAATCTCCAGGATAGAGTTGTTATCGGAAGCTAGTTAGTTTATAGAGTTTAAACCGCAAAAGACCTTAATTAACCCCTTGCAGCCGTATATGGATGGATGCACTTTTTTAGGCTCCAAAGTCAGAAGTTGTTCCCTGATCCCTGTTTTCTACCATAAGCTTGCAAAAGCAAAGACATTTACTAAAATAACTTCAAATGTGCTCGTCTGTAAGATGAAGGACGTATGTATCTCAGATTGCTTGAGGGTGAGTAAATCATGGGGTCATTTTGATATTTAGCTGGAGTATCGCTTTAAGAAACATCTATTCCATCAAAGGAAGCTGGTCTTCAGTTTCATGCACACTTACGTTCTTTTGAAAGCAGACAGAATATCTGCTGGCCCCTCTTGTTCTGCGACTACAGAAAAAAAAACATGCAGAACAGTTATCTACAAATGTTCACAATGAGATGTGGGGTTAATTCTGTTGCGTTTGAACTCTTTTGTGTGTGTATAAGACATCTGAATTAGTCCTCACTATTTGACATCCATTGGCCCAATCATTTATAGATTAAGATCTATAATTTCTATAAGGTGCTCACCAATAACTTTAGAGGTGTGTGTTTCTGTGTGTGTGTGTGTGAGTGTGTGTGTGTGTGTGACTGACCCTCCACATCGATCTCAAAGGTGCAGCTGTCACATTTGTCTTTAGCAGATACTTCACACCTGTATCCACCTGCATCTCCAGGGACGACCTTGACAATCTTCATCTCATATGTGTAGATCTTAAGGTGACAGGGTGAGCGAGTAAGAAAGAGGGAAGAAAAGTGGCAGTGTATAAGTCAGTGCCTTAGGCGTCACCAAATCATAGCATCATTAAAGGACAACATTTAGCAGATCTGCACATGAAATTAACAAAAATGATTATACCCACAACTGCGTAAAGAATTCATTTCTGTAGAAAAAGCCATGTATGTGCTCTTGTATTTGTTATTAAAATGATTTTTGAGTGTTTTTTTGTATGAATTGTAATAGTTATGCATTTGATATTCCAATTTTGACTTGCAACAATTAAATGCTCGACTAGAACTCAGTCAGCAGTCATTTAATCCAGCACAGATTCAAAGCCTCTAACCTTGGTGTTTCTGTCATAAGTCTCTTTAAACTGGAAATGTTTTCCTGCTTTACTGCCGATGTCCATCCACTTGCCCTTCAACCACTTCATGGTGGGTTTACGGGTTAAAGTAGTGGAATCCACCTTAACCACAAACACGGCATCTTTACCTGTAAATAACAAAACAACATTCATTCCATTACTACTCCTGAGTTTGATGCTGATAATTATTTATTACTGCTTATAACTTTACCAGTCTAGATCCTGGTGTTAAGAGAAATATCATTGGGCTGCTATGGAAATAATGAAAGTCTATGGGCTCTATTTTACACCCGGCGCAATGCGCGACGCAAGTGTCTTTTGCTATTTTCCACCCTGCGCAATTACCATTTTCATGTTTAGCGCCACGTTGTTTAAATAGCAAGTGCATTTGCGCCCCCTTTTGCGCCCATGGGCGTTCTGGTCTGAAAACGAAGTGTGTTCAGGCGCATTGTTGGCGCGTTGCTATTTTGAGGCAACTAAATGTTTTTTGTTATTTAAAGAGCGCATTAGTAATATGCGCCTATAAACGGGAGGACAACGTGGGTTGCTTATCACACACACATGAATGCGCAGCAGCACAAACACGTTTTAAAGTATGAAAGAATTAAGGATTGAATGTAAAGGATTACTAATGAGTCTCTTGGACATAAATGAGGACCGATATGAGACATTGGTAAGTAAATAAACGCTTTGCTTTAAACAAATGCATCTTTTTTAAAATGTTTAAATGCTACCCTATGGATTTATTGTATATGATGACTCTGTACCTGTGGATATGGTGAGATGAGAAACATTTTTAAGTAATGCTTAAAAAAAACTGTCCAAGTGCTTAAACGTGCAGAGAGCCGTTTGTAAATTCTTTATCTCCTATTCGTTACAAATAAAGTACCTTTTCTTACATACTTGTAAATTATTTTTGATGATATTGGATAGCCATATATTTAAAGCAATTAAAAGCCTGCTTTTTTACTTCCATGACTAAAAGAAAACGGGTTTTAAAGATTTAATAAAAAATAAAAATTTCAATACAAGTGAAAAATAACACAATTACTTAACATTAATCATAAACTGGGGATCTTCTACCTCCGCTTAGTTTTTCAGTTTACAAAGTCCGTCATCTAAATAGGCATTAGACATAGCGCCAGCGCAACAGGCTTTTAAAGGGGATGAGAGCTGAGACTCTCATTGGTTTATTGCACATTACGCCCAAAATACTCCCATTACTCATTAAAGAAATAGGACCAACGCTTTTCGAACATGCGCTCGGCGCACAAACCATTTTTCCCGTGGTTAAATTGGCAAAAGTGGATTCGGACACGCCCATTCAGAGGTTGCGCTGTGCACTTTAGACAATGCACTTAGATCAGTAAAATAGGGCCCTAAATCTCTAGTTCTCAAAGTCAAACAAATGTGTGTATATACCTGCGATGGCCGTTACACTTTCTGGCTTTTCCACAAACAGTCCTGTTAACTCATGTGGCTCTGCATGAGAAAGAAGATATATTGTGTAAATACAATCACACAAACATGTACAGGAAACTTGAATATTCTCATCACATATACGAAAGAATTAAAGGGGTCATGACCTGTTATTTTTATTTTAGTAGGTACTCTGAGGTATAATCATAATAAAAAAAATTTACCCAAACCATACACAATAATGTAATTTATGAATTATTCCACCCCATTTTTCATCCTTTGATGAAAATACAAAAGCTGTAACTGGGGCATTACCCTCTCAAAAAGTACATATAGAGTGCATAGTAGTATCAAATTGGTACCAAATGTAAACCTATCTGTACCTAAATGATACATATTAGGATGTTTTAAAAGATTATGGTCCCGGTGACAGTTTTTGTATCTGTAATACGGCAAAAAATATTTTCAAATATAATTTCGAGTATATTTTAAAATATACGAAAAATGAACATACTGAAATATATTTTGAAATAACATACCAATATACTTTTTTTATTATACTTACATTTATATTTGCGTCGATTTGGAAAACTTGTTTTAAGGATTGACTGTAGTTTTCAACTACAAAAATATACTTATAATTTTATATTTTATACAAACTTATATTTTGGCCAGGAACATATATTTTTAGCCATATGGGTTGTAAAATTAGAAATGTATTTGTTGCCGCTGAAATACATTTTGAAAGATATGTTAATATGTGAAGGTTAAAACTAAATATATTTTCAAATTAAAAAATGTATTTAATTAAGCTTCACTTTCTACAAAATGTATTTAGCATACGCTGTAAAAAATTTCTGTAGAAATTACAGTATTACTGGGTATTACTGGCAACTAGCTGCCAGTAACTTACTGTAGATTTTACATTTATGTTATTTACTGGCAACAGTTTGTTCAAAGTTAAATGAACATGACATTTTTTTAGTTTTTAGTTTTTATCTTCTACAGTAAGTTACTGGCAACCAGCTGCAAAATTACAGCTAATTTTTTACAGTGTATATTTTTGGCCGTATAGGTAGGGCTGGAAGTTGATTCCAAAAATAATAAATTCCTCGAAGGTAGGAACTGATTCCATTACAGGGAATCGACTAATTTCTATGAGGCTTTCTAAGCACAAACACCGACTTGTAGTTTATTTCATTGGTCAACTCAATCACAGAAAAAAAAAACATAGATGATCAAGTCTAGAGCTGTAGGATCAATCTTACTGTTGCCAGTGGGAGGAGCTAACAATATGATGATGTCAAAGTGGGTGTTGATATATTGCTGTAGTGAGGTCATATGAAAATGAATCTGCACTTCTGATGTCACATGACTAGAATCTTAGACTCCGCGTTTTATTTAATTTTATACAACACTGTTTTATGATACCAAGACCACTTATGTCAAAATAATTTTATTCCTCATGTCATGACCCCTTTAAAATAATTGTAGGCAACACAAAGCACGCTCTCTTTTCATTTTAAATATTCCATGAAAATATTTAAAATATATGCTTATTCAAGCATCTGCACTGCAATACCACATTGCGTTGTTGTTTAAAGCAACATTCATAACATTCATAAACCCAGAATGTCCATTGCATTACATTGTAAGCAAAAAACAAACAAACCAAAAAATACAGGTCAAGTTAAATATAAAAACAGATAAGCATTCCCTAATCTAGCAAATTCATCCATATATAAAGTACAGACTTACAAAATAAAATCAACCTAAATTTACAGTACTTTATTAAACACAGGTATTAGCTTCATGCACAAGTAAAGGGCAAAAACAATTCTTGTTTTCACGGTTTTTGCCAACTCATGGCAATTTGAACATATTTTATGATGTGGCTAATTTGTATTCATTTGTACAACCACTTTTGTACGATTTGCTTTCGCCCCTTGACGTTGCGGTTAGGGGCAGGGTTTCATTGTAGTTTTTTTAAACACAAATAATAATAATTGTACATATTTGTATGATTCACTTCATATGAATTCATACGAATTAGCCAACTTCTATGATACGTACAAATTCCCAAAAGATCAGGCCGTTTTTTTTGCGGGAAATTTTGTTGTTGTGTTAAGGCAAGCAAATTATATTGACAAATACTATACCATATACAGTAATGTGAAAAGCAATTGCCCCACATTATGAAAAAGAAATATTAATATGTTTTTATACACATCACGCCATGCAAAATGGCTCAGTATAGTTAGTATGTAGTTTAAATAAAGAGATTATAGAAATATAAGGAAGTAACAATGGAGTTTTTAATTAAAACCATTCAGATATATTACCATTCTCTCCTGCTTCTGCAAATAAAAAAACAATAACAGACTAAATACATCTGCAAGCACTGTTTACATAACTGTACATGTTTTAATAGTGAAATATCTTGTGATTTTTGAAGCAATGCAAGATGATGGTCACTTACCCGCCGGAGGCAGTTCTGTGAAAAACAATGATGGAAACAAGTTTAATTTATAACGCAATCAAAGGCAAGACATATTTATTATAAAAGCAAGTCATCATTAAAAAAACAAAAAAGAACAAGAAATGAATGATATTTTACTAAACTAATAACTGTATAATGGTTTGATCCACATGTGAGCAATTCCATGCAAATGTCAACCTTCTTATGAAAAGTAAAGCTTTTAAACCAAAGTTTTTAACCATACTGAAATCTCTAATGTCAATATTCTGTGATTTAAATGCCTATACAAAGTCTCTGTTAAAGTTTTTAAAGCATTTTTTTGCAAGTACAAATTTCAGAATTGTCACAGCCATAACATTGTTTTTTCCTAATAAATGCACATACAAAATCAAGTTTCAAGTTTGGACTGCAAATGTCACATCCATAAGACTGGAATTGCTCATTTGTCATTCTTCACATATTGATTTTTCCCAAATCACAATTGTTTAGTGAATATGGGGGAAATAAAACTGCTTTCGAGCAGCATATAAGATCTCTGCACATATTTGCTGTCTATCATCATCTGTCCTGATGTCACATCAGTAGCAGATAAATATATTCCTCTGACTGTAAGCTGATATGTTGTAGGAGTCTTCAGACAGTCGTCCACATGGAAAGTCTACACTCCTATAAATACAACACCCTGTCCTGAAAAAATATAGCGGTAATAAAAAGACCTAAGAGTCTTTAACTCTTCTCTGGACATTAAGTTAGATCTCATTTTTACATGACCTTAAATGTTTTGGTAACACTTTACAATAAGGTTGTATTTGTTTACAATTAGTTAATGAACAATACTTGTTCAGCAATCTTCATGTTAGTTTTGGCATTTACTAAAACATTTGAACTTTTTTGCATCTTTTACTTATTGATGGTAAAACTGTTTGATTTATAATTTCTTGGTTTTGGAGATGGAGGAGTCGATAAAACATGAGCAAACAGTTGTGGTTTTGAACTAGGGCTGTCAAAATAAATAAACCAGGATTAATTGCACACAAAATAAAAATCAGTGTTTGCATAATTTATGTTTGTGTACTGTGTGTAATTATTATGTATTTTTAACCATTGCGACACACTAAGGAACCATTTGATTGTTCTAGTAATGGTAAAATCTAAGTGATCATGTGGTGTGAGAGAGGAGCATGCCAAACATCTGCCCCACCCCAATCACAGGAAGGCAATACTGTTACCATGATGCTGGCCAAAAGGCCACGGCAGCTCATGACATCTCTTATGTCAAGCCAAGAATTTATTGATGTAGCAGATCAATATCAAATGACAAAAATCTTATTAACAGACCCCTGTACAGCCAGACAAACAAATGCAAGTAATGACCGACCTCCGAGTATAAAGACTCTAACCACAGACATGCAACAGTTTATTTTAGGGTAATTGAGAATGTATACATCAGATGTAGCGCTAATGCTATTAACTCATGACTGATTGTATACAAACTGGATGTTTTCCTAAGTTGGGTGACTTCCTAAACTTCCCGATATAATTATCCCTCCGGCTCATTTACAATTTTCTGTGCCATCACTCCTAATATTAAAAACAAGAAGGCTGGATGGGTGCACCACTAGCTACGTTCCATTACAGATTTGCACAAAACGTCAGCGTTATTTTCTAAATGTCGAAAAAAGACTATTGCAATTTCCATTAATCGATGATATGTGACTGTAAGATAGTTTATCATCTTGTGATAAGTCATTCAAACATCACGTCGACTGATGTTGGTAGGTTTACTAATATTTTATCCACAACACTAGGCATTATTTGAATTTGAAGGAGATGTAGGGGTATTTTCCAAATATTATTGGCAAGAAAAGCCTCTTATACTTGGCCTCTAATAATAATTATTATATGACTTACTTGCTGAAAATGCAAATAAATTTCTATTGCAGTTTTGCTAAATGCACCTTTTAAGTAACCACCTTATGCAAGCGTAAACACAAATGTTGATAAACATTTCCTGTAACACCTTTAGCTCTTATCATACAACCCATAAGAAATGTTAGGTTTAAGAAATGAGTTTGGTAACATACTGAATCTGAACAGCTTTTTATCCAGTGTAAATCTGTTTATGTTGAGTATTACCAGACCATTAGTATAGAAATACAATAACAACATAACCTGAACATGTGTTTGTGTCAGAGAGAGACAGTGGTTGAGATGACAGTAGACACAGCGTACTACACTATGGACTTTACACATTAAGACACTAAGCTCCTTGTATTAGCACAATTCCACACATACATACTTAAGGAAGCTAATGACAGATCTCCTGAGATCTCTGTACAGTATGCACTTTAAAAAATGCTGGGTTATTTTTAAACCAACGTTGGGTCAAAAAGGGTCGAGACCAAACGTTGGGTTAAACAAACCCAAAAGATTTTATATTTGACTCAAGAAAAGAGTCTAGCAGGGATGACATATTTTTGTACTGTATGCAAAATCCGAAAGCGACTTAGCATTTTAGCACTTTCAGTTCCATCATTCCAATGGGTTTTTTGAATGGAGTTTTGGTTATACTTCTTAAATAAGATTTTGGGCTAACACAAGCTACATGTTTTTCTACAACATCAAACACACCAAACATGTGACTTTTTAAAGCTCTCTAGAGTTTTTAAAAAAGTGGTTGCTAGCAAATTGCTACATGGGACTAAATACATTGTTGGGAACTTTAAACGTCATCACGCATGAAGATCTCAAAAACAACGCAACATGGGCACAATTCCCAACAAAGATTCATCCACAGAGTATTTCCTTATCAGGAAACATTTCAAATGTATTTCATAAAGTTTGAAAGAGCTGTCAAAGCTTGATGGGGATGACGTCGAGGTTGAGAGACTTGTAGCCTATAAGGTTAGCTTTTCATTTCTAGTAAACGCATTTAGACTTCAAAATTTATAAAAGTTGTGTTTCTCTTAAGATTATTTTGTTGGACCAAACGTGTAAGTGTCATAAACTTTTGCTAAACACAGAGCGATAATCCAAAAGTCTATGGGAAAAATGAATGGGTTTTGTGTCCTGCTAACTTCTGGGTTGGCCTAGAAAAATATGTCATCCCTGCGGCACTCTATGGGTTAAAACCGAGGGGCAACCTTCCGATCTCTCTGATGAAGCCAATACGGAAGTGACTTAAACTGCAATTCATTGACTGGCTGCTTGAGGCTGGCTCCAAAAAGGGAGTCAATTCCCATAGACTCCATGTTAAAATGCCCAACTTTACAGTAGAAAATAATGTTTACAGCCTGGTACAAAACTTGTTTTTGGCCTATATAGCTAATTTTGCCCTTCATGCGAACTGTGAGGGGGGTGAATTTTTTTGTAACTCCTCCGTTTAAATTATATTAAGCTTTAAAGTTATACATAATTAAGGGCGTAGCCGCTTCAGTCATGGTTGAACAGCCACTGCTGTCACTAGAATTGAGCTAGGTGGGTGTGGTTACAGCAACCAGCTACCTCAGCTTCACCCATGTCCCGCCTTTTTACCCATTTTCGGTTTTCCGCGAGTGATTCGCGGTGAACCGCGGCCAAGATGGCGACGGCAGGCAACGCCTACTTTAAGCTTCAAAAACGATCTTCACAAACCAATGAGTGACGTCACGGACACTATGTCCATATTTTTTTACAGTCTATGGTTAAAACAAACCAGCAGTTCAGGTTGAAACAACCCAGCACAGGTTAAATTACATCCCAGCGGGTTGGGTTCGTCCCTTTTTGCCACACTGTCATGGGTTGAAATAACTCAGCATTTTCAACTCTTTCCCTGCCATTGACGAGTTAACTTGTCAATTAAGAGAAAACGCTTCCCTGCCAATGACGAGTATTTCCGGCTTTTAGCAATATTGTTATTATCCACCAGGTGGCATTCTTCCACAACTTATAAAACCTGGAAGTATCGCCCAAGGGCAAACAGCTGTATGTCTGTAAATGTTTTGAGGATCGATCTGAATCTGATCTCTATCAAAAGTCCTTCACAAAAATTGAATTATTTCAGGTTTTTGCTTACAATTTTGGTGTTTTTGAAGAAACCTCCCCATATTTGAAAGGCAATAAAAAGAGAACAAATAAAGGTAGGATGAAAGTTTTTTTTTAATTTGAAAGCAGATGGCCTGTTTTTTCATTCAATATATTGCATGTTTATATATTTTAAGAAGAACATTTTCTGGAAGGCATTAGACTTTTGTGAAAATCATGACGCTGGTTAAGAGTTGTACATTGTACAAACTTTTTTTTTGTAAGCAAAATACAAGACTTCTCACTAGTTCTCTCAGACTGTTTAGTGCGACATTTATTAAAAATAATTGTTAAAATCACACTGTAAATAAAAAACTACTATTTTAAGTTTTGGCTCGTGAAAAATTGACAACTTAAAATAATAAGTTAAACAATGTATACTTGATTTTATAAGTTAAAATAACATTAATCAGGGTTCCCACACCTTAGTTAACTTTAAATTTAAGGACCTTTCAAGGATTAAATGTGGGGACACATTTCAAGTGAGAGCAAGGAAACAGCATGTTACTTTTTAAGATACATTGTTACAGTTCCCTTTTGAGGGAACTTGAGCTGCGTCACTGAGGTGACACTTTGGGGACGCCTCCAGGGGTAAGTGTTTCAGAATGTGTATATCAAATTCAACCAATGGTGAGGCTTAACTACTAAGACAGGGTGACATGGGAGCCAGGAGGTATATCACTATCTGAAATATTGCCAAAGACAGCGCTACAGGGACGCAGGAAGTATCTCAGGGAACAACAGCTACATACCCAACCCGAGACCTTTCATGTGTCAAACACATCTATGCAAAAAAGTTTTATGGTATGAATCAACATTCACATACAAAAGATATAAGCATTTAAAGCAAACAGTTTAGCACGTGTGCTTAAAAAGTCAAGTTTTTTTATATTATTCTACACTACACAGGGAATAATATGGATTTTTTTCCAGAAAACGTATTGCATTAAATTGATTCAAGCACTTTCTATGTATATTTTCAAAAACTTCCCAGGGCCTTGAATTTTTTCACAAACTTTCAAGGATTTAAAGGACCAACCCTAAATATATGTTGTTGATTTGACAAAATGGTGCATATCTTTCAGAGTGCAGTCATCTTTATGTTATCTTTATCCATGCGCTGGTCTTTATACTGATATCCATCAGCATCTACAGTTATACTGTTGTGGGATATCGATGTCATGTTTATTCTTAATGTGCAAAACTGTTTAATAAGGAAACTTTAACACATAAACTAAGCTACAGTAGTCAAGCTAGTAAATCATTCACCCTATCACCCTAGTTAAGTTTGTGATTAGCAGTATATGATGGTATTTTTAGAGCTCGAGCTCTGTGGCATTACCATATCAGACGACCACATCAGCTGGAGGAAAACCTTATATGACGACTGAAGACTAAATCGAACTGGCAGATCACTGACACACTGATCGCATTTACTGCTGTCAGATGTTGTTCATTGAAATGGTTGGGTGGGGTGGCTGCGTGTGGTTAAAATGAGAAAGGGCAGTAAATCGGTGTGTAGAAGAGTCAGAGGAAATGATCCACCATGGGAAAAGATGACATTTGATATATGGTTCCCGGGTAAGCAGCATTTTAAAGAGCCCATCTGCAGCGTTCTCAACAGTTGTCTTCTACACTTTAAAACCTATTTGTTTTTGTTTCCCTTGTTACCCGACCCATGTTTAATTAAGAAGTGTAATAAAATATGATATAAGTATCCAGTCACATACTGGACCAAGAAATGAAAGTTGAAAGGGCAGAGGTTCAACCTGGGATATTTATAGAGAAATGGAGGAGCGCTGGAGGGAACTGAAGACCTACAGACATCTAACAAATATGAAAACTAAAAAGTTCATATGAATATCTTTAGCTTTCTCAGGTCTGATACAGTGTCTAGAATAGTCTGGTACATTAAATAATCTTATGACACAAATAAAGTTTGTTTCCATCTATGTGACCCGATTCAGACGTGTGTCCTGCTTTGGCAGACTTGAACACTTCACTTTTAAATTCACCCGTTAAAGATCTGTTTCATTTGACACATTCGTCAGAGACATTATCAGGGCTATGAGATGAACGGTATCCCTGGGTGGAATTGTGCTAAGACCAGGATCTTACCGTAAGACTCACTAACATACCGGTCAATCCTCACTTTAATGTACTCGCATACTGCAGAGGGGATTTGAGTATCACAGACGAGTCATGATTTATAAAAGTAGCGCTGCGTCCGAAACCGCCTACATTTTTATACTATACAGTAGACAAAATGCAGTAGGCAAGGCGAGTAATATTTCCGAATTCATAGTTTACGAAAAACAGAAGTTCCTGCCTACTTCTGGCAAGATCTTGAAGTGTTTTCGATGGACACTTGCTTTCTCGTGATCCTCGGAGATGAGTTATCCAACAAAGCAGACAGATGGGTGCTGTTTTATTCAAAAATTTATTCAAATGCAAATATATTAAACAGCTGTTTCTTGGTGTTAAATGGCACTTGTTAAACTTCCTTCCAGTTAATGACCTACTTGAAATGACGACGTACTGATGTGATGTATCAACATGGTGGTAGGTGTAGTACGTCCAAATTCATTCATACAATAAAGTGCATAAATCATTTTTTTTTTAAAGAAAACCCGACTCGAGACAAACCAGAGTAAATTAGGTCCGAGTCGAACTAGTGGCATTTTTTTGGACCCGAATGTAAACGTCACTGACGTGTGTGCAATCTGCAAAAAGATAGAAGGAAACTCTGGTGGCCTCGCAACCAATTTGGCGAGCTGCTCCATTTGTTTTACTTTGTTATCTGACGACGACGCCAAGGTGACCGCTAAAATTTACATTTAAAATTGATTGACATGTCTGTCTCAACGAAAATTTTGGCAAACAGATGAGAGGTTTGAAAAGTTCATTGACGCACACAAGTCCGGTCCATTTGGCAAAAGCACATTCATTTTAAATTACCCAAAACCCGATGCCGCTATTATTGTAACTGACCCGTGTCCGAGGCGCATGTGAAACTTTTAGACCCGAACTCGATCGGGTCTTGGGTCGGACCTCAGGTTTTTGGATCTAGGTGGACCCGTGAAGACCTCTAATGGGATGGCATGAGGTTGAGAAAATTATGAGAGAATTTTTATATTTGGATTAGAAGGCGTGTACACGGAGGACACAAACTGTGGGCGCTTGCCAGCATCTCTTCAACTAAGCGCTTTGATTGCTGTGGCACATCTGTTTTGTTTCAGTCGTATGATGCACCGGTAGGTTGTTGTTTTGTTTGTCCCACCCCTCTGCCACTTTGATTGGACGGCTGAGTGAAAAGTGTCATTGACGTGCTTAGCACTGAACGTGGAAAAACGCAGAGCACCGGTGCTCAGTTGCTGACATTTTATAAATCATGACACGCAATATTTTGCACAGCTCTTTATATACTAGTGATGACCCTTTGATCTGTAGGAAATTCTTATCAATCTAAAATCCCTGTGAGTTTGAGTCGTTTATAACATGCATTTGAAAAGCAACACTTGTCAAACATAATTATTACAAATATTCTTTATTTTCATGAAAATACGTGAAAAAGTTGCTTATAGGCATTTCCTGGAGCTGCATGTAAATGATACTTCTGCGCGCATATTGAGTTTCTGCACGAGAGCGCCCTCTAGCTTTTGAATTTTGCGGCATTTTAATTCATTGAGAAGCATAGCAAGCAAAATTGCACAATTTATCATTACACCCCTAGTGGTCACACTTAGCCATAGACTGATATATGTTGCAGTTGCTGGTATATATATTTTATTTGTGCATCGGATGATACATTTTTCTGTTCCTACTCTCTGTAAAGCCACAGACAAACAGTAAAATGTCCAATCATTATTCACTTTTTAATGTGACGTTGTGTTACACAACGACACAGCAGGTAGCAAAGTCCTTTTCAAACAGTACCGTGATGTGTCCGCAGTATGTCTTTAAATATTTTTCAAGTACTTAAAAAGTGTATATTTATCAATTTTATGCATAACAAATGTTTATTTAGTTTCAACAATTGTCTCATTTACTGTAATTGCATTTATGTTATATTTAAATCGTATCACCCACAATGCTTTCTCAAAATCGCCCCCCCCCAAAAAAAAATCTCATATCGCTTGCACACAAGCGTCCGCCACCTCAATGTGAAGACTTCTAGAGCTCTCACTGAAGCAGACCCTACAGTGAGCTACTATTTGACCACCTACGTCACCAAATGGGGATTCAGTGGGGGCTCAGTGTCCCTTTATGGACAGGGCTGAAATAGTTGCCATGTGGCCCCTGCTTGCAACTGTGTTTTTGAACTCTTTGCACTAACACATCTGTTCCTAACACTCTGACTTTCCTCATTTACAATCACTTTGATTCTCTTAACATCCATCTCATATTTATCTCAGATGTTTCCGTGTGCTAACACCACAGAAGGCATTAGGATAATTGGAAAGATTCTTGGAAAGATTTGAAACCTTACAACTAGTGAACAATATGTGCAAAGATTTGTATAAACCATTGATATATATTCAGGCTTTCTTATTCTTAAATTAAATGTATCATATGTTTCAAATACTGAATACATTTGTATCAAATACTGCATAAATGTTTCACAGCCCAGCAGTTTTCTTGTGACTAAATTATCAGATCATATTAATGAGTCTGAGTTTTGACCAATGAATGAATGAGTAACACAAAGAAAGATAATAATGCAAAAAACAACTAAATCTATGCAACAACCAAACAGGAAGCATACAATTATTTCGAGCATCGCCCAACATCATTACACAGTAAAAAAATTATAGTATAGATTCATGCAACATTGGTTTCAATCACTAATACTCTAATAACTGCTAATAACAGAAATAATAACAACAAATGAGTAACAAACTAAATATATATAAAAAATAGTAAAAAGATCAAATTTAAGGATGGTACCTCCTGTGGGCTCAGGCATGTTTGCAGCCTCTCAACGCCGTTCTTCGACTGACAGCTCGTGTCACTTTTTTCCTTTTTATTTCACAGGCCCTCCGTCATTTAAAGCTTTCAGAGAACTCATGTTACCTTCCAAGCAAGGAGGGAGTGAAGGAGGGAGTCATGCTGAGAGGGGGACACTCGAAACCCCACTTGGATCCTTGAGGTCCAACAACAAAGTCTAAAGAGATGGAGAGAGTGAGATAAGAGACACGAGCATCTGACAGACGTGTTAAGGTGTTATATTCAAGAAAGTTTTACAGCACCTAAACAAAATGCCATGATTCCTTCCCATCAACACTTCTCTGCAAGATACAAATGCAGAAGATACAACTACATTAAGAAGGACAGCATCTGCACTTGATTTCATCTTCTGCAGTTATTTTGTAGGAAATCTGTGTTTCTGAAAAGTGCATACATATTTTAGTTAACTTAATACAGATATGGACAGGAGTCAGAAATTATGAAAGCCTCCTGACAGGTGGATTTGATTGACAGGGGCTAATGGTGGAAGGGGAGGGGTTTAGATTTTCTGTCTGTCTGCCGCTGACAAAACAAGACCTGAGAAAACAAGACATTTACACAATTGAGCAGGACATCTGATACCAGGATGGGTGAAGACTATGAATAAAAAACTGTGAATAAAAGTGAATTGTGTAATGTATGCACAAACAAAACTGATGATTGCTTACAAACACCCATATTTCATTGTTATGGAAAATAAGTAATCCCAAACAGAATAAATTAGCAATTCCCTTGTTGGATTTAAAACAAAGACACTTGTTTACCTTATAATCTTAAAGTGATAGTTCACCCAAAAAATTAAATTATTTAAATTATTTACTCATCATCATGTTGTTACAATCCTGTATCAATTACGTTGTTTTGCTGAACACCATTCACTCCTATAGCAGGAAAGTACACAAAAAAAAATAACATTTAGGCCTAATTCATAAGATTTATGTATTTTGATTACATGTAAAATTTCAATCCATTTGGATTACATACTTTTAATCTAAAAAAATAAAAAAATAAACTTTATATGATAGATATTTATATGATAGATATATGATAGATGTAGATGTAGGCTAAATTAAACCAGTAATAATAAAATGTATGTAATAGTTTTACTTAATCTAATGTGTTTTAAATGCATAACATTTTTTGATTATGTATTCTTTCTTAACTCTTTCACCGCCAGCGTTTTTTTAAAAAGTTGCCAGCCAGCGCCAGTGTTTTTCATGATTTTCACCAAAGTTTAATGCCTTCCAGAAAATGTTCTTCTTTAAATATATAAACATACAATATACCAAATGAAAGAACAGACCCTCTGCTTTCAAACAAAAAAAACCGTTTCATCCTACCTTCAGTGGTTCTTTTGTAATCAGCTTTTGAATATGGGTAGGTTTCTGCAAAAACACCACATTTTGAGCAAAAAGCAGAGATAATTCCATTTTTGTGACAGACTTTTCATAGAGTTCCCATTCAGAGCGATCTTTAAAACAGACACGGACATGCAGCAGTTTGCCATAGGGCAATACTTCCGGGTTTAAAAAGTTGCGGAAAAAAAGTTGCCACCTGGTGGATAATAGCGGTATTGCGGAAAGACGGAAAATCTCGTCATTGGCAGGGAAGCGTTTTCTCTTAATTGACGTGATATCTCGTCAATGGCGGTGAAAGAGTTGTTAAACCCATAGCATTTTACTAATAAACCATTTATACATTTGTATGTATTCCTTCCCCATCCTAAATCACAATATGCTATAACAAAATAACAAAACAAAAGAATAGCTAAACCACCTGGTTTTACATTTTATCAATTTATTTAATACTTTAAGACATTACTCATAATTCAGCAAAAAGAGCAGCAACTAGCATGACACTATATGGCTTTTACACCTAAACAACTATTTGTTTACAAACATTCCCCAAATATAATGTGTTCAGCAGAACAAAGAAATTTATACAGATTTAAAGGTGCAGTGTGTAAATTTTAGCGGCATTTAGTGGTTAGGTTGCGAATTGCAACCAACGGCGTAGTCCACTGCTCACCCCTTGCTTTTGAAACACACGGTAGCTGCCACCGGAAAAACATGTCATCGTCAGAGTAAAAAAAATTGTCCGTTAAGGGCTTCTGTAGAAACATGGTGGCGACTTCCATGTGAGGGGACCCTCGGTGTATGTAGATAAAAACGTCTCATGCAATAAACACATAACGGTTAATTATGAAAGGTCTTTATACACCCCTGATAATATAGTTTTGTTTATTATTTTGCATTTCTGTCAAGAAATCTTTCTAAAAATTACACACTGCACCTTTAAAACAATATGAGGGTGAGTAAATGATGACAAAATTTTCATTTTTAGAAATGAACAGTTGACGGGTACATGACAGGTTTGGCTATACTCTTCATTTCCCTAATCCCATGTGAGTTTAATATTCTCATATTTCCAAGTCCATGGTGATTGTATTAATAGAGTTCTCATCCCATAATATACCTGGTGGGGGATCAGCAGGGCTGAGAGCAGAAACAGTTATGGTGAAGAGATATACTGCAGCACCAATGCTTCACTTCAGGTCCCTACATGCCTCACACAGCACTCTCTATATAAGAGATGGGTGAAAAAAGCCAAAAAGCCAAAAAGAAAAGCTGTTTTCATTTCACTCTGCTACATTTTCTTTTATGATAAAATCTGCATTATACATTATTTAGCAGATGCTTTTATGCAAAATGACCTACAGTGCATTTAAGCTATACAGTACATTGAATGTGTTCCTAATCTAACTCACTCGATTGATATTAACAGCAATGATCATGTGGACCACTAGAGGTCAGTAAAGACCCACTATTGAAACACTGTATGTTATTTCTCTTAAAATAAACCATCTGGATTAATCATTCATGAGTTATGAGTTTTGTAGAAGGCCCACTCCAGCGATGTTATAATATTACAGAGAGCTCAAGATCTGCTGGTCTACTGTACCAGATAAACAGCCAACTAGGATCACATGACACGTCTTAGCCAATCATATATTGTCAGTAACTTACGTGGCAGGTGTTCAGTTTTATGACAGACAGTTACAGTTTACATTGCACAATTTGTGGATTATTAGTCACAGTTTAAAGGGGACATTTCACAAGGGGACTTTTTTAAGATGTCAAATAAATCTTTGGTGTCCCCAGACTGAGTATGTATGTGAAGTTTAGCTCAAAATACCATGCAGATTATTTATTATAACATGTTAAAATTGCCACTTTGTAGGTGTAAGCAAATATATGCCATTTTTGTGTGTGTCCTTTTAAATGCAAATGAGCTGATCTCTGCACTATGGCAGTGCCGTGGTTGGATAGTGCAGATTAAGGGGCTGTATTATTATAATAAGATCCCCTTCTGACATCACAAGAGGAGCCAAATTTCAATAAGCTATTTTTTATATTTGTTGATCTTTTTCACATTTTCTAGGTTGATAGAGCACTGGGGACCCTATAGCACTTAAAGGAATATTCCATTTTCTTAAAAGAAAAATCCAGATAATTTACTCACCACCATGTCATCCAAAATGTTGATGTCTTTGTTTGTTCAGTCGAGAAGAAATTATGTTTTTTGAGGAAAACATTGCAGGATTTTTCTCATTTTAATGGACTTTAATGGACACCAACACTTAACTCAGCACGGAGTTTCAAAGGACTATAAACGATCCCAAACGACGCATAAGGGTCTTATCTAGCAAAACGATTGTCATTTTGACAATAAAAATAACAAATATAGACTTTTATACACTTTTAAACCGAAGCTTTGATTGGTTCAATCAAAGCTTCGAAAAACTTCGTTTCTCCCATCACTAAATTTAACACGACAGACATTAATGCATTTATGCAGGCTAGCAAACAAGTCAAAACATCAAAAAATACCTTCTATTGGTTTCTACACTGGATATTTTCAAAGAATTCTTCATGAAAATGATTTTGAGTTTGCTTGTGCCTCTGGATGACGTGCAGCAGCACAACACCTCGCGCGCTTGTACGCCACTGGGCCAGCACGCATGCGCAAAACAGCAGAAACTAATAGAACAATTTTTTTATTAATACCTTGTCAAAAACCAAATAGGCATTTAATTTAAACATATACAATATACATTTAAATATACAAAGGCTTTTGCATTTGTGTAAATAAAACGACTACAATCAACATTACACAAAAAATTAAACTTTTTGTTTTTATAAAGACACCAAATGTAACAATATTGTAATCAACTTGATGATGATATAATGAATCCCAAAAATGTAGAAAAGATGTTATTGAGTCTCAATATCTGTTTGACAAAAAGGTACAGATATTACTGTTCAAATTAAACAACAGCTCAAACTTTCATTTCTAATTATTAATAAATTATTTTCAAAGTCAAATTCGTCTGATAGTTTGACAGTTGATAGTTTTAGGGGTGCTAAGATGACATGAGCTTATTATATGCAAAATCATACTCTTGTTAGAGAGCACGGTTACACTGGTGTATGACAATACAAAACCCGCAGGACCTCGTGGCGCAACGGTAGCGCGTCTGACTCCAGATCAGAAGGTTGCGTGTTCAAATCACGTCGGGGTCAATCCTTTACTCTTTGATTTCTGCATTAATGCAGCTGTTATTAAATAGACCCAATATAATCTAGCACAAGAAGAGAATAAATAATTTACTCGATACGTAAATGCAATTTTCCAAATTTCTTAGGGAATGTATGCAGGATTCCTCATAATAAAAAAAATTTAATGGGATTAAACAAGAATGTCTGGCTGTTATTAGTAGTTTTTACAGCAGGTTTATATGAATTATTTGTGAATCAGTTTTTGATGATGATGTTAGTGTATATGAAATAATTTTGAGCAGGTCACATCAGCAGAGGGCGCTACAGCTCAAACAGCAAAAAATACTCAGACACACATAAAAATACTTATAACATATTTATATTCACAAAACCATTTTGCAAAACTTAATTTCTATCATAGGACGACCTCGTGGCGCAACGGTAGCGCGTCTGACTCCAGATCAGAAGGTTGCGTGTTCAAATCACGTCGGGGTCAACTATTGGACTTCTGCATTGATGCAACTATTATTAAATAGACAAAATGTAAGAGATCATGAGAAGAGATGAAATAATTAACTCTATACATAAGTGCCATTTATCTTGTTAAATTTCTTAGGGAATGTATACAGGACTCATAATTATTATATATTTAATAATGAAAACATGTAATGGGATTAAACAAGAATGTCTGGCTGTTATTAGTAGTTTTTACAGCAGGTTTATATGAATTATTTATGAATCAGTTTTTGATGATGTTAGTGTAGTAGGTCTATGTGAAATTAATGTGAGCAGGTCACGCCAGCAGAGGGCGCTAAAGCTCAAACAGCAAAAATACTTTGACACGCATACAAATACTTTCGACACATTTCTATGAACGGAACACCACAACACTATCTTGTGACCCATAATCAAACGGCCTCGTGGCGCAACGGTAGCGCGTCTGACTCCAGATCAGAAGGTTGCGTGTTCAAATCACGTCGGGGTCAAAGGTTTTCTCATTTATAGCTCAAACAGATGTTTTACACAGGACTCTGTGTATGTTCAACAACTGTACAAAAGAACAGAGGAAATAATTAAATACATCATAAGTAAGTATAAAGCAAACGAACTTAAAATCTAACACACACACATGTTCTGCTGTGTTGTGTGGTCAGTTTATGGTCACTTGAAAATGTCAACCAAAAGAGATTGTTTTAATCTATACAGCTACCCAAACGACGTCTGCGTTTATAAAAAAATGTTGTGTCATCGAAATAGAAACGGACAAAGTAAAAATATAACTACGAAAATGTTTTTTTTTATTATTATTATTATTTACAGGTGTACTCTATCGTGTAATAATCCAAATTAACCACGAGGGGGCAGCACGCGGCAGTCAAACGTAGTTAATCATCAGATCTCCACCAATAAAATGGCTTAAAACAAGCATTTTCAACCTTAGACAAATCTAATAACCAGAAATACATAAAAATATACATTTATAACATATTATTCTTTCAAACATAAAAATGTGTCACATACTTGATCATTTATTTTTATTTACAAAACTTGTTTTTTATGAATTCAGGTAGGTTTGGGCAATTTTGATAGTCAACTCAATAAAAGACATTAACCACTTAGCTGACACTTAACTGAAAAGTTAAGCTCATCAATTTTAAAAATGTTTTAAACTCAACCTTTAAATGAGAAGGTATATGCACACATTTTTCAACATGTCAACATTTTTTTAAAGTTTTTTTTAAAGCATGAGTGGCATAACCCAGAATAGATGTGAACTCCTTTAAAACTCCTGTTTAAGAAGGGTAAATCCTCAAGAAACTGCTTGATAGAAAAATTCTGACTACTGAAGATACTGAAGTATAAATAATAACATAATTTTAATTAATTTATTTAGTCACAACCTAGGCTAATTCCTTCTGCAATAAATTTGTGTTTTTTCATAGTTTTTATGAGATACATAAATTGTATTCATAAGAATGACGTTAAACTCTTTGGTAATAAACATAGGGTACTGCATGTGCATTTTGCAGGGAGGATTCCCTTCCCCGGTCTTTAAATGCCAGCCTTTGCTGAATTATTTTTATCCCTCGGGCCCCACTGTGATCTGAATCCAAGTCCGGCTTTTCAAAACGTCACCATGAAGCACCAGTCTTTCTCAGCGTGAAGACTACAGCAATAGCCAAGTGAAAGAAATAGCCTAGTTAAAGGCAGCGTATCATTTTTCAACATGTCTATTAAAGTTTATAAATCAGTGTTTAGCACGCATGGCCGAGTGGCCGAGAGAGGTCTAATTCCGACACGTTAACGTTTTGGCATTTGTATGATCGCAAAAGGGTGAAAATATTGTGCAACTTGATGAATTCTTTAAGGCTTATTTACACTGATATTTATGAGAGAAGCATCAACAAACTCTGACGTTGACTTGATCACAAACTGTTCCAATGAAGATGAGGTAAGAGTCCCTGATCATTCAAACGCATGCGGGCAAGTACAACAGTGCTGTTGAATACACCAAGTTATCTTTAAAACAAAATAATATTTATTAGTGTTCAGTTTAAGAGTTTGTGTGGATGACAATCATTGTAAAATATAAGTAGAAATATATAAAGGCACACTGCAAACCCCAAAAAGTACGAGTGAACTGTGCAAACCTGTGAAAAAAGTTTATTTAACTTAAATGTCTTATGTGTGTTCAACGATTTCACTGCTTTAAGTTCCACAAACTCAAATAAAATGAGTCAAAGAACTTCTAAACACAGTCATTTCGATACCACAGCCTCATTTTAACAAACACTGCAAACTTTTGGTGGTTGTGATGAGTTTTATTCTTTGTTGACAAAAATGGTCTTTGGATGTGTTCCACTAAACAGTTTTTATGGGTATTTATCTGCAACAGACTCAATTTGACGCGCGAATACACACATTGTCTGTTTCGGTGACTTGTAAACAAGGCTTTGAACCAGTTCAGGGAACGAAAACGAAAACCAGAAACTTTTGATGTTTTGCAAGGAACAGAAATGAAACCAGAAACTTTCAAGAAATAGATATGTTCCGGAACAGAATTTTTTTTAATGATGGTAATGGGTGAATACCGTTATTTTTTCGTTCTGTGACAAAATTTCTGTGAAATATGACTCTGTAAAGTTCAGTTTTGGTTCTCGTTGACTCATCGGAGAATGAGAAGCTTGCCACCAGCAAGTAGCCTACTCAAGAGCAAGTATCTAATGCTCAATTATTAGAGGGAAATATTGTAGGCTACCAAGTATCTCAAGATGTTTGTTTTTTTAATACTAATTAGTGTGTTGTAGTCAAGACCTAAACCGAGGCCAAGTCATGACCAAGACCAAGACAGGCCTAGACCGAGAGAAGACCAAGACTTTAAAGGGTCGGTCGAGACCAAGTCAAGACCAAGACAGGCCGAGGCCGAGACCAAGACTTTAAAGGGTCCAGACCAAGTCAAGACCAAGACGTGCGTGTGTGCACATCATCATATGCCAAACCTGAATAAACTGCATAAAATTAATGATAAAAAATAAATTTGTAATGTGCCATCAGTTGTGGTCTTGATCGTTCTTGAAATAAAATTTCAGTCCTCTTTGTCTGAGACCGAGACGAGACAGAGTAAAAAAACGATTGATTCAAAAACGAGACCAAGACCTTTAAAAAGTGGTCTCTAGACGAGATCAGTCTTGAGAACTACAACACTGCTAATTAGTGGTGTTATGAATCGCAGTTGATCCGTGATCCGTACAGATCCACGGTTCGGCTTGCATGCGATTCGCGGATTAATATGCAAATTTAAATACACTGTAAAACATTTCTGTAGAAATTACAGTATTACTGGGTATTACTGGCAACTATCTGCCAGTAACTTACTGTAGATTTTACATTTATGTTATTTGGCAACAGTTTGTTCAAAGTTAAATGAACATGAAACATTTTCAGTCTTTATCTTCTACAGTAAGTTACTGGCAACCAGCTGTGAAATTACAGCAATTTTTTTACAGTGTAGGGTGAAAGTTGATCATTTGCACGTGTTTCATAGGCTTGCAAATGTTAACACTTATGATATTAAACAATTTAACCACAAAAAGGTGCTAAAGTGAGCAATTTTCTGTATGCACAAACGCACATACGGTTGAATGTGTCTGGTCCAACTCCAATCAAACGTGATAATCTTTATGCCCTTCAAAGATCAGAACTCTTGATGTATAAACTTGAGAGAGAGACACTACTGTGTCTGATTCTGTAGTCCATAAAATACATTTGGTGAATAAAGCACTGAAAAATGTCATTTTCACTTTATGTGGAGTGACTGTTTGTGCTGCATCTTCTTTTCGAAGTGCCGTTTGGAATTTTTTAATGTTTGATGACAAGATAGAGACTTAAGGAAAATTATGTAGACTAATAATTTAAGTTTAATGTCCTAATGATCAGCCTACTTATTTGAATGTCCAATGGCTGACATGGAACGTTATTAACTGGTTCGGGAACTTTATTTTTTGTTGTAACCGCGTCAAGAACGCCAATTTTAGGGGTTGAACCGAAAACCAAAAATGTTAAAATACTGTTTCTGTTCAGAACAAACCAATAGGAAAAAAATTATGGTTCAAAGCCTTGCTTGTAAACAATAAAATAAATGGGAAAACAGTCATTTTAAGGACAGTGCATTTTAAAAATGTGTGGGTTATGTTTGACCCATAATGGATAAAAATTGGACAGAACACATGCTGGGTTAACTCAACTGCAGGGTTATTACTGTACACCCCATGGTTGCCTAACAACAATCTCACATTGGGTCACTTTAACCCTGGATGCAAAGATGTAAAATACTTAAGTAATTTTACTTGATTACTGTACTTAAGTATTATTTTTGGGAATTTTTACTTTACTTGAGTACAATTAAAATCAATACTTTTAATTTTACTTAATTACGTTTTTTTAAGAAAAAAAGTACTTTTTACTCCTTATAATTTTATTTACAGTCACAAAGTTCTTCTTTTTTCGATTTTATCATTCTATTTTTGCTTGCTGTTACCAAACGAACTGAATTGCGCTGATGGCCGGTTTAATTTAAATGTTATATATTCTGGAACATTTGGACCATTCTAAGGAATTGGCCAACAGTTCATCTGATGATGAAGATTTTTTTGCTTCTTTGAAATCGACAACACAGACACCAGACTGTTTCAGACACCAGAGAGTCTCTGCCCACCAAGGTCATGCACAAGGGGATGGCCTGGTGGCTACAGGCACTGCCTTTCTGCCTTCATCGGCTGAGGTGCCCTTCTCAAGCCCTTCTCAAGTGTCTAACGTTAATCCGACATCAGGATCCAACGTTGATCTGAATTCAAAATCAAATGTTGATTTTAATGCAAAATCCAACACAAGTGGATACAGCAATCTGACAACATAAAGGTTTTTTTCAGTATTAGCCTGTGAACATTTATTATGAAATATTACCTTACAACCTAAAGGGTTTCTGCAGATATTAAATAGTCTTAGTTCACCTTGACATCTGCTCAATATTGGGCATTGACGTTAAAATCCAACACTTGTGTGACGTCAAAATAAGACATTGATCTGATGTTAAGAACGTTGGCCTGATGTCAAGACTCAACTTTGGCCTGATGTCAAAATCCAACACAAGCGGATACATCAATCTGACAATATAAATGTTTTTACAGTATAGTCTGTGGATATTCATAATGAAATATTAGCTTACAACCTAAAGGGTTTCTGCAGGTGTAAAATAGTCTTACTCGCGTTCCCTGCTATTTGCAGCCTCTCTATCAAGATGAAGACCTTGTTCACACTGTCAGTCCAAATCTGATTTCGGTGCATATCCGATTGGACAGACTCACTGTCCACATTGTGTATTACAACTGTTTAGATCTGATCTGGGCGTTTTGTAGTGTCATGACATTTTTCAGATTATCTGCACTCTGTATGGCAGTGACGTCTCGACATCTGACATGTTTATGATTTACGTGACACGACAGCATGACGTAACCCAAAGCTACACAAATGCGATCAAGGCAGTCAGATTGACATGGATTTTTGAAATGGAAATGCAATTTGAAAAAGATTTCAAACCACCTCTTTCACTTCATGTTTTTAGAGATTAAAAGCTTAAACAAGAATCTCTAGTTTTTATTCTTCATGTCATTTTTACTTTTTTAATGCTCAAGTACAATATTAATGTTACTTTTCCTCAAGTATAATTCTGGCCAGATACTTTTAATTTTAATTGAGTAAAAGTTACACTCAGCACTTGAGTAAGATTGTTGAGTACTTTTTACACTTCTGCCAGCATGGGGTCATTTTTAACCCTTCATGTGTTCTGTCCAATATTTACCCATTATGGGTCAAAAATAACCCACCCAGAGTGTTCATAATTATGATAAAACTTTTAAGTTTGGGTTAATTGTAATACATAAATATTATTTACTTACAATTTTGAGTTGGTTTACTTAAATGTTATTAGGTAATTGGTTTACACAAAAGTTTAGAGTACTCTGAACTTGTTGGGTTTTAATATTCAAAGTTGTCAAACATCAAACTTTCAGTTGTAGTAATTAAAATAAACAAAAAGTATTTTTTTATTTAAGTGATTTTTTTATTTATTTATAGTTATTTAATAAAATGCAAATAAAACTGACAGTCTTTAGGTTTATACATTTTTAAAAAACAGAGGCAATTAGTTGCATCATTTTTTTTTAGCTATAAAACTTATCCGAGTTTACAGTGTGCAGAGGTTTCTTAAGCAAATCACAAAAATACATAAAACATAATCTGTATATCGTCAATGTCAAAAGGCAGAAGGAAAATATAGACACTTTGCAGCACCTTGACCTTAAAAACTAAAATTTGAATTAACTTACAATATTACTTTAATGGTAACATCTCAAAATTGGTTCATTTTCAGTGAAAAAAATAAGTTGAAAAAATTGTTGCTGTTACCACTTGAAGTAATTTTTTAAAAGTAAATCTAACTTTCACTTTTACAAGCCAAATAATCAAAATAAGTTATTAACATCAATTTGATTTTATGGAGTAACTTCCTTTAAAGTGAAGAAAAATAAAGAAATTACTCACCATCAAGCCCTTCGAGATACAAATGTCCATCATTTTTCAGACAAACACAAATGTCTCCTGGCTCTTCCAAGCTTTATAATGGTAGAAAACAGTGCCCAAGACTTTCATGCCCAAAAAAGTTTCATCCTTAACAGAAGTAAATCACATGGCTCCAGAGGGTTAATAAAGGCCTTCGCGGGTAATCAATGTGAATTTGTAAGAGAAACATTTAAAACTTTATCAACTAAATGAATGCACTTTTTGGTCTTGAAGGTCGTGGGCCCTGTTTTCTACCTTTGTAGAGCTTGGAAGAGCCAGGACATTTACTAAAATAACTCAAATTGTGTTTGTGTGCAGATGGTGGACATTTGCATCTCAGATGGCTGAACTCTTTAAAATAACAACATTCAGCATGTTTATAGTAGCACATTGTCTTTCACATTGTGTGAGTTTTTTGGCACAGTGTGAACATGACTCAACATTCTCAACATTTGAAATACAGCTGACAACATGTCACTGTTTGTCTGATCAGTGCTTTAAAACGGGTTCAAGAATTCCTGCAAATGCAAAGATTAAGTTGCTGGAAGGTGATCAAAATCATTTTATAAATTGATGTTATTTTAACAGCTGCAAGAAAACTGCTAAGAGGTTTTATAGTTTACATTACTACCTACAGTACTGCTGCTAAAATGTGTAGAGATGTTTGCAATCATCTTCTGTAATCAGAGCCATATTGTACTGATCAGGGCTACTTTGTTATCATTTTTATTTTATGCATATTGTAGTGTATTGTACTGGTATCGTCTTGAACTGTTTCAAATTTATGCGGCTAAGCTAAAAATGTACTGTTCAGTAAAGCTCCAAAGTCCTGGAGAAATGCCATTTTGTTTTACTGTATATTGCATCATCTATAGATGGTTGAAATGACAATAAAGCTCCTTGAACCTTGTGAAACATGTTTTGACAACTCTTTAAAAATAAATATGGCAATTCCATGCATCACATGTTGGCCAATCCCTCTTCTTAATAATCATGACAGCTGCAAATAATGTTTTAAAACAATTAAAATAAAGACCTGAAAAATCCTGTGTTCTAAAACATAAAGATGCTTAACTTTGAACTATTTTAATAATTGAACTATTTTTGCATGCAAACATAAGTGTTAGTAATGAGGTCATGAAGTTTGTGAGCGGGTCCTGGATCAGCACCTCACCATGTATTAATATGACCCATTGAATGTATGGTTTAAATATCTGAGTACTGACAGCAGGTGATGTTTTTGTCCTTGGCTCTCTTACTGTTTCTTATGCTGTCCACACGGCACCTGATTTCAGAGACATGTGTTTTTTATTACATACTGTCCGCAAGCACGTTAGACATGTGTTGACCTGCTTTAGAGTGGGGTCATTCATCTCGGGTATCTATACATTGGCATCTATACATGCACGAAGTGTTGATGAAGTGTTGTAATGAATTACATTTTTGGCTTGTCAATCATGTCACGACATTACAACTGGGTTAAGTCAAAGAATGATCAATCTGACATTCTGAAAATATTCAAGAATGTCACGAAACTTACTTAAAATGTCATTTGATTCTTATTTGCATTTGTCTTTAACAAAAAAAGACAAACATTGCATGCAAAAAATCTATTTTAAATAATTAAAATTGCACATCTTCTGTCAAAGATCAGTACTATTGTGTCTATTCATTTCAGTTCAAGTTTGATTTACTTTTACAATGTGCATTAAAGTTAACATTATAAGTACAAATAAAAACAGATTTTAGCATTATTTTTATATTTTTTATATTTAAGATAATTCATGAGTAAAGATTATGGGCCTTTCAATCTTCCATTTCAATCTGTCATGACACACACATATCAGTATGTAGGTTAGAGAAGGTCATTTTGGCTTTGCGACATTATATCGTTTGGCACTTTGACTTTCACACACACAGCAGACACATCGCTGAAGGATTTATGTGCTGTCAGATGCTTGTTTGTTTCATCAAAGACACTGCCAATGACAGCAATATGAAACACACACACACAGATTCGCACACACACAGTCACATTGGTGCACATTGGTTAACTAAATTAACTGTATGAGCACACAGACATATAAGGATATTAAAAGTTCAGATCATACAAAACCAGACATTCTGACATTTATTCACGCATACGGTTTTATTTTTTTCTTTATAAATGATCATGTACGACAAAAGTTTGGAGACAGAGAAGACATTGAAAGTAAATCAATCCTTCATGCAATCATTTCCTGATGTTTGTGATTCACTGAATTAGGAAAGTCAGGTTTAAATCAACATTATGTGAACCATCCAGTCAATCTAAAGATACATAAACAATTAAAAGTGGTAAAAACGTTCGATATCACACTTCAATAAGATGCTGTGATGATTTAGTGAAATAATCACAGGCTTACACGACATCACGACATTACCACCCCATACAAAAACATACCAAAGAGCTCTTGGCTGCTATAAGCATCATAAAACTGCTTCCCTTCAGTCCAAAATAAGTGAGGCAACCCCAGGCGTCTCTTCACAAACATCTGAACTATCTTGTCAGTACACAGACCCAACGTTGCTCAATACACCTGACTATCAGAGCAATATCATAGTGACAACGTAATAGCCATGTGTTTATTTTAAATTAAATAAACATCCACCAAACGGTGATATTGAGTTGTTGGCCTAGTTCATGTTACAGTGAAGACATGTGCATAGATTCTGAGTAATGCTTTCTTAACTCTGTAGCATGTATTTTAGACCCGTTAATCTCGGGATCATGTGTCTTACAGAGTAAAAGTGCTCGTGGATGTTTCTGCAGAATCAGTGTACACAGTTGTGCCACCTGCTAGGCAACCGTATACTTCACATCAGACAAACACTCACCTTTCTGTGTCAATGTCACTGTTAAAATTCATCACATGAACGATTACATAAGATCTATCAGACAAAGGGTTCGTTTTAAAGCAAAGGATGGTTTGTACAATTGCGCTTATATTGATTCCTTATCTTGACTATAGTGATGAGTGCTGTAACTTATGAAATGAAGTTGAATTAGTTTAAGTTATTTTAACTTTATTTTATAAGTTACAGCAACTTACCACTAGTGAGATAAAAAATCTAAGTTGAAATCCAAGTTGATTATACTCAAAAATTTGAGTGCAAAAATCTCAAAAACAGAATTGGTCTTTATAATAACTTTTATTTTAAAACTGTACCCAAAAATGAGCAAAACTTGACAAATCTGAGCAAAACCATATCCTTATTTGGTAAAACGAGATAAAATGTAGTAAATCAAGTTTTTATATTGTAAAAAAGCAGAAAGTTTTGTGTTAGCCTTAGGTAGAAACAATGCAAGCCTACAATGCAAAAAGTAAAAGTTGGATTAACTTGAAAAAATACTTTAATTGGTAACGCCTAAAAATTTAATTTTTAGCATAAATGTTCTTACTTTAAGGGAAAATTTAAGGTGAAAAATATTTAAATAAATACAATATTTATAAAAATATACATTTTAAACATTTTCAACTTAGATTTTTTACTTAAAGTGAGAAAATTAGGTTGACAAAAACAATTTACCAAGTTACCAATTTAACTTCATTTATATGTTGATCCAACTTTGACTTTTTACAGTGTATGGAATGTATCCATTTATAAAAATAAGGTAAACATTTGACTGTGCGTGTGTCTCATTTGTTCCGGTTTTGTGATACCTTACCCTCCTAGTTATGTGTCTGTGCGGTATAGAGTTCGGTCTTTATTTGGCAAAAGTTTGACATTGGTAACACCCTCCTTACGGTTTCCAATGGCCATGTGCCCATCAGTCAACATTACTTGTCAACTATATAAATGACTCTGCTGGGAGCACACTGTCATACCCGGACACTTTCTACATAAGGACACATTCAACAAAATATGCCTTCAAGCACAAGAATTAAAATGCCTCAGACTAAAAAGCCAGGTAAACTTTTACTTGTAAGTTACTTGCTGAAGTACTAACATAACCAACTAATCTCTGCAAGATTTGAACCCTTATTTATTTATGTTTTAGAATTGTGTGTATGCAAGATGTTAAGTTAGCCAATGTTAAGCATAAAAACCTGTGGACACAGAGTACTGCACATAATACTAACTGGATTAAAGTAACCATTTTGTATAGAAAATATTTTACATTGGTTTAATATTTTTAATATATATTATTCTACTCAAAGCAACTTTGTTTAGTCTGAAAACTTTTTTGTTTTTGCTACATTATTAACTAATGTAAATGAAACTAATGGCAGCAGGTTTGTGTGTAGTTTGGATTGATTATTGCTTTAGTAAATCGTACCAGTACACTCACTGTAGAAAATACTTTGCTGCCTTGGATTTTTTTGTTGAATCAACTCGGATTTACAAGTCATTTCAACTTTCTTACTATTATTTATCTTGACTAGAGATGAGTTGTTATAACTACAGGTAATAGTTGAGAAAAGCCAACTTAATTTTTTAAGTTGTGACAACTCATCTCTGTTGACATGACTTGTAAATCTGAGTTGATTTGACAAAACGTTTAAGGGCAGCAAAGTATTTTTTGCAGTGGTAAAAAATACCTTGTTGCACTTAAATTTTTAGGTTGAATTAACTTGAATTTATAATGAATTTCAACTTTTTTTCACTAGTGAGGATGTGCTATAAATTATAAAAATAAAGTTGAAATAACTTAAGCTAATTCCAACTAATTTTGATCATTTATTGCAACTCCTTAAATGAATTGTAAATTCAAGTTGATTAAGCATAAAAATTTAAGTGCAACAAGGAAAGTTTTTGTGGCTTATGAAAAGTTGATATAACTTGAAAATGTTTAACTTAAAATTGTAAGTTACATAAAATTGTGATGATTTGACAAAAATGCTGCATATTTTTTACAGCGTATGTGTTTCAAACTGCAGAAAACAACACTAAGCTCAGCTGATGCTTGTATTTGAAGATTTTGTGGTGTTGTTAGCCTAATTATTTAATTGTTTGTAGAAAAAGGAGTCAGAACAAAATTCGACACAACGCTGTGTTACTGGGTCAGTGGGTAACATTCACACACATTTAAAAACACAGTTCATGCCAAACAGGTCTGCAGTTTGATCCAAACACACCAAAGAGAGACTCACAATGCTAATGCATGTAGATCAGATGTATATTCTTCCCTATTAGCTAAGTTATATCATTATTTACTAATCTTATTGATCAAATTTAATCTTGTGATTCGTGTACTTTACTCATATAGGAAAGAAAAACAAAGCTGAAAACAGTGCCACCGGTAAGTAGAGTAAACATCCATTTCACAAACTAATGATCATTGTTATTTTTTAAGTCTACACAATTATCACTGTTTACGTTTCAGACAATCTTCCAGTTTATGAGCCAAACATCCCAGAGCCGACGACCAGAGCCGAGATGATCAAATGTGAGACGCACACATAAACACCTTACACACACTGTTTCTCATTCACACAGCTGACACAATCTTTTCATCTTAGACTGGATCAATCTTTCATTGGACGATAAAACTGCCAATAAAGTACTGTGGCTGACAGAGGGCGGGACTAAAGTGGCCCGCCTGAAGACTGAGGTGTGTCCTTGCCTGGACAGGCCAGAAAGATTTGAACACTACCCACAGGTAAAACTCAAATCAAAACATAAAAATTTAGTTTGAAAATCAGACTTTTTTCATGTTTAAGTGCTATAATTGGGTCCCCAGTGATTCTATCAACTTAGAAAACATAAAAAAAGATCAACACAGTAACTTTGTTTTGGCTAGCATTTTTTTTGCCAGCATGTGAAAAATCAGGTCGTTTAGATTTTACCTGTTTTGTGAGGTAGGTAGCAAGGCCAATTACAATAATACCGCCCCTTAATCTGAACTATCCAACCACGGCACAGCCATTTAGTGCAGAGAGAAAGAAAGAGAAAAAATTGAAAGCATAATTGAGTTTCTATTGCAACAAACCACCATTATGGCGATCAGTGTTTGCATTTCAAGGAAAAAACTCCAAAAATGGCACATTTTTGCTCTGAACAAGAAAATGGGAATTTTAACATGCTATAATAAATTATCTGTGGGGTATTTTCAGCTAAAACTTTACATATGCACTCTGGGGACACCAAAGACTTATTTTACATCTTAAAAAAAATCTCATGATATGACCCCTTTAACGAATACAGCTGCAGTGACTCTATGTGTTTTTACAGGTGCTGTGCAAGCAGTCGATCTTTGCAACTCGCTGTTATTGGGAGGTGCTGTGTACAGGTTGGGTGGTTATTGGTGTGACGTATGAAGATGCTGGCAGGCGGGGGGGTCCTTGTGGTCTAGGGGAGAACGAGGAATCTTGGGCTCTGGGTTGGGACGGTTCCTGTTATGATGCCTGGCACAACGGAATTAGCACAAGGATTTCAGACGTGCCTCATTACAGCACTATAGGGGTGTACGTGGATCAGCCGGCTGGCCTGATCTGCTTTTATGCGGTGGAAACTGAAGAAAATTCAGAGAGAAAGGAATTGAAACAAATTTACAGGTACCAGAATCCCATAAATAAGTCAGTTGTGCCAGGTTTCTGGATGGGAAGAGAGTCGTCCTGTTTAATCCTGAAGAAAGAGGAATAAGATGGGCGGAGACTAAATTAAACAAGAGTCAGAGTGAAAGTTATGGATTCAGTTGTAATTAATAAACATCAGTTTTGCTATAGGGGTGACCGGGAACACATTATTTAATCTAACATTAACCCTAAAGCTAGACTATATACTTTCATTAACTTTGAGTCGAATGAGCACTTTGAGTTTAAATGGATTCTGGGTAAACATTTAGATGTTGAGCTCTCTGTGTGTGTGTGTGTTTATTAAAGCATGTTAATGTCTTTGTGTTTGTTAGTGTTTCTCTTTAACCATATATTCAATCCAGTGTCATGGCTGGATGTTTATTTACAGACACCAGAGATCTCAGATTCATGACTGTTGTTGAGTTTTTCCTGCATATGATGTCTGAAAGACGGTGAATTTAATTTTCCTTTATTCGTTTTATTTACACAAACTATCAAGTCTCTTTAGATCATCTCTCTACTGTCAGATAACATTGAAGTCAATTCCAGCACTGTTTGCGTTTGTGTAGTTTGTTAAATATTTGATGAAAATGTCGATATATCATAATGCACAGGATTATGGACTTTTCACATGTAAAATTGTTACGGCTATTCCAAACATTGCTGTTTTGTTTGCTGTTTTACACTTTTCATATTGGGTTAGTCATTATTTTTGTCTTTTCAAGTTGAAAGATTTCACTCTGTACATTTGTAAACCCATGACATAAACATTCTTCACATTAAATAAACAAAAACAAGTAATATTTATGTTCTTCTTTACTCTAACATGTGGCATTTTTGCATTTTGCTTATTAAAAAGAGCATTGATGACAAGAATGTTTAACCTGCTGGTCATCAGTTGTAAACAAATGTTTTTGTAATCCAGTGAAGCAAAAATCCTTAAAAACATAAAAAGGGACATATGGCATCTGTTGTTTCATCTGATTCTCAAAATAAAAAACTGTCCTAACTATGTGAGCTGGGTTGGATACCATATGACTTTAAAATTCTAGATGTTACTGTGGATTAAACTGTAAAATGTTTACAAATTTTGTGAACTAAATAAAATAGAAAAAAAAATGATTCAGAACCAAGTAATGAGGACAACATTTGTCTTCAAACTAACATGTCAAAGCAAATTGTATTGCTCTTACACCTGCACCATGAATTCCCGCGTTTCGGCACAAGATGGCGCCCGCGTCACGCCGCACCCTCAGTGTCCCAAATCACTCACTCGTCTTATTACAGTCACTTTGGTACATTTCTCGAATCATACTCACAATTTGCAAAACAGTAAGTGCATATTATGACAACTTGTTCAACCATTTTGCATGCAAATAACTGATGCCTAAATGTTGTGGGGGATATTCAACAGAGACCCATTATACATTTTGTAGAAAAAGCAAAGAGTTGTCAAATGTCATTTGCATGGATGTACCAAAGCATTTGCAACTTCTTCAAATAAATGAGAAACTGCTTTTTGGCTTTTTTGATGTTAAGTGACACAATGATGTAAGAATTGAACACATAGTTTTAAGAATTTCAATTCTGATCTGAGAAATGTACTAAAGCGACTTAGAAAAACTGTTATTGACCACATTAAGTGTCAGATAGGTTATTAGTGAAGTATTGAAGGAAATAGTGAATGAGGGTATATGGACTTAATTTGAGACAAGCCCTGCTCAGACCTACAATATATGATCCTTATCATTTAACAATTTAGTGTTTGCTGTTAGATTCATTAAAAAGTTGAAACACATCAAATATGTGTAGAAGTCATTTGGTATTAATTTAACAAATTAAAATTTAAAATTTTTAATAGTTCAGAACACGTGCATTTCCAGATGAAATTAAACTAAAGTTGATGTGGTTTGAAGATGTTAACAGGAGACAGAGCTGAGAGGATCAGAATCACTCAACACTATCAATGCAAATCTGATTTTCACATCTCACATTTACTGTTTGTTTAAATGCTGTGAACCTGAACACTTTCACTTCTTCTCAATAGAGTCTGTTATAAAGTTTCAAGATGAGTTTCACTAAACTAATAGGAACATAAACACACAAACAGATATACAGACATAAACCCCTTAAATCTGTCTGCTCTGTTTACACGTACATGGTTATTTAAAAAAACTGAGAGATTTACCTTCGTTTGTGCCCCTCGTTTACACGCAAACGGAGAACTTGCCTCTGAAACCGATTGTTTCTAAAAACTCTGGCCAGAGTGGAGATCTTGAAAATCATGGGTTGCATGTAAACTGAGACAAACGGATGTTTAAGCAGGCAACGTCACAGAGTATGCACCAGAGCTCGCACCTACGTCACATGTGATTGCTACTCTGAACGCTTCCAAGATCACATTTATGTTCGTGCAAACTTGTTTCGCGTGTTTGTATTTGCAAATACAGCTGCTCCATTATGTCGAGCAGAGACGAGTGCTCGGAGGTCAGCAATTTTACGCGTGTTTGACTTCATGCGGCGCTGCAAGAACCGACAGACGGATGATGTCAAAGTACCGCGAGAGCGATTCGAAATTAGACCTCTACGTGTGATTACTCAACTCACTCTCGCGGTACTTTGACGTCATCGATCACCTACTGCAACAACACCTCCCTCCAACATGAAGAACCAGTTTGGGTCACCACCAGCGCTGCCGGTGATTGGCTTACGTGGGCTTGAGCTTCTCTTGACGGCATATATGCACGGGTACGTGTAAAAAAACACTTTTCTGAAAACTGATGTCACAGGTCGGAGCGGACCCGAGATAGCTAAAGGGTCACGCCCCTTCCTAGTTTCCACCTCGAGTAGGTTCCCAAAGCCACCCCAATGACCAGACAGACAGAGTATACTAAGTTTAAAACACAACTTTATTTAAATAGTTAAAAGGTAAGGGGGAAGGGGAAAGGGCAAATTAAAACAACTCTATCTTCTTGCCCCCAGGACTGGACTTTGTATGAGCGGGGAGTAGGGCTCCTTTCCAGGGGCTTCCTTTTGTCCGTGGCGCCCTCCGCTTCTCCTGGAGGCAGAACAAAGGAAAGACAATCAGTGTGTTCTCCAGTAACTTCCTGCTACTTGCCACTGGTAATTGTGAGGGTTGTTGTCTGATATGTTGTCGCTTTTCTCGCCCTTAGGGTCGCTGTAAGCAGAGGTAAGTTACACTTCACAGAGATAAATTATGCACAGACTGGGGCTCTTCGAAGGTTAGACCGTCTCATTTGAGTTCTCTTTGCGAACTTCTGAGGCTGCCACTTTGAAAGACCGAGTGCTCATCTTTAAGGTCCCATGCTTATAAGGTCGCAGCCCTTGAATTGGGACACAGCTTATATTAAGAAGAACTGACAGGATTCATCACATATATATTTAAAATCAGGCAGCCTTTTAGGCAAACCTGGAAAAAATTTCAGAGATGAGATGTTCAGATTGATAAAGAATTGGGGTGAACGGTGGACCATCATTTACTCATCAGATTACCAAACCTTTATGTGTGTGTGTGTGTGTGTGTGTGTACCTGGTAATTATCACATTGTGGGGACCAATTGTCCCCACAAAGATAGGAATACAAGTATTTTTGTGACCTTGTGGGGACATTTTGATATCCCCATGATGAAACAAGCTTATAAATCAAACAGAATGATGTTCCTTGAAAATGTGATTAGGGGAATAGAATATACAGTTTGTACAGTATAAAATGCATTACGCCTATGGAATGTCCCCACAAAACATGGAAACCAGAATGTGTGTGTGTGTGTGTGTGTGTGTGTGTGTGTGTGTGTGTGTGTATGTGTGTGTGTGTGCAGCTGCAGTATCTGTCAGGTGTATCTGTGCAGTCTGACTGAAGGAGGTTTTTGTACGACTCTTTATCACTGTGTGAACAACCGTGTGCTACCAGCATAGTGATAACTCATACAGTAATAATCTCCTGTATCTTCAGTCTGAACTCCACTGATGCTCAGAGTAAAATCTGTACCACCCTGTGATCCACTGCCACTAAATCTCTGTGAAGTGTCACCATAACGATTACTTATATCATGAATGATGAGTTTAGGAGCTTCTCCAGGTTTCTGCTGATACCAAGATAAATCATTGCTAGTTAATCCAGTATCCATTGTACACTTTATATTGACGGTTTGTCCAACAGAAACAGATTGAGTTTTACTCTGAGTTACAGTAACTCCTCTGGATTCTGTTGAGAAGAAAACAAATTTGTTCAAAAAAGAAAACTAACATTTAAAATATTTTCTAAACAAATAAAGATGAATTTCTGTTACCTGGAATATAACCTCCAAGAATCCAGATGAAGGTGATGATGAAGAGATTCATTTTGTGTATTTGTTGTTTTTCCAGCACTGTGTTATAAAGTCAGACTGTTATAAACACACAGAGCACTGAAGCGTGTGATGAGATGTAAAGCAGTGATCAGACTTTACTAAACCTCCTACTATCATCAAATATTTCAATATTAAAACAGATGAGTGGAGTCTGTATCTGTACTACTCTACAATAATATCTGCTGGATTCAAGTTTGTATTCAGAGAAGAGTTTACAATCTAATAATATGCACTGAAAAATGGCAATGGGGTTGTTTAATTTGCAAAAATAAAATTAGTATTTCTTACATGATTCATTAATGTTTCTTATCTTAACATTATTTTGAAAAACAAATAATATTTGTGCTCTTCTATACTCTAACATGGTGAAAGTTTATTAAAAAGGGCATCAAATATACTGCTAACATAAAAAATAAAATTTTCTAACAATCTCATACAAAAGGAAAGCCCATTTAAACGTTGATGAATACAGAGAGACAGACAGACAGAAATTGTTTGCGCACTTTTTAATTATACAGCTGTTTAATTTACAGTTTTTTTTTCGATTGCTAAACGACAGTGGGCAGAACTGGAGTCACATGTGCAAAACTCTAACTACAGTCTGCACAGCAGCAGTTCATGTGGACCAAACTCTAGTTCATTTTTCATTGCTTGTACACAGTTTTCAAAACTTTACACACTTATCCCATGACTTCAAACACAACCTGCACAACACTGTGGATTTACAACACTTTGTTCAAATGCTAACACACTGCTGTCAAAACTGTGAACCACACATTCAAAACAGAATTCATTTCAGCCTTGTGCCTTTCAAACACTGCTGATTGCAATTTCATATAAATATATAAATATAATTATATATAATATAAATATTACGTAATAAATGTATATATATATAAATAGATATAGGTAAAGCTCAGAAAGACAAATTTTGGAAATGGAACAAGGAAGCCCTGCTGAAAAAACAGTATCAAACCAGCATGGACCAGCATGGGAATTATGCTGGTCTATGCTGGTTTGATGCTGGTTTAGCTGGTGGTCACCAGCATACCAGCACCACAACATATGCTGGTCTTGCTGGTATGACCAGCATGGAATGCTGGTGCTAATGCTGGTTTGGTGATGGTTTAGCTGGTGCTAATGCTGGTTTGGTGCTGGTTTTGCTGGTGCGAATGCTGGTGCTGATGCTGGTTTAGTTGGTGTTCACTAGCAAACCAGCACCAAAACACAACATATGCTGGTCTTGCTGGTATGCTGTTTTTTTCAGCAGAGAGATGGGTTTGTGGAGGGAGAAGTGTGGCAGGTAGTGGCCTGATGCTAGACAGAGGATTAGCCCCTCAATTATTTGTTTGAATTACAGTAGGTACTTTTAGTTTCTACCTTTTTTTCTCATTACTGCAATTACGTAAATTACTACAAACTATTGAAGCAAACTGCTAATTTTCATTTATTTTAAAGAATTGTTAATGTTCTAAAAATTTAATAAATCATGTGATAAATTAATCAATAAATAAATCATTCTTTGAAGAAAACATTACTTTTTATGAAGTCACTGAAATTGTTGAAACTGTAAAGATAAAAAGTATGTATTTTGTGTATTGGTGTTTGATGTTAGTGTTTTCCTCTCAGTGTGTTGTGAGTGACAGTGTGTGTTATCTCAGTGAGGGTTGTGTTTAGTGTTTGGCTGCACTGAGCTGTTTTGAGTCATGTGTTAAGAGTTGTGTTGCTTGAAGTGAGTTTTGCAGGTAATATGTACAGTTTAGCTCACGTGACTTTTGGTATTGCAGACTGCAGTTAAGAGTCTCGCACATGTAGCTCCAGCCGTGCCCACTGTCGTTCAGCAATCGAAAAAAACTGCAAATGCTGTGATCTTGAACACTTTCACTTCTTCTCAAATGGAGACTTTTATCAGTTATGAAGTTTTAAGGGAATTTCTTATGAACAGACAGGAACAGGACTGATGTTGTTCTCTTTCTTTATCAGAAATAATAAGCACACAAGAACATCTGAATGAAACTACAGCTACATGATATACTTTAAGAGTATGATTCATAATTATAAACTGATAGCAGACATCACATGTACATCTAAAATCAACCTTTCTTTATATGAGTTATCCAAACCTAAAAGATCTAGAAAACAATATGAACTGAAATTAGATCAAGTTGACACTGACCATCAGTTACTCCTGAAATGTCAGAAACACCATGATGGGTTTTTATAATCATTGTTGTGTAATTTGTGTGTGTGTGTGTGTGTGTGTGTGTGTGTGTGTGTGTGGCTGCAGTATCTGTCTGACTGATGGAGGTTTTTGTACGACTCTTTATCATTGTGTGAACCACTGATATAGTGTCCACTCAGTATAGTGTCCACATACAGTAATAATCTCCTGCATCTTCAGTTTGAACTTCACTGATGCTCAGAGTAAAATCTGATTTTGATCCACTGCCACTGAATCTTGATGGAGTTCCAGACTGACGGCTGTTTGCAGCATATATCAAGAGTTTAGGAGCTTCTCCAGGTTTCTGTAAGTACCAGGATAAAGGCTGAAAACTCCAGTCCTGGTAGACTTCAGGGTTAGTTTTACAGGTGATAGTAAATGTGTCTCGTAGATGAACAGATTTGACGGTCACTTCACCTCTTGATTCTACATAAAGAAAATAAAAATATGAGTAAAGATTCAGAATGAATGAATTAGCACAGAAGATGAAGTTTCATCAGATGAATTTTAATGTTGTTCTCACCTCTGAAACAGAAACAAGTTAACATCCAGATGAAGATGCTGATGAAGGTCATGGTGACTGTGAGTTTAGATTTCTGATGATGAACTTCTGATGCATCTATAAAAATCTTTCCAATGCAAAGAGCCTCTATGCAAATTTATCTTTAGTAGCTTTTCACAGATCATCAGACTGTGTCTTGTTAAAATCATTATTGGATTGATAAACATTATCAAACCTCAAATTAAACAAAACAATGAAAATGTGACCAATGTATGGACTTCACAGATTTCAACAAACACAGTTGAGAACAGATTATGAAAATCATCTTGCTCAATCCAGCAGATATCTGACTTACAGAGATGTGTAAGATATGAATGTGGTGTTCACAATGTCAATTTCATCATTATGTCACACCCAGGGGATGGCTGCTAATGGCTAAAGCCATGCCCCTTCTCAACTTCCACCTCGAGAAGGTCCCCAAAACCAACCCAATGACCAGACAACAACGAGGACAGGTAAGTATAAAAACAATCTTTATTTGTTTAAATATTTAAAATGTAGTGGGGAAATGGGGAAGGGAAATTAAAACTAGTATCTGGCTGTGCCCTCCAGGTAGGCCACGGCCAAGAGGGTGACAAAGGAGGAAGGGGGGCAACGGGGGGGGTCCAAAGCCCTGTGGGCTGGGATGTGAGACTCGGCTCCTGCCTGGTCTCTACTATCCGTGGCACCCTCCCTCTTCTTCCTCTTCTGCTGGACACAGCGTACCGCAAGTACAAGTTTCACTCGTTTCCTTCTCGTGTTGTTCACTCTCTCTTTCCTTCTCCGAGTCACCGTACTATTTCCTTAGACCTGGAGCACACTCACAACATATGCTATACTGAAGTAGATAAGGGCCGACAGCCTCTTCGTCCTCCCTCGACGACGTGTATGAAGGCGGGGGTTTATCTGACAAGACACAATAATGCACAGCAATCCACAGCAATATAGAGCACCACGTCAAAATAAAGGTTTCCACAGCACAGGGACTCACCCACCACACTCTAGTGAACACAAAGGACACCCGTCTTCCTCCACTTCGCTTAGGTTGGATCTGGCGATGATATATACGGCCTAGTTGGTAGTATCGTCGTTGTGACTGCTTCATTATGGATTCCTTCGGCTCACCCACCACGCTATTTTAGGGGTAGGGCCGCCCTCCTTCTCCTGGAGGTATCTATCATAAAGGCAGATAAATAGCAATGCGTTTCCAATATACTCTGAGTACTCACATCGAGGCCGTCTCAGTTCCGTTTCACTTCGTCTCCGTTTAAAATGTATTCCTTTCCGTTTCCCTTTCAGGTCCACGAATATCTTTGCCACCATACAACTTCAGCCTGTGGAAGAGAGAGTCCAGACAACCACCAGCAACACGCCAAACGGGCACAACACAGCGCTTCAACACACCAAACAACAACCTTTTGGGGTGCTCCTTTAATTAATCCACCGCATGCCTTTCTTTCACCTCCTGCGGCTCTGTCCTCTTTCCGCCCGCTTTCCATATAAGAGCCTTCGGGCTCTTCAAAAGGTGGGTGTCTTTACTCTGCCCTTGGCAAAAAAGGAGCTTTCCCCGTGTCAATCGCTGCTTTTCTGTGTTCCTGCAGAGCTATTTAAGTGCTTCATTGTCCCACAGCCTCCAATCACACTTTGCTTAATTAATTCATTCCACCTGTAGCGAATTTGGCTGCGTTTGTTGCTATGGAGCACCAGGAAGCAAACCGGTGCATTAAAAAAATCTGCCCGGGCGGAACCTCTCCTCTCCATTTTTGGTTCCGCCCTAAGTCACCTTGTGACAATTACATTCACAAGACACATTTATGTTGAGATATTTCTGTGTTTGATTTGTTGTAGTTTTTCTTCTGTCCTCTTTTATCACCTGCATTTATTTTTTTATTTTTCAGATCTTCATGAACAGGACACAGAGATGAAATCTGATTTAATAATAAAAATAATCACAGTGTATACATAGTAAGGTTATTTTAGTAAGGTTTTGTGTCTACTTAAACACTAATTTGAATTACATACACAATACAAAGTAAAAAGTTGTATTAAAATACTTTAACTGGGGCATGTTCAATCTCACACCGGTGTGCAACGTTTTTGCTACGGTTTCCGGGTTGAACGACATGTTTCCTGGAAACGGTGTGCAACGGAATGTAACAGGTTTTAGAAGCGTTTTCTCTTGTTTGGTGGGTGTGTCAGAAATGTTGGCCCAATCAGCGGCAAGATGTATAAAACCACGCGGTAGTAAAGAGACAGCTCGCTCAATGGGTTCAAGTTGAAATGTTGTCTTTCATTCTGGACAGCAAGGTGCCAAAGTCAGTGACTGTAACATCGAGGGTATTTTACAGTATTAAACACACATTTATAACGATTTCATCAGGCTTCAGAAACCTTTAAAAAAGACAACAAAGAATGGCCTCTCAGCTACCATAGTTGCAACTCATCACAACAGGGTGTTCAATGCATCACCATTTCTGTTTAATAAACGTTGTGCAACGTTTTGTCGGGGCTGAACGCAGCCCTGGTAACACCTACATTTTTTTAGTTTTTTTCAAATCTTTAGATGAAAATTTTAAGTTGATTAATCTTATTTTTTACCAATTGAAAAAACTTTGAAAGTTGAACCAACTTTTTAAAGAATATAAGCAGACAGTATTCAGTGATCTGATGTGATATCTACATGCAGTCAGATGTTTGATTCAATCTTTCATTCACAGTTTATTACTGACTATCAAACATTCAGCTGAGGTTGGATTACAATAAATATTTATTTCTAGAAATTCTGTTATTTTCGTATAGTGTCAGAGAAATACAAATAAAATAATTAAATAACTAAATAAAAGCATTGTTAAGCATGAATTTGTGTTGTGTTAAATGTGTTTGTTATAGAGTAAGAGTTAGTGAAGCGTTCAGAGGTTTTTGTACAGCTGCTCAGTTTGTTTCTATCACTGTGGTACACGTTCGGCACCGGCACGAGACTGGAAGTTGGCAGTAAGTACAAAAATCATTTTATCATTTACTTGCTATTGCTTTTATATACAATTAAATTAAGTATCATTCATCTTACATTCCTTCTATTTATTAATTTGTTTGTTTGCTTTTAATTCTCAGTCAGGGTGCTTTAAGTAACATTTCTTTTGCCGACGTTGTGCCATAATGTACTCTGTTGAATGTGTTAAATGCTCATAGAGCCAAGTTTTAAAAATCAACATCAAAATTTAAAATCATTATCATGCTGTAATAAACGTGAGGATTAAAAATAATTCAGGTACACTCTTAAAACGAATGTGTTAAAATAACACATCTAATGTGTTGTCATTAACTTAACACATCTCTGTTATTTTGGAACAACACACTTTGAACAACACTCTCGCTTCAGTTCAGATGATAAGCCATTGAGAGGAATTAATTGAAAGATTAACATAATGGATAGCTAGTTCAGATGTCTCCAATGAAAGCAAGACTTGATTGTAGATGTTGCTTTGCCAATTTCTCAGGAATTTAATTTTGTGCTTTTACAAATATCCTACATGTTTTTCACACACAACAAACGACAAAGCACAACTACAGTATACACAAAGAGGATGTTTGTATTTTGTGTGCTGTTTATACAAAAAGTTACCTTTGCAAGCAATTTGTGGTGTGCGTATAAAACACACTTTTTGTGTAGCTTGACGCTCACCACTAAACATAACTGAGGGGTTAACAGTGAGTATCATATGCATGCAAAAGGTAACTTCTGAATATTAATACTAGTGCGCCAAATACAAAAAGAAACTCGTGCTATTGATACGCAGTATTATTGTGGTGCAACACAATTGAATTTGAAAATAGTCTGTAAAATATTGTGGCCGGTAGTTTTTTCTAATAGGTCTACATTTGGCAGACACATTTAACTAAAATGATTTGATAATTGGCAATCCGTGATGTTATTGTTATCATAAAAAAGGTTTCATAACTTATTTTATATATAGAGCATTAATCCAGTGGGGCAAAAATCATAGAATTTTGTAGTTTCTTAATCTTTATTGTTTGTAAGTTTTATATTATGTTTGGGGAGTGATTTTTCTTAACAAATAGCCTTCCTAAACGTTGCAACGAAGAGCCATGCAACTGAAGACGTGAACCCAAACACATAAGCTCAATCATTTTAGGCAAAACTTTGAAACAATATTTGATATCTTAATCTCATTTTTATTTGTCTTTGAATCTTGTTTTGATGTTTTTCTCTGTGTATCTGTGTATGTCAGGTGTAAGTCGTCCTAAAGTGATCGTCCTGCCGCCGTCCAGTGAAGAGATTTCCAGCAAGAAGGCAGCAACAGTGATGTGTGTGGCCAGCAATGGTTTCCCTTCAGACTGGAGTCTGAGCTGGAAAGTGAATGGGAAGATGTCAGGATCTCAGGAGAACAGAGCTGGAGTCCTACAGAAAGACGGCGGTCTGTACAGCTGGAGCAGCAGTCTGACTCTCACTGAACAAGAATGGATCAACAGAGACTCAGTGATCTGTGAGATCAGTCGGGAAGGTCAGACAGTCACTGGAGAAGTGAAGAAAGATCTGTGTTCTGAGTAGATCCTCTCTTCTTCTCATCTCTTCTTCTCATTCATGTCTCACATCAACAGTCTGTGTCTCTGCTTTATTCATTCTGTCTGCTTCTAATAAAGAAATATTAAATATTGCTTCTTTGTCTTGTGATTTCTTTTGAATTTGAACAATGAGTATATTGATCATTGGCTCGTGTGTTTGTTTCTAAATAAACTTCAGTCAATGAAGCATGAAGACATCTGCAGATAAATGATGAAACAAGTGCTTTATTTGATGTTTGTGGTGTAACAGAGACATCAGACTCATGTAAGTGTATGAACATCTGCTCTGTACAGAGAGGAACAGAAATCTGATGATGTAAATATGAGTCTCAGTTTCACTCTTTGACTCTCTGAAATGAATCGGTTCAGTTTCTACTTACAGTAAGCACAGTGAATAATTGAACCATTTATTTAATTCAATGAACACATTGCAAAGAGCCACCCACCAGCCCAACGATGGATACCAATGAAGTGGGTGAAGGGATCTTGTGTTCTTTCCTTCCTTAGCGCTTCTATAAGAATAATTACATTTATTAGGTTTCAATTTATTTTTTTGACTTCTGTGTTTAAATTGTAATCTGACTCCAATTTATAAATGATCAATATTATTCTGATGCTGACCACAATTTATAATTACCATTGTTATATTTCATTCTTTAAAATCAATTACATTCACATAGAGAATAAGATGTAATTCTGAAGGTGCTTAGGCTGTTCGGCATTTCTCATTTTAATTTAAATTAAAGTCAGATGTTTCTCAAGATCACAATAAAAATAAAGGATCCATCTATATTTTAGGTTTGAGGCAATTCTCCATCCAACCTAGAATGCGTGGCAGTTATCATATTTTCAATAGAGGTAATTCTCCTAATCTTTGCCCCCTTCAGTTATCTTAAACACTAAAAACATATTATAAAAAACAGCCCGTTCTCGTTCTTCATTCTGATTGGTTCTAAGCCGTGATAAAATACCCCGGTAACCCAACAGTTCAGACCGCATTACATAAGTATCAATGCGCCACTCTTGCTACGTACTGATTTATGAAAATAAACACCACAGTCTTTAAACAAATTGCACAATTAATGGCGATATCCAGATAAATGTCAATAAATATTGTCATGTCATCTCGTCAGTAAAGAGAAAATGCTTCTACTTATTGTTCTTTAACATTAAATCTGTATTTCTGCTATTATCCACTAGATGGCGATCTTACCTAACTTGAACACTGACGCATTCAATCAACACTAAAAACACAGCGTAAATTAGGATCGGGTGTTTTTGGTTTTTCATTATGAAACGAGTATATTAAAGCTTTGATTTTTTTATATTTCTCTATGAAATCTGTGACCGGTTGAACCTGGAAGTGGCGCATGACGTCAGACTTAACAACCGGATAGCTGAGCCCAAGTGAACCGTGCTCCAGCCCACCTCTAGTCTAGTGTAACGGCGCACTAACATTATCCAAACCAAACCACGCCTGGACGCGTTGACCCCAAAGCGTGGTTCATTTGACTAGTGTGATCATTCTGTACTGTTTGGTTAATCACTCCCTGGCTGGCTTGGAGCGGTGGGCTGGAGCGCGGTTCACTTGGTATTAGGCGTGGAAGGCTATAGTGTGAGCGCAATCGTGCCAGAGCGTGTTTCCAAAGGAGAGACATCAATTACGCGACCACTCACCTTCATCTGCCTTTTAAAATACCTTTTGATGAGCACAGCAGGGTTACGTGAATGTCCGAGCTGCACACCTGACAGAACAACTAAGCAATATGATGGCATGTGAGAGGGCTAAATAAAACTATGAATAAAAAACACAGACTTAACAATACAATGGCTTTCAGAGAGCGCTTAACTTTGGGTTCGGATCAATAAAAGTACAATGTGCATGCAAGCTTCTGGGGGAGTAAGGAGAGGGGACAATCGCGCTGGGGCATGGTTTGGTTTGGATAGTGTGAGTGCGCCCTTGGTTTCAAACCTTTGAGATGAAGAGATCAATTCAATTCAATTTTATTTATATATAGTAGCGCTTTTCACAATTGGTAATTGTTTCAAAGCAGCTTTACATTACAGTTTTTTTTCGATTGCTAAACGACAGTGGGCACAACTGGAGCTACATGTGCAAAACTCTAACTACAGTCTGCAATACCAAAAGTCACGTGAGCTAAACTGTACATATCACCTGCAAAACTCACTTCAAGCAACACAACTCTTAACACATGACTCAAAACAGCTCAGTGCAGCCAAACACTAAACACAACCCTCACTGAGATAACACACACTGTCACTCACAACACACTGAGAGGAAAAACACTAACAACAAACACCAATACACAAAATACATACTTTTTATCTTTACAGATTGAACAATTTCAGTGACTTCATACAAAGAAATGTTTTCTTCAAATAATTATTTATTGATTGATTGATTTATCACATGATTTTTTTAGAACATCATAATTCTTTAAGGTAAATGAAAATTAGCAGTTTGCTTCAATAGTTTGTAGTAATTTATGGAATTACAGTAATGAGAAAAAAAGGTAGAAACTAAAAGTACGTAATTCAAACAAATAATTGAGGGGCTAATCTCTAGCATCAGGCCACTACATGCCACCCTTCTCCCTCCACGAACTCGTCTTCTTTGTTTCATCTGTCTTTCTGAGGTCTACCTATCATATTTATACAAAAAGTAATATTTTATATATATATATGACATTGGACATATATATGACATTGGAATTTATATTTATATGAAATTGCAATCAGCAGTGTTTGAAAGGCACAAGGCTGAAATGAATTCTATTTTGAATGTGTGGTTCACAGTTTTGACAGCAGTGTGTTAGCATTTGAACAAAGTGCTGTAAATTCACAGTGTTGTGCAGGTTGTGGTTAAAGTCATGGGATAAGTGTGTAGAGTTTTGAAAACTGTGTTCAAATATTGAAAAATGAACTAGAGTTTGGTCCACATAAACTGCTGCTGTGCAGACTGTAGTTAGAGTTTTGCACTTGTGACTCCAGTTGTGCCCACTGGGGTTTAGCAATCGAAAAAAACTGTAATAGAAGCAGGGGAAAACACATAAAAATCAACAGACAACATAGGTAGCAAAATACAGCGGCTATGAATAAACTTTACAAGCGAGCATGTTAATGATGTAACATATAGAAGAGGGTGCTAAGTTATGCTAATGTCGTCTGACTCCCCGGGGTTAAAGAAAACCCCTAGAAGAAAAACCTCCCGCATTTTTTTGCCAGGAGGGAAAAAAGTCCTAAGAGGAAAAAACCCTTGGGAGAGATATATATGAAGAGTCTCGTTGCAAACTAGATAAATCCATTTTTTTACATTTTCGTCAAAACATGTTGATTATTATGTTATCATGTTATTATTCTGTTTTATGGTGCTACTTAGCTGTATTTTTTAAGTTATGAAGGTTTAAATCAAAACAAACCAACTGCAGTTGCATTGAAATTAATTGGAATGGACAACCAAAAAACGCGATTTCTGAACAATTAAAAAAATGGTGGTTATCTCGTTTTGCAACGAAACTCTTCATATATAGATCAAAAGGTTCAAACATCTCCACCTGAGGGTCAAATTTAGGTTAACAGCTCCACCTGAGGTTTTATTGTTTGACCGTGTCTTCATCATAAACAACTAAAAGTTTGTTTTACCAGCTGTCTTACAACACTGAACAATTAATAATTAATTAATTGAAATATATTAATGTAATTCATAAACTAATCACCTTTTACTCCTTACTGAAGCTTTTAAGTGTGTGTGTGTGTGTGTGTGTGTGTGTGTGTGTGTGTGTGTGTGTGTGTGTGTGTGTGTGTGTGTGTGTGTGTGTGTGTGCAGCTGCAGTATCTGTCAGGTGTATCTGTGCAGTCTGACTGAAGGAGGTTTTTGTACGACTCTTTATCACTGTGTGAACACCCAGCCACTGATGCTGTGTATACTCATACAGTAATAATCTCCTTCATCTTCAGTCTGAACTTCACTGATGCTCAGAGTAAAATCTCTTCCACCAGATGATCCACTGCCACTGAATCGATCTGAAGTGTCACCATAACGAGTATTTATGTGATCAATGATGAGTTTAGGAGTTTCTCCAGGTTTCTGCTGATACCAATATAAATCATTGGTATATATTCCAGTATCAGTTGTACACTTTATATTGACGGTTTGTCCAACAGAAACAGATTGAGTTTTACTCTGAGTTACAGTAACTCCTCTGGATTCTGTTGAGAAGAAAACAAATTTGTTCAAAAAAGAAAACTAACATTTAAAATATTTTCTAAACAAATAAAGATGAATTTCTGTTACCTTGAATAAAACCTCCAAGAATCCAGATGAAGGTGATGATGAAGAGATTCATTTTGTGTATTTGTTGTTTTTCCAGCACTGTGTTATAAAGTCAGACTGTTATAAACACACAGAGCACTGAAGCGTGTGATGAGATGTAAAGCAGTGATCAGACTTTACTAAACCTCTTGAGAGCATCATGGTCATGATAACTAGATGTGCTGTAGCCCCCCCCCCCCCCCTTCTGACAGCATTGAGAATTTAAGATAATATCTTCAAATGTGATCAAATATATGTTACGTCTGCTATGAGTGGCTTGTGTACATTTTTATATATCAGATGAGGTGAAATCAAGTTCAGGGTGTGATCAGGAGTTTTAACACACTAACATTGTTTTATTTCATATTTTACATATATATTTTTATGTTATTTTAACTTATACCACAGGTCTGTTGAATGCTGTATTCTGATTCGTTGACAAATGTTCCAAGGGTATGCATTATTTTTCGATAACTGCACACCTAACTTGTCAAATGTCTTAAAAATAACCACCAGAGCAATGTTTGTGGTAACTGTGGTATAAGCGGAATAATTGACTCCGGTCTTTTTGAAAATAATGCACACCCATGGTGTAATGTACATTATTTTCTTATAATTCAATGGCCCGTTGTCAATTATTCCTTAATTATTAAAACAAGTAATAATTGTTCAATTTAAAAAAGAAGTATGACAGGGCATAACTTTAAATAGTGGATTGAATTGACTTGGAAAAAAAACAAATTGTTTTAACTTCAAGCTGCATTTTTTTACAGTGAGTTAGTAAATAAATGTTGTGAACGTTTTTAATTAATCCAAAAGTCCATTACGACATCACCACAAAACATCACCTGTCTCTCTGTGTCACATACGGCAAAAAAATTATTTTTCTGGCCCAAAATATTTTTAACCTTCATATATAACATATTTCAAAATGAATTTCAAGGACAACAAATAGGCCTACATTCCTAATTTTACAGCGCATATGGCAAAAATGTATGGCTGTAAAGCAATGTGTCGTAAAGCTTCTTTAGGTGCAATATTCGAATTCAAATTTATATTATAACAAACGTGCAATCTGATTTTACGGTTGCCGATGAGATCGCTGCACCGTATCATCACTCACAGCACACAACTGCACAACAACTTCTTTCCAGCTAACTGTTGTGTAGATAAGGATTAATTGACAACGGGCCATTGAATTATTTAAAAATATTGCTCATTATGCATTATTTTTTAATAATTCAAAGGACCAGAGTCAATTATTCCTGTTATACCACGGTTACCACAAACATCGCTCTGGTGGTTAATTCAAGACATTTTATAGGTCAGGTGTGCGTATTACACAAAAATAATCAACACTAATGCAACATTTCTCAACAAATCAGAATAAAGCATTCAACAGCCCCTTGGTATAAAGAGAGAAAGACGAATCCCATCTCATAACCCTCTCCTGTCTGGAAAAATAAAAATAAATACCATACATATAAACAATTCACATCTTTCATCTTACAACCATTTTTTCTGCTTTGTGACTGCTTGTGTACAATTATGTTCAAGAGTGTTATCATCAACTATAAATGTGTTAATATAGACAGTTTCAGCAGCATCAACATAAACAAACAGCTTTTGTGGACCAAGCTTAACTTCTATACAGACTCAATAACATCAGAGATCATCTAGATTATTTCTGATAACAAGCAAAATAAATAACCAATAAATTACCTTATAGTTCAAATCATAGCTAAAGCATATTAACCATTACACTGAGTTAACGTTACGGTATAAAATTAATGTATACAGTGTTAACTAAGATATGTTTAATTCTTATCACTCTAAAAACAAATGGTGCTATATAGCACCAAAAGTGGTTCTTTGCTCGTAATCATAGAAGAACCGTTTTTAGTGCCATATAGCACCAATGAAGCACCTGTGTAGAACCATATAGTGCTATGTAGAACCATATGTGGTGCTATATGGCCCCTATTTGGTTCTACACAGGTGCTTCATTGGTGCTATATGGCACTAAAAACGGTTCTTCTATGATTACGAGCAAAGAACCACTTTTGATGCTATATAGCACCGTTTGTTTACCTGAGTGCCTAAAACTTGAAACACCAGTTGTGATCAACATAAAGAAATTAAATTGAGGACATAATCACTACACTCTCAGAAATAAAGGTACAAAACTGCACATTTTCTCTCACTGGGGCTGTACCCTTTCAAAAAGTACAGCTTTGCACCTAAGGATTTCATTTTTAGTACCTCAGAAGTACATAACTGTACTAGGACCAAAGAGAGCTTATTAGTACCTCAAAAATACATATTAGTATCTCAAAGATACATATTAGTACTAAAGGTTTACATATCTGTACTAATGGTTCATACAATTACCTTCTTAAAGGGTGCTGCCCCACTGACAGCTAGGGTCCACATTTTGACTTCTTTCTAATAATGTAGGTAATCTACCCAAAATTGTATTCTGTTTTGTATTCCTGTAAAGGTATCAAATGGAAACTTAGAGTACAGCCCCAGTGACAGAAAAGGTACAGTTTTGTCCCTTTATTTCTGAGAGTGTACAATGAAGAAGAACTGACAAGATTCATTACATATAAGTCAGGCAGCCCTTCTTACAAGAGTTATAGGAAAACCTGGAAAAAGATGTGTCTAGAAAATAATGATGTGTCTCACAATCATAAATATTGTGTCTGTCTGTCTTTCTGTCTGTCTCTCTCTCTCTGTGTGCAGCTGCAGTATCTGTCAGGTGTATCTGTGCAGTCTGACTGATGGAGGTTTTTGTACGACTCTTTATCACTGTGTGAACACATGTTTACTGTTGATATAGTGTCTACCCATACAGTAATAATCTCCTGCATCTTCAGTTTGAACTTCACTGATGCTCAGAGTAAAATCTGATTTTGATCCACTGCCACTGAATCTTGATGGAGTTCCAGACTGAAGGCGGTTTGCATAATATATCAGGAGTTTAGGAGCTTCTCCAGGTTTCTGTAAGTACCAGGACAGACAGGGTGGGCTACAGGCTGGAGGAGAACTGACTTTACAGTTCAGAGTAACAGAGTCTCCTCGTGCTGCAGTTTTCACTGAAGGACTTTAAGTTACTGTATAATGTGATTTACACCCTGAAAGAAAATGATAAATACGATTTAAATGTATACGTTTATAAAAAATACTTACATTCACATTTTATTAATAAGGTAAATCTATTTAAAAATCTACCTTGTAACGAGAATAAAAGTGTTGAGATGAAGATGATGGTGAAGGTCATTGTTGATGTTTAGTTTTGTGTGTTGTGTTGAGTTATGAAGTGTTAAACTCACAGCACTATAAACTCTCAGAGATCTGAAACATCTCATCCGATATGCAAACAGACTCACACTGATTTAAATATTTATCTCATGACATCACAACACAACTTTATACTTTACTGACTGTTTCTACATGTTTGTGTTCATTGTTTTCAGATGATATTTTATTATTTGTGGATTATTATAGTAAATATTTGGATTAATTCTTGATGTGTAGATCATTAGATGACAACAGGATGTGTTCAGCATAATTTACTGTATTATTACATTCACTTACACGACACAAGAGTTAATTCTGATTGTAAACACAGTTTCACAGGTAGTGATGAGGGTGTAATATCAGTGTTAAACATGTGTTTCATTTTTATTAAATGGTTTATTTTTATTCACAGTAATAATCAGAGTAAACTTGTGTGTCTGTAGTTCCTCTTTTACTGAAGGAGGTTTTTGTGCGACTCTTTATCACTGTGTGAGTGGATACTGATAACGCTGTTGACAGTAATAATCTCCTGCATCTTCAGGCTGAACATTTCTGATATTCAGTTTGAAGTTTGTGCCTGATCTCTCATCAGTAAATCTCTCAGACACACCAGACACTCGGCTACCAACACTAGAGAAAAGGAGTTTGTGTGTTTTTCCAGGTGTGTGATGATACCAAGCTAAATGGACTGTTAAACTTGAACTGCTGGATTTACAGACGAGAGAGACGCTTTCTCCTCCTGACACGATCTGAACTTTAGGACTCTGAGTGAGAATAATCTCACCAAAACAACCTGAAAAACAACACAAGAATGAGATCAGTGTTAGTCATCATGACACAAAGATGAATAAAGATTGAGATGCAGTCATTGAATGTGACCTGTAAGTGAAATGATCAGAGAACAGATGAGAGTTTGTGTTGTCATGTTTCCAGTGAATGATTGAGAAGTGAAGGAGCTGTGATGTCCTGACTGACTGACAGTCTGATCTTCTGCTCTCATCTGATCACAATCACACAAATTCAAATCTGTTTCCTCTTTCACTGACACTTACATTTACAAACTGAAGAAATCTCAATCAAATGACTGAAACATTTACATCTTTCTCAGATTTTAGATGAAAGTAATAGACAAACACTACAGTAGAGCTGTTTACAGTCTTTGTCTTCTTTATCTCACTGAATGATAAAAGTTTAGTGTTGAGTTTATAAAGATTCACACATCGGCCCAATGACAGAGTCGTCTCTATTAACTTAGACAAACACACAAAACAATTGTGTATAAAGTTCTGCTTACTGAAATATTCAGAGTTAATTTTTTTCTTATAAACACAAATACACATTTAAAAAAAGATAAATTCAATTAACTCAATTTTTTAAGATAACTGGTCGCAATCAATTTATTTCAAATGTAGCTTAAATAAATTGAGTAAATTGAATGAATCATTTTTTTCTGTGCAGTGCTTTATTTCAAATTTAATTGGTCTGGTTCTCTTGATCTGAAGGGACACTGAACTGTTTGAGATAACATGAGTAGATTTTCTCCTAAGTTAACCCTTTAGTTACACAGAGTGTTGAATGTGTTTAGTAGACTTTCAGTGATCTGAAACTGCAGGAGAAGAGAATATCAGTAACAGATAGAGACATCTGGTGTTTTATAATTTGGGTTTGTTTGTGAACATCACAATCTTAGCACAGCTGTATTACAAGTTTCTTTTGTTTTGTGGATTTTGTCATACAAGAATTTAATTCAGAATCCACAGAAAAACATTTCATCCAAACAATTTCTGTAGTGAAGAAACTCATTAGATGATGATTTAATAAAATAATACAGTTTTAAAAAGACGAGTAATTAAAGAGATTTCAAACCTTTTCAGAAATATTTGATCATATCAGAGCTCAATTCATAAAGAGTTTAATCATTGTGTTAAATGTGTTTGTTATAGAGTCAGAGTTAGTGAAGCGTTCAGAGGTTTTTGTACAGCTGCTCAGTTTGTTTCTATCACTGTGGTACACATTCGGCACCGGCACGAGACTGGACGTCGGCAGTAAGTACAAAAATTATCTAATTACTTTCTTAAAATTGATTTTTTCAGCATGCAGTTATATTATGAAGCATCTATTTCTCTTTTATTAATTAATTTTTAATTCTCAGTGAGAGCGTTTTGAATATAAATTGAGATTTCTTTTGAAGACAGCATGTAATTTAGTGATATAAACATAATGCTGTTTAAATGCTCACGAGAGGAAAAATCAAACACTTCAGTATTAAAATTATTATCATGTAAAATTAAATGTGTACGTTTCCAGAAAAAAAATCTAAATAAGAATTAAAATAATAAAAAAATTAAAGCCAGGCAAGTTTACTGATATAACATATTTCATGCATAGAGATAATAAACTCTTTACCTTATTGCGTTTAATGTTTATGGGTTTTAAAATAAATCATGTTATATTATGAGATTTTTTTCTAGACTGAAGTCATTGTGTCTTAATGATAAATTTGCTGAATTTAAAGAAGAAGGTCAAATCTTAATTTATTTTTCTTTATTAACACATTTTAAGATCCAAGTGTCTGACAGCGGCGCTACTTTAATTTTTGTCGTGTGGCGCGCAGATTCGCTTCATATAAACACGAGTTAACAGAAGACATCTTGAGTTACTGACCAAATATATTCAGTATTCATTTTAAAGTGAACTTCATAAATAACTACAAGCTCAGATAGAAATAAAAGCTAGATAGAAAATAAAAACATCAAACAAGGAACTGTAAGAGATACTAGTAACTTTATAAGATTTATAAATGATTATTGTTATATTGTTAATTATATTGCTTTGCTGATTTATCAAATGTCTTTGGCTTTGATGTTTCCACAAATAAAAGTGTCAGCGCATAACAAAACAACAAGAGATGAAAAAATCATATTAAACATATTTAACATTCAAACACCACTGACAAGAAATTGATGTATTTTGACATTTTTATGTATTTGCGAGATGCTTTAATATGAAGTGATTTATAATGCAGTCAAGATATTGTACAGATTTTGGGAATCAAACCCATGATCTTGTTGTTGCTGCCACTTGAGTCACAGGAAACAAATATTCATATAAAATATTGTTTTATTATTACTGTGTTTGTATTATAATAAGTGTAGTGAATCAACAGAGTAAATGAGATTATCAAAAACAGATATATTTTATTATGTATGCATTTGATTTCTTTTATTTGGCACTTAATTTCTTGATCTTTTACTCTGTGTATCTGTGTATGTCAGGTGTAAGTCGTCCTAAAGTGATCGTCCTGCCGCCGTCCAGTGAAGAGATTTCCAGCAAGAAGACAGCAACACTGATGTGTGTGGCCAGCAATGGTTTCCCTTCAGACTGGAGTCTGAGCTGGAAAGTGAATGGGAAGATGTCAGGATCTCAGGAGAACAGAGCTGGAGTCCTACAGAAAGACGGCGGTCTGTACAGCTGGAGCAGCAGTCTGACTCTCACTGAACAAGAATGGATCAACAGAGACTCAGTGATCTGTGAGATCAGTCGGGAAGGTCAGACAGTCACTGGAGAAGTGAAGAAAGATCTGTGTTCTGAGTAGATCCTCTCTTCTTCTCATCTCTTCTTCTCATTCATGTCTCACATCAACAGTGGACAACTATTCATACAACACTCTGTGTCTCTGTTTTATTCATTCTCTCTGATTTTCATCAACTTTAATAAAGAAATATTAAATATTGCTTCTTTGTCTTGTGATTTCTTTTGAATTTGAACAATGAGTATATTGATCATTGGCTCGTGTGTTTGTTTCTAAATAAACTTGACTCAATGAAGCATGAAGACATCTGCAGATAAATGATGAAACAAGTGCTTTATTTGATGTTTGTGGTGTAACAGAGACATCAGACTCATGTAAGTGTATGAACATCTGCTCTGTACAGAGAGGAACAGAAATCTGATGATGGAAATATGAGTTGAACTCTCAGTTTCACTCTTTGACTCTCTGAAATGAATCGGTTCAGTTTCCACTGACAATGAACACATTGAATAATTGAATCATTTATTGAACACTTGACCTGTATTATTTATATGATGATCACAGACTCATTCAGTTGTGTCCGACTCTTCCCAATGTTTTTCTTCTCTAAACATCTTGAGCAGTTTTTCCATCTCATCACAGTCACCTTTCACCGCTCACTGAAGCTTTGAGACATTGAGGCAATGAATGACAACAATTTGTGTGTGTGTGTGTGTGTGTGTGTGTGTGTGTGGTCTGACTGAAAGAGGTTTTTGTACGACTCTTTATCACTGTGTGATCACATAGCCACTACTGGTGCTGTGAACACTCATACAGTAATAATCTCCTGCATCTTCAGTCTGAACTCCACTGATGCTCAGAGTAAAATCTTTACCACCAGATGATCCACTGCCACTGAATCTCTGTGAAGTGTCCCCGTGACGAGAACTTATATAATAAATGAGGAGTTTTGGAGCTTCTCCAGGTTTCTGCTGATACCAAGATAAACGATCATAATATATTCCAGTATCAGTTGTACACTTTATATTGACGGTTTGTCCAACAGAAACAGATTGAGTTTTACTCTGAGTTACAGTAACTCCTCTGGATTCTGTTGAGAAGAAAACAAATTTGTTCAAAAAAGAAAACTAAGAGTTAAAATATTTTCTAAACAAATAAAGATGAATTTTTGTTACCTTGAATAAAACCTCCAAGAATCCAGATGAAGGTGACGATGAAAAGATTCATTTTGTGTATTTGTTGTTTTTCCAGCACTGTGTTATAAAGTCAGACTGTTATAAACACACAGAGCACTGAAGCGTGTGATGAGATGTAAAGCAGTGATCAGACTTTACTAAACCTCTTGAGAGCATCATGGTCATGATAACTACATGTGCTGTAGCCCCCCCCCCCCCTTCTGACAGCATTGAGAAATTAAAATATCAAATGTGATCAAATATATGTTATCGCAACACATCCTCACTCCCAACTCGGCATATATTGACGCTTGTTCAAGACCTCTCGGCATCACTATATTACGAGCAGGGTTCCATTCAGCGTCTGTTTTCAACGCCCAGCGTTTTTATTAAGACCCCTTGGTGTTGTCTTTTAACGCGCAGGGTAGTCCGATAGACTTATATGGACTACTCAGTTTCACGAGGCTTTGTGATATAGTCACATAATTATTTTTTAACCATTGTCGCTTCGGTTTAGGGTTAGATTTGGTGCTTTCATTAGAATGTCACTTTATATATTGGTACTATTATTCTGATTTATTTTTATGTCGCTGAGGCTGGCTACTCATAGCAGGGATAAACAACTCAAGATCATCTAAATCAAACTGAATCTATACAATACATTACAGAATATATTTCTCATTTGTTTAATAATTTATTATGAATTATATTGTATAATGCTTGTTTTATATGTATAAAGACATAAGAAGGACACCTGTGGAGGTCTGTTAGGAATCACAGAACTCAGAAATCCCAGAGCAGAGGTTTATTTGACAGGTTGTAACGATAAACTTCACAGGAAGCAGTCGCAGGAGATGTAAACAAAGATTTATTAAAACACTGGAATGACACACAGGAACTAGGAACAAACACAGCAGTGAATATGTACAGCAGTGAATATACACAATCCAGCAGAGTGAAGGCAAACACTGGAAACTAATCCTTGACAAAGTGTCAACGGGGCAGGGGATCTATGGGCAAAGGCTGCAGAGAACGCAGATATTAATAAGATAACTTTTAAAGCACGACAAGACAGGAACTAGACAATGCTAGCGGGCATGGACATACTAAGACGAACTTGCAAAGAACAAAGGAAACGAGGGGAATTTAAATCATACCGGATTGGACAATAATAAGGATCAGGTGCGGGACGCCGGTGAGAAGAGTCAGAGATAATGATATCACCAGGGGGAAGACGCGCACGTGTGGAGCTGTCAAAACAAAAACACAACACATAGTGAAAACAAAGACAAAGCAGCCAATAAGACCGAAATCATGACAGGACTCCCCCCCACAACCGCCACCGGGCGGTCGATGAGGAGGCTCACCCCGTGGCCGACGGAGATCCTCTATCAGCCCAGGGTCCAGAATGTCACGGGCCGGTACCCAACACCTCTCCTCCGGAGCCATAGCCCTCCCAGTCTACGAGATATTGAAATCCCCTATCCCGGCGACGCATATCCAGTAAAGATTTAAAGGCGGAGTCCATGATGTTTGAAAGGCAATGTTGATATTTGAAATCACCTAAACAAACACGCCCCTACCCCAATAGAATCTGGACCTTCTGTTGATAGACCCGCCCCACACATACGCAACCCGGCATTTGATTTGATTTGATTGGCTATAAGTGTGTTTTGGTAGTCGGCCCATCTCCTTTTCCAACGCGTTTTTCAAACATTATGGACTCCGCCTTTAACTGTATACACGGGGGCACCATCTACAAGCTGAGGGGTGGGAGGGGTGGGAGCAGAAGGAACAGGATTAAGGTGGGAAAAAAAACAGGCTTCAGTTTAGACACATGAAAAACTGGATGAACCCGACCGAGTGCTGGGGCAATCTGAGCCTGACCGTCACGGGATTGATAACCTTAACTATGCTGTATGGCCCAAGGAATCGTGGAGCCAGCTTGCGAGAAGGCTCACGGAGAGGTAAATCCTTGGACGAAAGCCATACTTTCTGCTTACAGATAAAACGGGGCGCGGTTCTACGGTGACGGTCGGCCGCGGCTTTGGTTCGTCTGGAAACCTGCCGTAATATAAAACTAGCCTTTCTCCAGGTGCGTTTGCAACGACGGACGAAAGCTAGCGCAGACGGAACCACCGCATCAGGTTCTTGGGACGGGAATAAAGGAGGCTGAAACCCCATGGACGCCTCAAAAGGGGACATGTTGAGAGAAGAAACAGGGAGAGAATTATGGGCGTATTCAACCCAGGGTAACTGTTGGCACCAGGAGCTCGGATATTGCGATGTCAGACAGTGAAGAGCTCTACCTAAATCTTGGTTAGCCTGTCACATTGCCCGTTGGTCTGAGGATGATTCCCTGAAGCGAGCTAGCTGTGGAGCCTATTTGTCTACAAAATTCCTGCCAGAAACAAGAAATAAACTGAGGACCCCTATCAGAAACAACATCTGTGGGCAGACCATGTAAGCGAAAGACGTGTTCGATCATTACCTGGGCAGTTTCCTTGGCAGTGGGTAATTTGGGCAAAGAGACAAAGTAAACCGCCTTGGAGAAGCGGTCTACAATGATCAAAACAACAGTGTTTCCTTAGAACTAGGCAAATTGGTTACAAAATCAATGGCGATATGTGACCAAGGACGAGAGGGGATGGGTAACGGTTTAAGCAGACCAATAGGGGTTTGATGAGAGGCCTTATTACGGGCACAAACCTGACAGGCTAACACAAACTGTCTGACATCGGGACCCATAGAGGGCCACCAGAAACGCTGACGTACGGTAGCCAACGTTCTCCGAACCCCCAGATGGCAAACAAACTTGGATTCGTGACCCCACCGGATGACCTCAGAGCGAAGCGCATTCGGAACCCATAATCGACCCGCTGGGCACTCCTCTGGCACTTCCCCCTCCGGCCGGCCCGTCTCACCCTTAGCAGACCGCTGAGACAAAAAGGCGCCTACCCCGACATCCGAAACATCTTCCTCCACAATAAATTGAGCAGCCGGATCTGGAATAGAGAGAACAGGAGCAGAGATAAACCGGGACTTTAAATTATCAAAGGCCTCCTGAGCACTAGAATTCTAGACAAACCTCTCCTTAGTGGAAGTGAGAGCAGTAAGAGGCTGAGCAACCTGACCATAATTTCTGATAAATCGCCGGTAAAAATTGGCGAAACCCAGAAATCTTAATAAATCCTTATGGGACTCGGGGACTGGCCATTCGGCAACCGCTTTGATCTTGGCTGGGTCGGGACGGATCTCACCTGGGGCAACAACAAAACCCAAGAACGAAACTGACTTACGATGGAATTCGCACTTCTCCGCCTTAAAATAAAGCTTATTTTCTAACAACCGGCGTAAAACTCGGCGGACATGCTGAGTGTGTTCCTGCATAGAGGGAGAAAAGATGAGAATATCATCTATGTACACAAAGACAAATTTGTTAATCATGTCTCTCAGCACATCATTAACCAGAGTTTGGAAGACTGAGGGAGCGTTACAAAGCCCGAACGGCAAAACGCAGTACTCAAAGTGTTAAATGCTATCTTCCACTCATCTCCCTCTCTTATACGCACAAGGTGGTAGGCATTGCGTAAATCTAGCTTAGTAAAGACCTGCGCTCCCTGCAAGAGCTCAAACGCAGTAGACATTAAAGCAAGGGGGTACCTATTCTTAACAGTAATGTCATTCAAACCCCTATAATCAATACAAGGACGCAGGGAGCCGTCTTTCTTTTCAACAAAGAAAAACCCCGCCCCTGCGGGTGAGGTGGAGGGACGGATGAGACCAGCACGGAGGGCATTATTAATATATTGGTCCATAGCCTCTCTCTCAGGACCCGATAAAGAATAAAGTCTACCTTTAGGCGGAGAAGTGCCGGGGAGGAGATCAATAGCACAATCATATGGCTGGGGAGGAGGAAGGGAGGTGGCCCGGGCTTTACTAAACACCTGAGCAATAACCGCATACTCCGCCGGGACCCCGGCCAAATCGACCACCGATACCTGAGGAAGAGAAAGAACAGAACCAGAAACAGCAGAACCAAGACAAGACACATGACAAGACTGGGACCAAGACAAAATAACACTATGCTGCCAATCAACGTGAGGATTGTGTTGCGCTAGCCATCCATTCCCTAAAATAATAGGAGATAGAGAAGCATGAAGGATATGCAACACAATCTCTTCACGATGATTACCAGACACAGATAGACTCACAGGAGATGTGCAATGTGTAATCCGCGCCATCTGCTGCCCCTTAAGGGACCAGACATCCACAGGGGATTGGAGAGGGACAACTGGGACAACCGGGACAACCGGGACACTCCCGTATTCACTGATGGGCAGCGGCTTTTAACGGGCAGGCCTTTTTCAAAATGTCCGGGTTTCCCGCAATACAAACACAGAGCCTTCTGTAAGCGTCTTTCTCTCTCTCCCTCTGTGACAGGCGCATGCACCCCAGCTGCATAGGTTCTGGCTCGGCAGAAGGTAAAGATGATGAGGAGAGGGAAGTGGTGGTCTCGTCCGAAAACGCTCGCTGGCGAATGGAGCGTCGCTGATTGCGAAGCAATCTCCGGGCTTCGATCCGGAGAGCGAGATCAATGATGGTATCCAGTGAGGGAGGAAGATCATGGACAACTATCTCGTCCTGGAGATCATCAGACAACCCCTCAACAAACTGCGCTCGGAGAGCCGCTTCATTCCAGTGGCAGGCAGCCGCTAGGGTTTTAAACTCAATGGCGTACTCTGTAACTGTGTGTCTTCCCTGAACCAGATGTGCCAACCGAGCCGCAGCGGCATCCCCGTGCACCGAACGGTCGAAGAGCTTCTCCATCTCCTCGCGAAACTCATCAAACGACCGACAGCAAGGATCGCGGGCATCCCACACGGCCGTAGCTCACTCGCGCGCCTTGCCAACCAGAAGGGTAATCACATACACAACCCGGGTGCGCTCTGAGGAATAGCGGCGGGGCTGGAGGGCAAAAACCAGAGAGCATTGTGACAGAAAAGCCCGACAGGAGGCAGGATTACCATCATATGGAGGTGGGGCTGTAACATGAAGCTCTGTCTGCGACGGCTGACTGGTTTGAGTGGCATCATGACTGACCTGGTCAAGACGAGAAGAAAGGTCAGCCATACGGACAGATAATCCTCAACCTCTTGGGATGTTGTAGTGAGACGAGCCGAGTGTTGTCCCAACCATGAGCCCTGCTGGGCGAGCACCGATCGGAGATCATCAACCTCCGCGGGATCCATTCTGGCAAGTTCGTCCTGTTAGGAATCACAGAACTCAGAAATCCCAGAGCAGAGGTTTATTTGACAGGTATGTAGAGGAGAGAAACACTCAATGGCTTCAGATAAATGAAAATATGTATAATAGATAAACACTCAATGTCGTCAGAAGATATGTAAATATGTATAATAGAAAACACTCTGTGTCTGTGTGTGATAGGTGCGATGAAATAGATAACACTGGAGAGGTGGTACACAGCGATGTCCTCTCGGTAGGTCTCAAATGTGGGAAACACAGCAGGGCTGTAGGACATCCACAAAATCCGTAGACACAGTAGAGAAATCCTGACAGGGAACAGGGAGAAAATCCTGGCTGGATACGGAGAGAGATTCCTGGAGGGGCACAGAGAGAGAGAGATATGATGTCAGAGTCTTCAGCAGAATTACGCGCTGGAAAGGCGCACTTGCGCTGGACAGCGCAAGACGTTGGATAGCGCTCAGAGAATCCACTGACTGAGAGTGCACGAAACTTGACTGTTGCCACACCAGCCGGGAGAGACTGACAGCAGTGAATATACACGATCCAGCAGAGTGAAGGCAAACACTGGAAACTAATCCTTGACCGAGTGTCAACGGGGCAGGGAATCTATGGGCAAAGGCAGCAGAGAACGCAGATATTAATAAGATAACTTTTAAACCACGACAAGACAGGAACTAGACAATGCTAGCGGGCATGGACATACTAAGACGAACTTGCAAAGAACAAAGGAAACGAGGGGAATTTCAATCAAAACAGATTGGACAATAAGGATAAGGTGCGGGACGCCGGTGAGAAGAGTCAGAGATAATGATATCACCAGGTGGAAGACGCGCACGTGTGGAGCTGTCAAAACAAAAGCACAACACATAGTGAAAACAAAGACAAAGCAGCCAATAAGACCGAAATCATGACAAGGTCTGGCTGACTATGAGCATAAAGATTTTGATCCTGGCTTTGTTGCTTTTCTTTTTTGTGCTCTGTGTTATTTTTACTTTTTCTTAATAATACTTTATTTATTGGCTAAATGAGCTGTATATTTGTTTGTAATAATTCAGAAGTATTCTTGGAAATGGCTTTGGACTTCATTTCCCCTTTTTTGTTTGTAACAATCAAGAGTCAAAGATTGCCCCCTATAGACACAAACAATATTGAGTGCTGAAGGAGTAATGAACAAAGTATTTTAAGAGACAAACACGACACAACTTATGATCTTTATAAATCAACACAGACTACAACGTAAGACACCGTATCATCACTCACAGCACACAACAACTTCTTTCCAGCTAACTGTTGTGTAGATAAGGATTAATTGACAACGGGCCGTTGAATTATTTAAAAAATATTGCTCATTATGCATTATTTTCTAATAATTCAAAGGACCAGAGTCAATTATTCATGTTATACCACGGTTACCACAAACATTGTGTCACGGCTAGGGGCTGGCTACTAAACCTAAAGCCACGCCCCTTCTCAACTTCCACCTCGAGGAGGTCCCCAAAGCCAACCCAATGACCAAACAACACGAGAGCAGGTAAGTATTAAAACAAACTTTATTTAAATATTTAAAATAACTGGGGGAATGGGGAAGGGGCAATTAAAACTAGCTTCCTCTCTGCCTTCCAGGCAGACCACAGCACGGAAAGGTGGCAGGAAGGGGAAGAGGGCAACGGGGGTTCCAGGGGCTGGTGACCAAGATATAGGGGGGAGGGGACGGGGAACACAGGCTCCTGCCAACTCCGCTATCCGTGGCGCCCTCCTCTTCTCTCCTGGAGGCAAAGACAAAATAGTGTGAACTTGGGGTTTTTATCTCTCTCTCTAACTGCGGTACCTGTGTCACGTTGGGCCGATACTTCACTGCTCACTCCACTTTGTGTTTCTTTCCACAGGCTTCGACTGGGACACGAAGACTCGTTTAACCTGGACTGGGATCGTCCTCACCTGTCGGTTTGCTGATAGCTCTTGGTAAGTATGGTTTTTTCCACAGGTCACTCTCCTAACATTCACTCCCGTCTTTTCTCTCTTCCTTTACAGGCAGCTTGGACACAACAACACAGTTAGTGCAACTTGGATACTTCTCACCTCTCCGCTGCTTACAGCTCGGGGCATGTATGACTGTCCACAGTTCGTTCTACTGACGTTCACTCTCGTTCTCTCCTCCTTTGCAGGCAGCTTGGACACAACAACACAGTTAGTGCAACTTGGATACTTCTCACCTCTCTGCTGTTTACAGCTCGGGCAAGTGTGACTGTCCACAATTCGTTCTACTGACGTTCACTCTCGTTCTCTCTTCCTTTACAGGCAGCTTGGACACAACAACACAGTTAGTGCAACTTGGATACTTCTCACCTCTCTGCTGTTTACAGCTCGGGCAAGTGTGACTGTCCACAATTCGTTCTACTGACGTTCACTCTCGTTCTCTCCTCCTTTACAGGCAGCTTGGACACAACAACACAGTTAGTGCAACTTGGATACTTCTCACCTCTCTGCTGTTTACCGCTCGGGCATGTGTGACTGTCCACAGTTCGTTCTACTGACGTTCACTCTCGTTCTCTCTTCCTTTACAGGCAGCTTGGACACAGCAACACAGTTAGTGCAACTTGGATACTTCTCACCTCTTTGCTGTTTACAGCTCGGGCATGTGTGACTGTCCACAATTCGTTCTACTGACGTTCACTCTCGTTCTCTCTTCCTTTACAGGCAGCTTGGACACAACAACACAGTTAGTGCAACTTGGATACTTCTCACCTCTCTGCTGTTTACAGCTCGGGCATGTGTGACTGTCCACAGTTCGTTCTACTGACGTTCACTCTCGTTCTCTCTTCCTTTACAGGCAGCTTGGACACAACAACACAGTTAGTGCAACTTGGATACTTCTCACCTCTCTGCTGTTTACAGCTCGGGGCATGTATGACTGTCCACAGTCGTTCTACTAACGTTCACTCTCGTTCTCTCTTCCTTTACAGGCAGCTTGGACACAACAACACAGTTAGTGCAACTTGAATACTTCTCACCTCTCTGCTGTTTACAGCTCGGACATGTGTAGCTCTCCCTCAGCTCGCTATACGGCGTTCTGGTCGACAATGTACGGGGGCGGGCTTACGACAGCTGGCCTGCACAGAAAGGCGAACGACGATGGTTTTCCTAGGGGGCGCCGGGGGCAAAAACCCTCACGGCGGATGCGCTGATCAGCAGGGGGCGAACCATCACACCGTCTCACCGGGCCGAGCGCTGCCCTATCCTCAATGCCCGTAGGCCGATCGAATACCGGACAGGGGCGCCCCTTTGCAGAGACCACGGGGCGGCGGAACTCCTTCGCCTCTCACTCTGCCACAAGGTAGAACACACAGGTAAAGTAGCAATATACAGGTTCGTGGTTGTACTCACACACGCACTGCCAGCTTCCAAGTCTTCACCGCCACACTCTGAAACTGTCGACACACGGGCGGGGCGACTTCCCAAGCCCACGCCGTCACTTTACACTTGAATCACACACAGCGTACAATAATTGATGTTACTCACAACCGCCAGCCTCTCCGTCTCTTCCTCAGTAGAAGGGATGATGCGGGGTACGTCTGACAAGACACACAGCACTTGCACAGCAACCCACAGCAAATACACAGCACCACTTCAACGTGAAAGGTTTTCAAATGACATGGACTCACCCACCACACTACAAGTGTACACACGAGACGCCCGACGTCCTCCACTTCGCTAAGGTCAGATGGGGGCAATGGTACTACGGCCGGAGCTTTTAGTTCTGCTGCTATGGCTGCTGAATCCACTTATTCCTGCGGCTCGCCTACCACGCTAAGTCAGGGGTAGGGCCGCCTTCCTGGAGGCGTTCGATAATACACAGGTTAGTAGTTATGCTTCAGTTAAATCCAGAGCCAATACTCACAGCGGTCCTCTTGGTAAATAGTTTACAAACTGCTTCGTTTCCTTCCTCCTTGGTTACTCCAAGCGTGTCACAATCACCGTTGTTTTCTTCTACCCACAGGGTTTCCTCTTACGGTAACATCCACTGAGAACTACGAGAGAGAAAGAGAGAAAGTGCAACCAACTGCCAACGTGTAACGGACGAGCACAGCTCCGTACCTCAACTCACACACCACGCACCCAAACTGTGATTTACACTGCTCTTAAATACTCCTCTGTGTGCTGTAATCCTCCAATCAACCGGCGTTCCTCTTAAACACGCACAGCTGTGCTTGATTTCGCTGATTACAGCCCTCGCGATGCTACCGGATGTCCGGTGTTTCCTCTTCCCGGTCTGGGCGGAAACATCCGGGCGGAACCAAAGTTTCCCGACTTTTGGTTCCGCCCAAAAGATCATCACCTTGTGACAATTGCTCTGGTGCTTAATTCAAGACATTTTATAGGTCAGGTGTGCGTTTTACACAAAAATAATCAACACCAATGCAACATTTCTTAACCAATCAGAATAAAGCATTCAACAGCCCCTTGGTATAAAGAGAGAAAGACGAATCCCATCTCACAACCCCTCTCCTCTCTGGAAAAATTAAAATAAATACCATACATATAAACAATTCACATCTTTCATCTTACAACCATTTTTCTGCTTTCTGACTGCTTGTGTACAATTATGTTCAACAGTGTTATCATCAACTATTAATGTGTTAATATAGACAGTTTCAGCAGCATCAACATAAACAAACGGCTTTTGTGGACCAAGCTTAACTTCCACACAGACTCAATAACATCAGAGATCATCTAGATTATTTCTGATAACAAGCAAAATAAATAATCAGTAAATTACCTTATAGTTCAAATCATAGCTAAAGCATATTAACCATTACACTGAGTTAACATTACGGTGTAAAATTAATGTATACAGTGTTAACTAAGATATGTTTAATTCTTGTCTGGCTGCCTAATACTTGAAACAGCAGTTGTGATCAACATAAAATAATTAAATTAAGAACATAATCACACAATGAAGAAGAACTGACAGGATTCATAACATATTAATCAGGCAGCCCTAATGACAAGATTTATAGGAAAACCTGGAAAAATCTGTGTCTAGAAAATAATGATCTGTCTCACAATCATAATATTGTGTCTGTATCTCTCTCTCTGTGTGTGTGTGTGTGTGTGTGTGTGTGTGTGTGTGTGTGTGTGTGCAGCGTCTGTCAGGTGTATCTGTTCAGTCTGACTGATGGAGGTTTTTGTACGACTCTTTATCACTGTGTGAACACATAGCTACTGTGATAACTCTGACAGTAATAATCTCCTTCATCTTCAGTCTGAACTCCACTGATGCTCAGAGTAAAATCTGTATTTGATCCACTGCCACTGAATCTTGATGGAGTTCCAGACTGAAGTCTGTTTGTCAGATATATCAGGAGTTTAGGAGCTTCTCCAGGTTTCTGTAAGTACCAGGACAGACAGGGTGTGCTACAGGTTGAAGGAGAACTGAGTCTACAGTTCAGAGTAACAGAGTCTCCTGGTGCTGCAGTTTTCACTGAAGGGCTTTGAGTTACTGTGATCTGTGATTTACACCCTGAAAGAAAAAAAGATAAATAAGATTTAAATGTAGACATACAAAAAAAAATACTTACATTTGTCACAAGTCGGGGTGGACCCAGATGTAAATAAGGTCACGCCCCTTTCTCCACCTCGAGGAGATTCCCAAAGCCACCCCAATGACCAGACACACAAGGTAGGCATAAATTAAAATGTACTTTATTTAATTTATTTAAAATTAATAAATAAGGCAGGGGAAAAGGGGAACTTAAAATAACGGCCCCTCTAGGCTCTCTTCACAGCTCGGTATCTCAGCGTTCATGCTAGTTCTCTTCCTCTCCACAGACGACTGCTGGAACACAGGGACACAGTGAATCATTTCAAGGTTTTCTCTCACCTCTGTGCTGGTTACAGCTTCTAGGTAGGTATGGCTCTCTCCACAACTCAATATCTCAGTGCTCACGCTGGCTCTCTTTCTCTCTCCACAGATGACTGTTGGGATGCAAGGACACGGTGAATTGATTCTAAGGTTTTCTCTCACCTCTGTGCTGGTTACAGCTTCCAGGTAGGTATGGCTCTCTCCACAACTCAATATCTCAGTGTTCACGCTGGCTCTCTTTCTCTCCACAGAGAACTGCGGATGGCGGGCTTAACGCTGGCTAGCTATGCAGTGCGTTGATTAGACAGTGGTTCGCAAGGAGACGCCGGGGGCCAAGACCCACTCGGCGGACTCGTTGATTTGGCAGAGGGGCGAGGACGTCACGCCAGCACACCGGGTCGAGCGCTGCCCTTTCCTCGAGACCCGTTGGTCGATCGAAAACTGGACCGGGGCGCCCTTTCGTCGAGACCTCGGGCTGGCGGATCTCACTCGCCTCCACTCTTTAATGATGGAACAGACACGGGTAAAGTAACAACAGTAGGTGTAATACTCACACACACCGTCAATCGCACAATTCTTCACCGCCACTCCGTAACACTGTTAAACTGAAGCACACTACAGCATAATTGTACAGATGTTTTCTAGCGCCGTTTTTCCTCTTTGTCGTCCCGGGGCGAGTGACTGAAGGCGGGATTACGTCAGACAAGACACAGCACTCTCACTGCAATACACAGCATTACACAGCACCAATTCAAGTGAAAATTTCTATCATCCAAAGACTCACCCACCACGCTCAGTGCACACGATGACACCCGTCTTCTTCTACTTCGCTCTGGGCGAGAAAAGGGAGATGGTAGACGGCCTAGTGTTTGGTTGTTGTCGTCACTGTAGCTGCTTCCACACAAAACCCTTCGGCTCACCCACCACACTGGGACAGGGGTAGGGCCACTCACTCTCTCTTGAAAACACTCAACAACGATTATCTAGATCAACTGTATCCAAAACACCTACTTCAAGGGATGTAGTTACTCACAATTACTGTCTGCCTTCGTCCTAGGTTGACTTCACGCTGTAATAACTCCAAATGCATGAATGAGGCTTTTTCCAGCCACCATACCACTTCTTCACAGATGCAAACTCACAGCAGCAAGTTTCCCTCTTCCTCCGTTCCTCTCGTCCACGTTAGTGTCCGTCTAGTATTCCACCTATAAGGTTGTCGATATCCTCCTTTGCATAAATCTATGGTCCAACGAGAGAGAGAGAGAGCAATACGGCGATCCAAGCAGCGTATCCGGCGAGCCCAACTCGGCGCTACGATACACAACAACACGCAGCAGTTAACTCTCCAGCGATTTCGGGGGGCTCCTCCTTAAAGATCCACAGCTTGCCTTCCTTTCGCCTCCTGTGGCTCTGTCCTCTTTCCGCTCGCTTCAGCGATCCCCGGATCAACAGAGCCTTCGGGCTCTTTAAAAGGTGCGTGTCTTTGTATTGCCTTTGGCAAAGGGACTCCCCCGTGTCAACCGCCTCTCGTGTGCATCGCTCCGTGTCAATCGCTCCTCTCTTTGTGTTTCAGCAGAGCTATATATTTCATACGGCCTCCAATCACCCTTCGCTGGCCTCATTCCTCTCACCTGCGGCTCGTCAACCCCTGATTCCGTTGTCCTGGAAACCAGGAAGTGAGAAGGTCCGTCCTCGTATGTGGCCCGGTGGGGAAACCTTCCGGGCGGAACCAAAACTTCCCTAACTTTGGTTCCGCCCTTAAAAAGATCGTCACCTTGTGACACATTCACATTTTATAGATAAGGTATTTATGTATACTTGATTCTACCTTGTAATGAGAATAAAAGTGTCCAGATGAAGATGATGGTGAAGGTCATTGTTGATGTTTAGTTTTGTGTGTTGTGTTGAGTTATGAAGTGTTAAACTCACAGCACTATAAACTCTCAGAGATCTGAAACATCTCATCTGATATGCAAACAGACTCACACTGATTTAAATATTTATCTCTTGACATCACAACACAACTTTATACTTTACTGACGGTTTCTACATGTTTATGTTCATTGTTTTCAGATGAGATTTTATTATTTGTGGATTATTATATTAAATATTTGGATTAATTATTGATGTGTTAATTATGTTAATTATTTACTGTATTACATGACACAATATCAAGAGTTAATTCTGATTGTAAACACAGTTTCATAGGTAGTGATGAGGGTGAAATATCAGTGATAAAATTGTTTATTTTTATTAAATGGTTTATTTTTATTTACAGTAATAATCAGAGCAAAACTGATGTGTCTGTAGTTCCTCTTTTACTGAAGGAGGTTTTTGTACGACTCTTTATCACTGTGTGAATGGAAGCTGAGCATGTTGTTGACAGTAATAATCTCCTGCATCTTCAGACTGAGCATTTCTGATATTCAGTTTGAAGTTTGTGTCTGATCTCTCATCAGTAAATCTCTCAGACACACCAGACACTCGGTTACCAACACTAGAGAAAAGGAGTTTGTGTGTTTTTCCAGGTGTGTGATGATACCAAGCTAAACTGGATTGAAAAGCAGAACTGCTGGATTTACAGATGAGAGAGACGCTTTCTCCTCCTGACACCATCTGAACTTTGGGACTCTGAGTGAGAATAATCTCACCAAAACAACCTGAAAAACAACACAAGCATCAGATCAGTGTTAGTCATCATGACACAAAGATGAATAAAGATTGAGATGCAGTCATTGAATGTGACCTGTAAGTGAAATGATCAGAGAACAGATGAGAGTTTGTGTTGTCATGTTTCCAGTGAATGATTGAGAAGTGAAGGAGCTGTGATGTCCTGACTGACTGACAGTCTGATCTTCTGCTCTCATCTCATCACAATCACACAAATTCAAATCTGTTTCCTCTTTCACTGTCACTTACATTTACAAACTGAAGAAATCTCAATCAAATGACTGAAACATTTACATCTTTCTCAGATTTTAGATGAAAGTAACAGACAAACACTACAGTAGAGCTGTTTACAGTCTTTGTCTTCTTTATCTCACTGAATGATGAAAGTTTTGTGTTGAGTTTATAAAGATTCACACATCGGCCCAATGACAGAGTCGTCTCTATTAACTTAGACAAACACACAAAACAATTGTGTATAAAGTTCTGCTTACTGAAAGATTCAGAGCTTATTTTTTTCTTATAAACACAAATACACATTTAAAAAAAGATAAATTCAATTAACTCAATTTTTTAAGATAATTGGTCGCAATCAATTTATTTGCTACATTTATTAAGCTACATTTAAAAAAAAAAAAAAAAAAAAAAAAAAAAAACAAAAACTTTTGTTCAAATGTAGCTTAAATAAATTGAGTAAATTGAATGAATCATTTTTTTCTGTGCAGTTCTTTAAATCAAATTTAATTGTTCTGGTTCTCTTGATCTGAAGGGACACTGAACTGTTTGAGATAACATGAGCAGATTTTCTCCTAAGTTAACCCTTTAGTTAAACAGGGTGTTGAATGTGTTTAGTAGACTTTCAGTGATCTGAAACTGCAGGAGAAGAGAATATCAGTAACAGATAGAGACATCTGATGTTTTATTACTTTGTAGTGCTGGGCAAAGATTAATCGCGATTAATCGCATACAAAATAAAAGTGATTTTTGGCATGATATATGAGTATGTGCTGTGTGTAATTATTATGTATAAATAAATACACATACATTCATGTATGTATTTAAGAAACATTTACATGTTTATATATATTTATTTATATTTTTATATATTCTATATTAAAAATAAATTAAAAACAATTATATATAAGTAAAACAATTCTGAAATGAATATATGAATGTGTGTGTGGTTAAATATACACAATTATTAGACACAGTACACGCACATATATTATGCAAAAAATAACTTTTATTTTGTATGCGATTAATCGCGATTAATCTTTGCCCAGTGCTATTACTTTGTGATGTTCACAAACAAACCCAATCTTAGCACAGCTGTATTACAAGTTTCTTTTGTTTTGTGGATTTTGTCATACAAGAATTTAATTCAGAATCCACAGAAAAACATTTCATCCAAACAATTTCTGTAGTGAAGAAACTCATTAGATGATGATTTAATAAAATAATACAGTTTTAAAAAGACGAGTAATTAAAGAGATTTCAAACCTTTTCAGAAATATTTGATCATATCAGAACACAATTCATAAAGAGTTTAATCATTGTGTTAAATGTGTTTGTTATAGAGTCAGCGTTAGTGAAGTGTTCAGAGGTTTTTGTACAGCTGCTCAGTTTATTTCTATCACTGTGGTACACATTCGGCACCGGCACGAGACTGGACGTCGGCAGTAAGTACAAAAATTATCTAATTACTTTCTTAAAATTGATTTTTTCAGCATGCAGTTATATTATGAAGCATCTATTTCTCTTTTATTAATTAATTTTTAATTCTCAGTAAGAGCGTTTTGAATATAAATTGAGATTTCTTTTGAAGACAGCATGTAATTTAGTGATATAAACATAATGTTGTTTAAATGCTCACGAGAGGAAAAATCAAACACTTCAGTATTAAAATTATTATCGTGTAAAATTAAATGTGTACGTTTCCAAAAAAAAAATCTAAATAAGAATTAAAATAATAAAAAAATTAAAGCCAGGCAAGTTTACTGATATAACATATTTCATGCATAGAGATAATAAACTCTTTACCTTATTGCGTTTAATGTTCATGGGTTTTAAAATAAATCATGTTATATTATGAGATTTTTTTCTAGACTGAAGTCATTGTGTCTTAATGATAAATTTGCTGAATTTAAAGAAGAAGGTCAAATCTTAATTTATTTTTCTTTATTAACACATTTTAAGATCCAAGTGTCTGACAGCGGCGCTACTTTAATTTTTTTCATGTGGCGCGCAGATTCGCTTTATATAAACACGTGTTAACAGAAGACATCTTGAGTTAAATATATTCAGTATTCATTTTAAAGTGAACTTCATAAATAACTACAAGCTCAGATAGAAATAAAAGCTAGATAGAAATTAAAAACATCAAACAAGGAACTGTAAGAGATACTAGTAACTTTATAAGATTTATAAATGATTATTGTTATATTGCTAATTATATTGCTTTGCTGATTTATCAAATCTCTTTGGCTTTGATGTTTCCACAAATAAAAGTGTCAGCGCATAACAAAACAACAAGAGATGAAACCGCGATTAAACCGCTTATCACAGAACGCCACGCAAGCGCAGTGAGACCCGATTGAATATTTACACAAACTTCTGTTACAAACCTTTATAAGATTCACTATGATATGATAAAATCATATTAAACATATTTAACATTCAAACACCACTGACAAGAAATTGATGTATTTTGACATTTTTATGTATTTGCGAAATGCTTTTAATATGAAGTGATTTATAATGCAGTCAAGATATTGTACAGATTTTGGGAATCAAACCCATGACCTTGTTGTTGCTGCTACTTGAATCACAGGAAACAAATATTCATATAAAATATTGTTTTATTATTACTGTGTTTCTATTATAATAAGTGTAGTGCATTAACAGAGTAAATAATATTAATATTATATATTTTATTATGGATTTATTTGATTGCTTTTGAATTTCTTCATCTTTTTCTCACATCTTTTTGTATCTCTGTATGTCAGGTGTGTCTGCTCCTAAAGTGATTGTCCTGCCGCCGTCCAGTGAAGAGATTTCCAGCAAGAAGACAGCAACAGTGATGTGTGTGGCCAGCAATGGTTTCCCTTCAGACTGGAGTCTGAGCTGGAAAGTGAATGGGAAGATGTCAGGATCTCAGGAGAACAGAGCTGGAGTCCTACAGAAAGACGGCGGTCTGTACAGCTGGAGCAGCAGTCTGACTCTCACTGAACAAGAATGGATCAACAGAGACTCAGTGATCTGTGAGATCAGTCGGGAAGGTCAGACAGTCACTGGAGAAGTGAAGAAAGATCTGTGTTCTGAGTAGATCCTCTCTTCTTCTCATCTCTTCTTCTCATTCATGTCTCACATCAACAGTGGACAACTATTCATACAACACTCTGTGTCTCTGCTTTATTCATTCTCTATGCTTTTAATAAACGTCAATAAAGAAATATTAAATATTGCTTCTTTGTCTTGTGATTTCTTTTGAATTTGAACAATGAGTATATTGATCATTGCCTCGTGTGTTTGTTTATAAATAAACTTCACTCAATGAAGCATGAAGACATCTGCAGATAAATGATGAAACAAGTGCTTTATTTGATGTTTGTGGTGTAACAGAGACATCAGACTCATGTAAGTGTATGAACATCTGCTCTGTACAGAGAGGAACAGAAATCTGATGATGTAAATATGAGTTGAACTCTCAGTTTCACTCTTTGACTCTCTGAAATGAATCGGTTCAGTTTCCACTGACAATGAACACACTGAATAACTGAATCATTTAATTCATTTATTGAACACTTGACCTGTTTTATTTATATGATGATCACAGACTCATTTTGTCTCCGATTCTTCTTAATGTTTTTCTTCTCTAAACATCTTGAGCTGACTTTAAGTCAGGTTTAAAGTAAACAGCTGTTCATATGATGAATTGAAACACAAATATATCCCCCGTATTTACTTCCATTGGGATTGAAAAACAGCTGATTGAACTTACAGTATGCAAATATATAAATCACAGTTGATCTAGGAAACACACTCAGGTTCTTTCAATTGCATGACTATATGGTATACAATACAGTAAAAGAGGATCTGTTTGGGTCAATGTGTCGAAAATTAACAATATGAGAACCACAAAAAGTAAGAGAAATGCCTGCATGAGTCAGCAGAAGAACACCAGGACAAGGAAGAGGTTTTCCTGCAGTCCCACCTGGATGCTGTATATCATGCATTCCCAGACATAACAACTGAACAATGTCAGAAATGGCAAAAGATTCTTCCCAAGATGCTGTGTCAGAGAAGATATCAGGTGTGATGTGAATGAGAACATGATGTATAGATTAGATGATGAGATTTTCTTTTTTACTGTATTCATCTGTGGCTTTTTCTGTTTGTATTGTTATTACATACTGTAATATTGTAAATGGAAGCAATATTGAATATGTTTGTTATCTTGCAGTGATGTTGTGTTGTAAATACTGTAAAGTCTTAACTGCAGCAATTCTGTCTCTGTCTTCTTTTTTTACAAACTGTACATTCTTTGAACATTCCAGCTACACTAGACACTGAGGCAATGAATAACAACTATTTGTGTGTGTGTGTGTGTGTGTGTGTGTGTGTGTGTGTGTGTGTGTGTGTGTGTATGTGTGTGTGTGTGTGTGTGTGTGTGTGTGCAGCTGCAGTATCTGTCAGGTGTATCTGTTCAGTCTGACTGAAGGAGGTTTTTGTACGACTCTTTATCACTGTGTGAACACCCAGCTACCACTGTTAGTGTTTGCACTCATACAGTAATAATCTCCTTCATCTTCAGTCTGAACTACATTGATGCTCAGAGTAAAATCTGTGTTTGATCCACTGCCACTGAATCTTGATGGAGTTCCAGACTGGAGGCGGTTTACATTATTTATCAGAAGTTTAGGAGCTTCTCCAGGTTTCTGTAAGTACCAGGACAGACATGTGCTCAGGGGCGGACTGGCCATCGGGAGTTCTGGGAGCAATCCCGAACGGCCGGTCCATTTCAGGCCGAACCGGCCGGAGGTCAAAAAGTTTTTTTTTTTTAATGCCTGACCAGGCGCTCAGCTGCAGCGGAACGCTGTGTCTGTTTCAGACCGGGCCAAACCAATTCTTCAAATCTTGAGGGGAGATAAGAGCGGCCCCTCCCAACTTGGACTGATCCTCGGTTTTCCTCACATCCGATTGGCTCAAAGGCGCCGATCAAAAGAGTTTACTTTTGGTCAGGTTTGGATTCGTGTGAATGCAACATAGACAAGACGGTAAAAATTGCGAAAAGAAGAGAAAGAAATGGGTGGGGCCTAAAACATAAAAATGTTGGCACAAGAGGCAGCTAAAAGCGCCAAAAAACAGACCTTTTTCGCAGTCAAAAGGACGCTGTGGCAGGAGGTGTAGATGAAGAAGGACCAGCAGCATGGACAGGACAGGTGCACAATTAGTGATGCATCTATTATACACTGAAATCATTTATATTTGCATTTAAATATAGGCATATATAAGGGATAATGTAGAGCGAAGCGGTTGTTATAGCGAATACAAACCCGCCAGGCTTATCAGGACCCCACGCAAAGCGGAGCTTGGTTGTATTCGCTATAAGAACCGCCTCGCTCTACATTATCCCGCTTATGAAATTGATGAAATAGCCTGCGTGAGTATTTTGGCAACAGAAGTGGTGTTGTTCCCCAGTGGTTTTAACGTGTTAGCAACTCAGTAAGTTTATCAAAACAGTTTCCCAGCATCAAAATGTCTGGTAATTGCGTTTGGTTGCACTAATAATATACTAATACGTATATATGGTCACTTTATATTTGGCCATCTGCTAACGTCTTCTATTCACTCCACTATAGTACACGGATCTGGTAGCTGTGTTGAAAAACTTGATAAAGTCAACTTTTAAATATATATTTCTCTGTCTGTGTTGCTTCACTACTGATTCTTGTCTGTATATTAGCTGTTAAGGTCACTGATGGAGAGAGACAGGTTGATGATGACCCTTGCAGTCATATTGATGAGGAGGAGGAAGGAAAGCAGAACAAGAAGAGGAGGAGAATGGAACCAGTACAAAAACAGTGACGGGGCAGTGTGCAGGGCTGGGTAGGCAATCATATTACCCTGCTGGAAAAACCAGCATACCAGCAAGACCAGCATATGTTGTGTTTTGGTGCTGGTATGCTGGTGACCACCAGCTAAACCAGCATCAAACCAGCATAAACCAGCATAATTCCCATGCTGGTTTGATGCTGTTTTTTTTTCAGCAGGGTAGGCATATCAATCAATCAAAGCTTTATTAAGGACACACAAATAGAAAAATACAGCACAATATTACACATTTACATATAGGATAAAATGCAATAGTTCCACTTACTAGATTATAACCTGACTAAAGCACAGATTGAATTAAAAAAAGGAATTATTCTTAGCCATATTTTTTACTGATGTTCTTCTCATGCATATAGCTGTACAATCAGTAAGCAGAGGCAAGGTCCAGCACAGGGGAAGTGGAGCCAGGGAGAGTTGAAAGTGAGTACGTACACACACAATCTCTATTTTATAGGACTGTATTGTAGTTTTTGATTATCTGAGTGGGTATGTGTGAGTAATTGTAACAATTTTATCACTCCAACTGACTGTACACATGACATGCTGGTAGTTAGCAGTATACTGTGACTTATGTGTTCGAGATTAGGTTTTGCTGACCTGATTGTGTTTAGTGCAGTGGTGACTTGCTTATACAACCTGAGGAGGCAGGTGTTATCCTAAAGTTTCTTTTAGGTCTTCAGCATAATCTGATTCTCTTCAAGTTCATACCATAAAAATACTACTAGAATTAAAATAACTGCAAAAAATCCTGCTCGTGCACCAAGGGCACTCGCGTAAAAGGCCTCTCCATCTTAAAGTCCCGGGCTGAATTTCAGTCCCAGTACGTCCCTGCATGTGCTACAACCTGAAGGAGGTTGTGATAGAGAACATCTCAGAGTAACAGAGTCTCCTGATGATGCAAGTTTCACTGAAGGACTTTGAGTTACTGTCATCTGTGATTTACACCCTGAAAGAAATAAAAATGTTATATATGAAATACTTACATTAACATTTATAAATAAGGTAAATGTGTTTAAAATCTACCTTGTATGGAGAATAAAAGTGTTGAGATGAAGATGATGGTGAAGGTCATTGTTGATGTTTAGTTTTGTGTGTTGTGTTGAGTTATGAAGTGTTAAACTCACAGCACTATAAACTCTCAGAGATCTGAAGCATCTCATCTGATATGCAAACAGACTCACACTGATTTAAATATTTATCTCATGACATCACAACACAACTTTATACTTTACTGACGGTTTCTACAAGGGGGGCCAAGATGGCGCTGTTCCGAGCAGACATGCTGCGATCCTAATTATTAGACATCGTTGAGATTTACATTCAATAAGTGAGGAAACGTAGATTTTTTTACACATTTATGTTAATGACGTTTTAGGGACTACTAATTTTGTTTGAAAACTCGGTCATATGGGCAAACGCAAAGCAAAACATCACTCCGACTGCTGTTACATTCATTAAAGAGTTTAAAAACATTACATTTGTGTGGAAGTCATTTGTTATTAATTAAAAATATGTTGCTAAATTTAACACATTAAAATGAATGATATTGACTTGTTTTAATAGTTTAGACAAATTTTATTTCCAGATGAAATTAAACTAAAGCTGATATGTTTTGAAGATGTTAACAGGAGACAGAGCTGAGAGGATCAGAATCACTCAACACTATCAATGCAAATCTGATTTTCACATCTCACATTTACTGTTTGTTTAAATGCTGTGAACCTGAACACTTTCACTTCTCAATTGAGATTTTACTTATTTATAATGTTAAAGATTTCAAGATATTTTTTTATGAACTGACTTCAGAACAGACTTTATTCTTCACACAAACAGAAACCCCATGCTTGCTTTAAAAATTAAAGTCTGTATAAAACCACAACCTGAATGAAGATGAAGGAGTGTGTGTGTGTGTGTGTGTGTGTGTGTGTGTGTGTGTGTGTGTGTGTGTGTGTGTGTGTGTGTGTGTGTGTGTGTGTGTGTGTGTACAGCTGCAGTATCTGTCAGGCGTATCTGTGCAGTCTGACTGAAGGAGGTTTTTGTACGACTCTTTATCACTGTGTGAACACATTTTTACTGTTGATATAGTGAACACTCATACAGTAATAATCTCCTGCATCTTCAGTCTGAACTTCACTGATGCTCAGAGTAAAATCTGTGTTTGATCCACTGCCACTGAATCTTGATGGAGTTCCAGACTGAAGAGTGCTGACCCGATAGATCAGGAGTTTAGGAGTTTCTCCAGGTTTCTGTAAGTACCAGGACACAGTGGGTGGGTTATAGCCTGTAGGAGAACTGAGTTTACAGTTCAGATTAACAGAGTCTCCTCGTGCTGCAGTTTTCACTGAAGGACTTTGAGTTACTGTGATCTGTGATTTACACCCTGAAAGATAAATCATAAGAAACAAATGTAAACGTACAGTTTGTAAAATATTTTCAGTCATGTTTTATATAAATAAGGTAAATGTGTTTTAAAAATCTACCTTGTAATGAGAATAAAAGTGTTGAGATGAAGATGATGATGAAGGTCATTGTTGATGTTTAGTTTTGTGTGTTGTGTTGAGTTATGAAGTGTTAAACTCACAGCACTATAAACTCTCAGAGATCTGAAACATCTCATCTGATATGCAAACAGATTATGAAAATCTTCTTGCTCAATACAGCAGAAATCTGATTTACAGAGATGTGTAAGATATGAATGAGGTGTTCATAATATTAATCTGATCATTACGTTCACAAGACACATTTGTGTTGATATTGATTTTTTTAAAGATTTTTATCTGTCCATTCTTATGACCTGCATTTATTTTTATCTTTCAGATCTTCATGAACAGGACACAGAGATGAGATCTGATTTAATAAAAATAATTGCAGTGTATGTATGGTCATTTCAGTAAGGTTTTGTGTCTCTTGTTAAACACTGTTTGGAATTACACTGAAAAAATAATAAGTAAATAATACTCAATTTTTCTTTAGCAATTTTTTGCACGCAGGTTTTTCAAGTAGATTTCACACTTGTGAAATTAAGTAAAATTAACTTAGAAAGGCTGATTTAATTTAATATAAAAAAAGAGAAAAAAGAAAAGCTGATTTAAATTAACAAATAAGTAGATGATGAGTAGAATTTACTTAAGTTTACTAAGTAAAGTTAAATTATACTGTAAAAATATGTGATGTTTACTTAAAGATATTATGTATAATATTGTTATAAATAAAGCATGAATTTGTGTTGTGTTAAATGTGTTTGTTATAGAGTCAGAGTTAGTGAAGCGTTCAGAGGTTTTTGTACAGCTGCTCAGTTTGTTTCTATCACTGTGGTGGACGTTCGGCACCGGCACAAGACTGGAAGTTGGCAGTAAGTACAAAATAATCTTAATATTTACTTGCAATTGCTTTTTAATAATTAAAATAATTTCATCTTATATTCCTTCTATTTATTAATTATTTTGCTTTTAATTCTCAGTCAGAGTGCTTTAAGTATTTAATATGCATTTCTTTTATAGACCATTTGCCATATTGTGCTGATCTATATGTAATGTATTAAAAAGGCAAAGACAAGTTTTTTTTATCAACACCTCAATAATTAAAATAATGTTGTAAAAGTTTAAATACTTTTGTTTATTTGTGTATATTTTTCGCCTTTTCCCCTTTTTTTCTGCTCGTGTGGGTATCTGACAGCAGCGCTACTTTCATGTTTGTCGTGTGGCGACTCGCTTTATATAAAACACGAGTTAAAGGAAGATCTCGCTTTAGTTCAGATGATAAACCATTTAGATGAATTAATTATTCATTTTAATATTAACACAATACTTAATGGATAAGTAAACTCAGATGTCTCAAATTAAAGCGAAATGCCGAAATGCCGTGAGACTGGGTTGACATATAATACGCACTTAACGCACACCACTAAACATAAGGGGTTAACAGTGTGTATTATATCCACATAAGTTAATTTTTGCATATAAATATCACACCAAATACAAACAGAAACTTGTGCTATTGATCTGTTGTGTTATTGTAGTGCGACGGAATTGAATTTGAAAATAATCTGTAAAATTCAGTGGCTGACCTACTGAAAAATCCAGCATAAGCAGACGCATTTATCTGAAGTGATTTGATCATCGGCAATTATTTACGTTATTGTTGTTATCGTCATTCTTTAACAGTAGAGCTAAAGGTATCAAATATTTATGCAAAAATTTTGCATAGCTTTCATTATTTTAACAGAGCATCAATCCAGTGGGACAAAAATCATAGAATTTTGTAGTTTCTTAATCTTCATTGTTTGTTTTTATAAGTTTTATATTGTGTTTGGGGAGTGATTTTTTTAACAAATAGCCTTCCTTTAAAACTGAACATTGCAACGAAGAGCCATGCATGAAACTGAAGACGTAAACCCAAACACATTTAGGCAAAACTTTGAAACAATATTTGATATCTAGATTTCATTTTAATTTGTCACTTAAACTCTTCATCTTTTGCTCTGTGTATCTCTGTATGTCAGGTGTAAGTCATCCTAAAGTGATCGTCCTGCCGCCGTCCAGTGAAGAGATTTCCATCAAGAAGACAGCAACAGTGATGTGTGTGGCCAGCAATGGTTTCCCTTCAGACTGGAGTCTGAGCTGGAAAGTGAATGGGAAGATGTCAGGATCTCAGGAGAACAGAGCTGGAGTCCTACAGAAAGACGGCGGTCTGTACAGCTGGAGCAGCAGTCTGACTCTCACTGAACAAGAATGGATCAACAGAGACTCAGTGATCTGTGAGATCAGTCGGGAAGGTCAGACAGTCACTGGAGAAGTGAAGAAAGATCTGTGTTCTGAGTAGATCCTCTCTTCTTCTCATCTCTTCTTCTCATTCATGTCTCACATCAACAGTGAACAACTATTCATACAACACTCTGTCTCTCTGCTTTATTCATTCTGTCTGATTTTAATAAATGTCAATAAAGAGAAGTAACATTATATTCTCTTGATTTCTTTTGTCTCTTTTATAAATGTGTTGATACTTCAGGAGTTCACACATCTCACATTTGTAAATAAACTTCACTCAATGAAGCATGAAGACACCTGCAGATAAACTGACACAAGACCAGAAAGACAAACCAGCAACCACTTACATTTGATCTTATGAATGTCATGAATATTAAAACAGAAGACATACTGTGAGAAAAGATAATAAAACATCATTATAAATGAGTTTTTATTTGACTAGTTTTAGTGTTTGTTGATTGTATTGGAGGAAGATCAAACTCTTGTGTCTGAACATCTGCTCTGTTCTGAGAGGAACTGAATCTCTTCATCCTGAAGATACAAATATGAGTTGAACTCTCAGTTTCACTCTTTGACTCTTTATTCTCTGAAATGAGACGCTGATGAGTTTAACTGATGGATGAAGAAATGAGCTTTGATCAGATTCAACACTTCACAATGAGTCTGATCTCAGAAGTCAGATTAATATATTGAATATTTAGAGAAGATCAAATGAAGAAATGTTGTAACCTGCACTTAAACATTCAAGATTTATTTCTCACATTCACAGATATATAAATACACAACTATAGCAGTGAAATCTGATAAACTCTCTATACGTCTGTGTAAAAGTGCGTGTGTGTGTACCTGGTAATTATCACGTTGTTGGGACCAATTTTGTTGGGACATTTTGACGTCCCCATGAGGAAACAAGCTTATAAATCAAATAAAATGATGTTTATTGAAAATGTGAAGTAGCAAAAGGGTTTCTGTGATGGTTGGGGTTAGAGAATAGAGGAGGAATAGAATATACAGTACAGTTTGTATGGTATAAAATACATTACGTCTATGGATGTCCCCACAAAACATGGAAACCAGAATGTGCGTGCCTGCGTGCGTGCGTGCGTGCGTGCGTGTGTGTGTGTGTGTGTGTGTGTGTGTGTGTACAGCTGCAGTATCTGTCAGGTGTATCTGTGCAGTCTGACTGAAGGAGGTTTTTGTACGACTCTTTATCACTGTGTGAACACACCACCACTGTGATAACTCTGACAGTAATAATCTCCTGCATCTTCAGTCTGAACTTCACTGATGCTCAGAGTAAAATCTGTGTTTGATCCACTGCCACTGAATCTTGATGGAGTTCCAGACTGAAGGGTTTTGGTCCAATATATCAGGAGTTTAGGAGCTTCTCCAGGTTTCTGTAAGTACCAGGACACACAGGGTGTGCTACAGGATGGAGGAGAACTGAGTTTACAGTTCATAGTAACAGAGTCTCCTCGTGCTGCAGTTTTCACTGAAGGACTTTGAGTTACTGTGATCTGTGATTTACACCCTGAAAGATAAATGATAAGAATCAAATGTAAATGTACAGTTTATAAAAATATTTTAGTCATGTTTTATATAAATAAGGTAAATTAATTAAAAAATCTACCTGGTATGGAGAATAAAGTGTCGAGATGAAGATGATGGTGAAGGTCATTGTTGATGTTTAGTTTTGTGTGTTGTGTTGAGTTATGAAGTGTTAAACTCACAGCACTATAAACTCTCAGAGATCTGAAACATCTCATCTGATATGCAAACAGACTCACACTGATTTAAATATTTATCTCATGACATCACAACACAACTTTATACACTGAGTGTTTGTGTTTATTGTTTTCCACTAATAGTGTTTGTGGATTCTTGTCTTAAAATATTTGTATTAATTCTTGATCTGTCATAAATCAATAGATCATCCTTCGAGAGGAGATTTTTTCTTGTAAGAAGTTAAATAAATGACAAGTTGATTACCTTTGTTTAGATCTAACCCGTATCAACTACTACACTGAGCTTACATTACTGTGTAAAATGAATGTATACAGTGTTAGCTACCGATCGCCTGTCAAAACTCTCTTCACAGCAGCGAGAAACAAACTCAGACCAGAGGTGCACTTTGGGTCAGTCGCATAACTCCAGCAACACGTGTGCGTCCGATGAAACTGTCTATATGATCGCAATGATGATTGACAGGCCTAAATGTTTAGCTTTTCCTGAACCTAGAACTTCATTAATTCCTACGTCCACATTCATACAGTACAATTTTGTACGATTTGCTTTTGGTTCTGTTACACTGGGTTTATGGTGGAGTTTTGTTTTTGTTGTTTTTTATATAATAATCCTATGTTTTTGCAAGATTCACTTAAATGTTTATTTTCAACAAGATATTTTTGCCAGATTTCTAATTTGCCACTAACACCATTAACAAACACACACCAGAAGTTAACATTGGGCCAGACACTTAACAATGGCAACAACCATAAGATAAAACCATCTATAGGCCTTTGTGATGTATTGTTTCAGTTTTTATGAATCATATTCATATTTGACTTATCTTGAGGGTTTTATTTAAACTTTAGTTTTAAAAAGAGAATGGGGTTTCTGTTTGTGTGCAAAACCAGTCCTGTGTGTCTGTAGTTCCTCTTTAACTGAAGGAGGTTTTTGTATGACTCTTTATCACTGTGTGAACACTCGTGTGCTGTCAGGCCAGTGAAAACTCTGACAGTAATAATCTCCTGCATCTTCAGTCTGAACTCCACTGATGCTCAGAGTAAAATCTGTGTTTGATCCACTGCCACTGAATCTTGATGGAGTCCCCGACTGAAGGTATCTTGTCTGATATATCAGGAGTTTAGGAGCTTCTCCAGGTTTCTGTAAGTACCAGGACACACAAGGTGTGCTACAGTATGGAGGAGAACTGAGTTTACAGTTCAGAGTAACAGAGTCTCCTCGTGCTGCAGTTTTCACTGAAGGACTTTGAGTTACTGTATACTGTGATTTACACCCTGAAAGATAAATCATAAGAATCAAATGTAAACGTACAGTTTATAAAAATATTTCCAGTCATGATTTATATAAATAAAGTAAATGTATTTTAAAATCTACCTTGTAATGAGAATAAAAGTGTCCAGATGAAGATGATTGTGAAGGTCATTGTTGATGTTTAGTTTTGTGTGTTGTGTTGAGTTATGAAGTGTTAAACTCACAGCACTATAAACTCTTAGAGATCTGAAACATCTCATCTGATATGCAAACAGATTATGAAAATCATCTTGCTCAATACAGCAGAAATCTGACTTACAGAGATGTGTAAGATATGAATGAAGTGTTCATTATATTAATCTGATCATTACATTCATAAGACACATTTGTATTGTGATATTTCTGTGTTTGATTGTTTTGAAAAAAGAATAAAAATAAAAAAATCTGTCCACTCCTGCATGACCTGCATTCATTTTGTATCTTTTAGATCTTCATAAACAGGACACAGAAATGAGTTCTGATTGAATAAAAATACTTGCAATGTATATAGTACGGTCATTTTAGTAAGGTTTTGTGTCTCTTGTTAAACACTGATTTGAATTACATATGAGCAGACAGACAGTATTCAGTGATCTAATGTGATATCTACAAGACAAACATGCAGTCACATGACCTACAGACTCCAAACCTTGAGTCTTAAATGTTTGATTCAATCTTTCATTCACAGTTTATCATTGACTATCAAACATTCAGCTGAGGTTCGATTACAACAAACATTTACTTTTAGAAATTCTGTTCTTTTCGTATAGTGTCAGAAAAAATACAAATAAAATCATTAAGTAAATAAAAGCATTGTTAAGCATGTATGTACATAATGTACAGAATATAGACTCAGAGTAAGTGAAGCGTTCAGAGGTTTTTGTACAGCTGCTCGGTTTGTTTCTATCACTGTGGTGGACTTTCGGTGCCGGCACGAGACTGGAAGTTGGCAGTAAGTACAAAATTATTTTAACATTTACTTGCAATTGCTATTAATATACAATTAAATTAAGTATCATTCCTCTTATTCCTTCTATTTCTTAATTAAATTGTTTGTTTTTAATTCTCAGTCAGGGTGCTTTAAGTAATATGCATTTATTTTGTTGACTATGTGCCATATTGTGCTCTATACTGTATGTAAAGTATTAAAACATAGAAATACATTTGTTTAAATTGTAATAATAATTTAAGATATTGGTGTAAAAGTCGAAAAACATTTGTTTATTTGTGTATTTTTTATTTTTTTACTTTTCCTCTATTTGTGCTCATTTGGGTATCTGACAGTGGCGTTCCTTTCATGTTGGTCGTGTTGCTCTGTAGACTTGCTTCATATAAAACAAGCGTTAAAGATCTCGCTTCAGTTCGGATAATAAACCATTCGGAGGAATTAAGTATTTAGTAAAGATTAGCATAATACTTGATGGATAACTAAGATGTCAATTATAGCGAGAAATTTAAAAACATCGATTGGAAGAACAAGAAATTGGCAAGAGGCACAAAGACTTGAATTGTAGATGTTGCTTTGCCAATTTTGTGCCTTTAAAAATACACACACGCAACAAACGGCAAAGCAAAACTACACAAAAAGTTTTGTGTGCTGTGTTTTACCTTTGTGTGTTGTTTGTGGCGTGCATAATATAAGTTATGAATTATTTTTGCATAAATGTTTTATATCAAATATTTATGCAAAAATACTTAATAACTTATATTATTTTAAATACAGAACATTAATGGGGCAATAACATTAAAAGATTGTATTTTCTTAATCTTTATAATTTGTTTTTATATTATAGTTATATTTTATATTTTATAATAATAATAATAATAATAATAATAATAATAATAATAATAATATATAATAATATATAATAATATATTTTATATTTTATATTAAGTTATATTATGTTTGGGGAGTGATTTTTTTAACAAATAGCCTCCTTTTAAAACTGAAAATTGTAATGAAGAGCCATGCATAAAACACACATAAGATCAATCATTTAGGGTTCTAATTTTATGATAACGAAATCGGATAGGTTTTATAGTCAAAACTTTGAAACTATATTTGATATCTGAATTTTTTTTGGTTTTATTTTGTCACTTTATCTCTTGATGTTTTTTTCTGTGTATCTGTGTATGTCAGGTGTAAATCTTCCTAAAGTGATCGTCCTGCCGCCGTCCAGTGAAGAGATTTCCAGCAAGAAGACAGCAACACTGATGTGTGTGGCCAGCAATGGTTTCCCTTCAGACTGGAGTCTGAGCTGGAAAGTGAATGGGAAGATGTCAGGATCTCAGGAGAACAGAGCTGGAGTCCTACAGAAAGACGGCGGTCTGTACAGCTGGAGCAGCAGTCTGACTCTCACTGAACAAGAATGGATCAACAGAGACTCAGTGATCTGTGAGATCAGTCGGGAAGGTCAGACAGTCACTGGAGAAGTGAAGAAAGATCTGTGTTCTGAGTAGATCCTCTCTTCTTCTCATCTCTTCTTCTCATTCATGTCTCACATCAACAGTTTGTGTCTCTGCTTTATTCAGTCTGTCTGATTTTATTAAACGTCAATAAAAGAGAAGTAACATTATATTCTCTTGATTTCTTTTGTCTCTTGTATAAATATGTTGATACTTCAGGAGTTCACACATCTCACATTTATAAATAAACTTCACTCAATGAAGCATGAAGACACCTGCAGATAAACTGACACAAGACCAGAAAGACAAACCAGCAACCACTTACATTTGATCTTATGAATGTCATGAATATTAAAACAGAAGACATACTGTGAGAAAAGATAATAAAACATCATTATAAATGAGTTTTTATTTGACTAGTTTTAGTGTTTGTTGATTTTATTGGAGGAACATCAAACTCTTGTGTATGAACATCTGCTCTGTTCTGAGAGGAACTGAATCTCTTCATCCTGAAGATACAAATATGAGTTGAACTCTCAGTTTCACTCTTTGACTCTTTATTCTCTGAAATGAGACGCTGATGAGTTTAACTGATGGATGAAGAAATGAGCTTTGATCAGATTCAACACTTCAAAATGAGTCTGATCTCAGAAGTCAGATTAATATATTGAATATTTAGAGAAGATCAAATGAAGAAATGTTTTAACCTGCACTTCAACATTCAAGATTTATTTCTCACATTCACACAGATATATAAATACACAACTATAGCAGTCAAATCTGATAAACTCTCTATACGTCTGTGTAAAAGTGCATGTGTGTGTGTGTGTGTGTGTGTGTGTGTGTGTGTGTGTGTGTGTGTGTGTGTGTGTGTGTGTGTGTGTGTGTGTGTGTGTGTGTGCGTGTGTGTGTGTGTGTGTACAGCTGCAGTATCTGTCAGGTGTATCTGTGCAGTCTGACTGATGGAGGTTTTTGTACGACTCTTTATCACTGTGTGAACACACCACCACTGTGATAACTCTGACAGTAATAATCTCCGTCATCTTCAGTCTGAACTTCACTGATGCTCAGAGTAAAATCTTTGTTTGATCCACTGCCACTGAATCTTGATGGAGTTCCAGACTGAAGGGTGTTTGTATCATATATCAGGAGTTTAGGAGCTTCTCCAGGTTTCTGTAAGTACCAGGACACAGTGGGTGGGTTATAGCCTGTAGGAGAACTGAGTTTACAGTTCATAGTAACAGAGTCTCCTCGTGCTGCAGTTTTCACTAAAGGACTTTGAGTTACTGTGATCTGTGATTTACACCCTGAAAGATAAATGATAAATATATAAGTTATATATTAAAATGTAGATGTACAGTTTATAAAAATATTTTTAGTCATATTTTATAAATAATCTACCTTGTAAGGAGAATAAAAGTGTCCAGATGAAGATGATGGTGAAGGTCATTGTTGATGTTTAGTTTTGTGTGTTGTGTTGAGTTATGAAGTGTTAAACTCACAGCACTATAAACTCTCAGAGATCTGAAACATCTCATCTGATATGCAAACAGACTCACACTGATTTAAATATTTATCTCATGACATCACAACACAACTTTATAGTGTTTGTGTTTATTTCCACTGATATTTTTGTGGATTGTTGTCTTAAAATATTTAGATTAATTATTGACCTGTCATAGATCAATAGATCATCCTTTAAGGGAAGATTTTTTTATAAGTAAAATTAATGACAAGTTGATTAAAATAATTTAGATATCATCTAATGCATATCAAGTACTACACTGAGCTAACATTACTGGGTGTCAAAGCTCTCTTCACAGCGGTGATCTATGCTCGCCGTCTCCTCTCATCTGTAGGAAACCAAAACATTGTTATTTTCAACAAGGTATTTTTTCCAGAGGTCAGTTTAGTCACTAGCAAGACAGATAACAAACACAGAGCAGAAGTTAACTTTGGGTCAGCCGCATAACTGCAGAAACAGGTGTGTGTCCGATGAAACTGTCTAAATGATCTCAATGACCACGTTTATATGCATCCTCATAATGTGATTATTTTCAATAATCCGAGTAAGGTCTTGATCTCAGTAAGATGTTTACATGAATGAAGTTAACCTCTTCACTTCTGTTTACATGCAGTTTTTATTTTTGGACTATAGCCCAATACAGAGCACAAATGATGAACTCACATATACTGTCCACTGTTTTAATTTACCTACATTAAACTGACAAACACATTCTTATGGATGCATTTCATTATTCATTGCCGTGATGAAGACCGAAATATTATAACAGTGCCTGTAAGGGTTTTATACACTGCTGTTGTGTTATGTGAGCTGTTTTTGTATGAAGACAGACTGCTGACAGCGAGTTCAGTAAAAACTTCCTAATGTCAAGTTTAAAATGAAATCGCGCTTAATGTGTGTAACTAAAACACATGCACACTTTAGTTAGTACGGTATAAATGCGATTAAAGCATTTACATCAATGCAAAAACGGCGTACTGTTGGACTTTAAGGCGTCCGAAGCATGTTCATCAATGGAGAAAGACACAAATATCTAAATTGAATATTTATTGATCAGATATGAAACAGTTACAGCATGCCGGGTCGTCTCACGTCCTAACAGCAGGATTCGACAGACTACCAGCTCAGGACAAAAACATGAGTATTTATCGTCGTTCTTTCTTCAACATTCTCCTCCCCCAGATAGCTGTTTTCCTTATCAGATTCCATCACCACATACCTGTGGGGGGTTGCATAGCAAACAGACAGAAAGACATACACAGACCATTCTGTTCCCTGGGGCATTATGTCCTTATTTGGACATCTTTGTAACTTTGTAAAACATAATTATTCAACAACACAACAATACTCCATTGTTCAGAAATTGGTTAAATGCATTCATTAGTTAAACATACTCATTTTCACTTTCTCTAAATGTAACATAGTTATAAAGCAAGCAACTTGTTTATTGAAACCATCTGTTCTGTGTGTTTTCCCTTCAGGGCTTTTTTACAGCCCCCCGGCTCCCACACACACCAGTCACTTTGTGCCCTCGAGCATTTCATCCCTACATGTCAATGTCTTATTACAGGGCAATCTTCTACATTAGTCATGGGCACAAAGGCATAATCATTTATATATTTTAACACATTAATATTCATAGCAACATGTAATTTTATAAATCCAAACACCTCTACATGTAACAATCTGGAAATGAATGATTGCCAGTGAACTAATATCAAAGCATGCACTTCTTTGTCTGTGTGTTTTCTCCTTAAAGCTTTGCTCTTATCTCGGCCATCACCAGCTGGAAATTCCTTCACTCAAGCTACCTCCCCCCAATAACCCTCCACACACAGACAGCTCTCTTGTACTCAGCACAGAAATCATTGTTTTAAAAATACACATGAATTAAGATTATAAACAGCACGACTAATAAAATAAAATCAAATCCCACAGTACACCACCTGTTTCAATAATATTATACTTGCTGCGATAAGCTTTTAGGTGCTTAAAGTATTGCATTAATATGAGGTAAAGTAAAATCACAATATTGCCAAAATCTCATTATAATCACATTATGGGTGCATGTAAACGTGGTCGATGATGATTGACAGGCATGAATGTTTAGGCTCCTCCCGAACCTATGACACAATTTGTACAATTTGCTTTTGCCCCTGTGACATCGGGATCAGGGTGGGGTTTTGTTCTTGTTTTTTTATATAATAATTGTATGTTTTGTATGATTCACTTTATAGTAATCTTTTATTTTACAAGGTATTTGTGCCAGATTTCAGATTTGCCACTAGCAGGACCGTTAACAAACACAGACCGGAAGTTAACATTGGGCCAGACACTTAACAATGACAACAAGTGTGCATCCAATAAAAACACCTATAGGCCTCTGTGATGTCTTTCAGTTTTCATAAGTCATATTCATCAGAGATTTGACTTATCTTGAGTGGTTTTATACAAACTTTAGTTTTTAAAAAATAGGATTGTGTTTCTGTTTGTGTGCAAAACCAGTCCTGTGTGTCTTCAGTTCCTCTAACTGATGGAGGTTTTTGTACGACTCTTTATCACTGTGTGAACAAACAGCTGCTAGGACAGTGAAAACTCATACAGTAATAATCTCCTGCATCTTCAGTCTGAACTTCACTGATGCTCAGAGTAAAATCTGTTTTAGATCCACTGCCACTGAATCTTGATGGAGTTCCAGACTGGCGTGTGCTTGCATAATATATCAGGAGTTTAGGAGCTTCTCCAGGTTTCTGTAAGTACCAGGACAGATAGTGATAACCCAAGCTCTCATAGACTTCAGGATTAGTTTTACAGGTGATAGTAACTGTGTCTCGTAGATGAACAGATTTGACTGCAGGTGTCTGAATGACGGTCACTTCACCTCTTGATTCTACATAAAGAAAATAAAAATATGAGTAAAGATTCAGAATGAATGAATTATTTAGCACAGATGATGAAGTTTAATCAGATGAATTTTAATGTTGTTCTCACCTCTGAAACAGAAACAAGTTAACATCCAGATGAAGATGCTGATGAAGGTCATGGTGACTGTGAGTTTAGATTTCTGATGATGAACTTCTGATGCCTCTATAAAAAATCCTCAAGTACCAATGCAAAGAGTCTCTATGCAAATTTATCTTTAGTATCTTTTCACAGATCATCAGACTGTGTCTTATTAAAATCCTTTCATTATTTACAATGGGTGATAAACAATATTTTTGAAACACCAAATTAAACATACAATGTTCATACACTTCTGAATATGATCTTAATGAGAGGAAAAGATGAAAGTGTGAAATTCAATTACATTTTATTTGTGTGCCGCCTTTCATGGTTTTGCATTTGTACAAACCGGCTTTACTGAAAATACATTTAGGAGCAAACAGAAAGACATAATAATAAATAAACGAGAAAGAAATGATAGAAAACAGTAAAACATTAAATGCATAGTATAATTGCACATTTTTTATATTTGTATTACTAACTATATAAATAATTTTATGTTGGATTGTAATATTTATAATGGTGTTAAATAAGTGTATGTTTCGTAATCTATGATCTCTTAGTGAATGCTGAAACATTCATATCTATACATGACTAGTGTCAGTGTCAGATGTCATTTCTCCTCTTATTTCACAAATAAAGTTTGATCAGAGTGAATGAAGTATGAGTTTATTTTGTGTTGAATAATGTGTTGTGTTGTTGTGTTTGTTTTGTGTAGCTGGACCCACAGTGAAGCCCTCAGTGTCTCTGCTGTCACCTGCTGCTCTTCAGATCTCTGGAGACTCAGCAGCATTGCTCTGTTTGCTCAACTCTTACTCTCCACAGGGGGCGCTGGTGAGCTGGACACTGGATGGGTCAGAGGTCACTGACGGGATTCAGACCAGTGCCGAGAGCGAGCAGGACGGCCGATACAGCCGTAAAAGTGTCCTGACTCTCAGTAAAGCACTCTGGGACGAGGCGGAGGTGTTCGTCTGCAGAGTGACACACGATGAAACTCTTCACGAGGTCTCCATGCGTAAGAGTCGCTGTTAGAAGATCTGAGTGTTGATGTTTGTCCAGCTGAAGATCTCTCATATATCTGATGATCTGTGTCAGAATCATGTCAGTCTACTCATACACATCTGATCATTTACACTTTTATAACTCTCACAAGATCTTGTGTTTGCTGTTACATTCAATAAAGATTTTGAAGATGTTACATTTGTGTTCAAGTGAATTTCATTATAAGTCATTTGCTGAAGTTTCAAAAATAGAGAGCACATTAAGAGATGAAAGTAAAGTTGATGTGGTTTAAAGATGTTAACAGGAGACAGAACTGAGAGGATCAGAATCACTCAACACTATTAATGCAAATCTGATTTTCACATCTTACATTTACTGTTTATTTTAATGCTGTCAACCTGAACACTTTCACTTCTTCTAATGAAGACTTTAATTATTTATGATGTTATTAAATATTTCAATGGAAAGGAATATACAATTTGTACAATATAAAGGTGATTATATATATATTGTTTGTGCGTGCGTGCGTGCGCGCGCGCGCGTGTGTGTGTGTGTGTGTGTGTGTGTGTGTGTGTGTGTGCAGCTGCAGTATCTGTCAGGTGTATCTGTTCAGTCTGACTGATGGAGGTTTTTGTACGACTCTTTATCACTGTGTGAACACATAGCTACTGTGATAACTCTGACAGTAATAATCTCCTGCATCTTCAGTCTGAACTTCACTGATGCTCAGAGTAAAATCTGTGTTTGATCCACTGCCACTGAATCTTGATGGAGTTCCAGACTGAAGTCTGTTTGTATAATATTGTCACCACTAGGGGCTGGCTGTGTTTGACTAAGCCACGCCCCTTTTGAACTCCCACCTCGAGGAGGTCCCCAAAGCCGACCCAATGACCAGACAAACACGGAAACAGGTAAGTAAAATTTAAAACAAGCTTTATTGAATTTAAATACTTAAAAGGACTGGGAAAATTGGGGAAGGGAAATTTAAAACTAATGGCTTCTTCTCCTCCCTCCAGGGAGACTACAGCCACGGGTAAACAGGGACAGAACAACAGGGGTGCCAACCACCGTCAACGGGGAAAGAGGGAAACGTCAGGCTCCCGCCTGGACCCTGCTAGCCGTGGCGCCCTCCTTCTCTCCTGGAGGCAGACAATTTTTGGTGTGACTGGTAGAGGTCTTTCCCACTGTCCGTGCCCAATGGTTCACTCTCGCCTTCTCTCTCCACAGGCGGCCACTAGGACAACAAAGACACTGTTACTGGACTTTGAATGTTTCTCACCGGCTCCCTGCTTACAGCTTTCTGGGTAAGTATCACGTTCACCGTCGGTTCCTCAATGATTCACTCTCGTTTTCCTCTCTCTCTCCACAGGTGATCGCTAGGACACAGAAACACTGTTACTAAACTTTGAATGTTTCTCACCGGCTCCGCTGCTTACAGCTTTCTGGGTAAGTATCACGTTCACCGTCGGCTCTTTACTGATTCACTCTCGTTTTCCTCTCTCTCTCCACAGGTGATCGCTAGGACACAGAAACACTGTTACTAAACTTTGAATGTTTCTCACCGGCTCCGCTGCTTACAGCTTTCTGGGTAAGTATCACGTTCACAGTCGGCTCTTTACTGATTCACTCTCGTTTTCCTCTCTCTCTCCACAGGTGATCGCTAGGACACAGAAACACTGTTACTAGACTTTGAATGTTTCTCACCGGCTCCGCTGCTTACAGCTCACTGGATAATTATCACGTTCACAGTCGGCTCTTTGCTGATTCACTCTCGTTTTCCTCTCTCTCTCCACAGGTGATCGCTAGGACACAGAAACACTGTTACTAAACTTTGAATGTTTCTCACCGGCTCCGCTGCTTACAGCTTTCTGGGTAGTATCACGTTCACAGTCGGCTCTTTCTGTAGGTCAGCAGGGGGGCGAAGGTCACACACCACCTCGCCGGGTCGAGCGCTGCCCTATCCCCACTGTCCGTAGGCCGATCGAATCCCGGATAGGGGCGCCCTTTCGTGGAGACCACGGGGGCGGCGGACCCTTTCGCCTCCGACTCTGCGATAATACAAACACAGGTAAGCTTGCACCACAAATGCTTCTAATACTTTACTCACAGTCCTTCACAGCTCTTGGTCTGCGTCTCTTCGTACTCTTAAACAGCACACAGCGTATGATGGCAATGAGGTCTGAGGTCGTTGGCCCCTCCGTCCTCCTTCCAGGGAAGAGAATGGATGGTGCGGGGCTTCTGACAAGACACACAGCAACCCACAGCAAATACACAGCACCACTCAACGTGAAAAAGCTTATGATTTGTAAAGTCTCACTCACCACACTGTAAGTGCAACACCACAAGGGAAACGCCCGATATCCTCCACTGTGCTTGGGGCTAACGTAGAGGCGAGGGCAAACCGACCAGACCAAAGTCGCGTTGCTGTGGCTGTATGGAATGTATGCTTCTAGCGGCTCGCCCACCACGCTACTTATAGGGGTAGGGCCGCCTTCCTAATCCTAGAAGACTCCAACGATCACACAATGTAAGTGTCTGCCAGTTATGCTACACCACGGACATACTCACAGCGGATAGCCTTTGTTTACGTTGTGTAACGAGGTCAAATCCCTTCTCGCTTTAATCCTTCCAAAATACTAGTTGGACCAGGGTTCCTTTTCTACCCGTAGGGTTATTCCTCAAATCCAGCCGGTCCACCGTAACTGCAACAAGAGAGGAGGGAAGAGAGAGAAATATAGCCAGTCACCACGTCTAACAATGAGCACAGCTCCGTTCCTCAGCACACACTCAACTGCCAATTGTCATCTAACTGCGCTTTTTATACTTCTCTTTACACTCCCGTTATCCAATTACCCGGCGATCTCTTTAACTAGGCACAGCTGTGCCCAATCGGCTGATTACAGCCTTCGCGGAGCCGCCGGATGTCCGGTGTTTCTATTTTTCCGGTCGGGGCGGAAACATCCGGGCGGAACCAAACTTCCTCAACTTTTGGTTCCGCCCTGAAAAGTCGTCACCCCGTGACATCCTCCCCCGCCAATACATTCCAGTCCCTGGAATGCCTTTGAGTAGTCCACTCACCATAGCGGGAAGGGGGCCGGCCGCGGTTCTCCCGTTGGGAGCGCCTTACAGGGGAGTCAGGTTCGGCGGGCTCGGGCACAACCTCAGGTTGTCTTTGGGCGGCCAGGGGTTCGGCTGGCTCTGGTGCTGGTCCTGGCTGCCCCTGGGCGGCCGGGGGTTCAACTGGCTCAGGTGCTAGTTCTGGCTCTCCTGGGGCGGCCGGGGGTGGTGCCACCACAGGTAAGCCTGGTACCACAGCCCATCCTTCCATCCAGGGGGCCGTCGGTGCCGGCTCCGCAACTACCTCCTCCGTGACCTCGGGATAATTTGGACAAGGGCGAATCATGTTTCGGTGTACCACCCGTTCCGGGCCGGCCTTTCCTTCCGGCCGGATGGTATACACCGGCTGGCCCGGTCTCTGCTGCCTACAGACTACGTACGGGGTGGCCTCCCAGCGGTCGCTCAACTTTCCTTTGCCTTGCCGCCGGTTGTCTCGTACCAGGACTCTCTCTCCTGGTAACAAGGGGGCTTCCCGGGCCGTCCGGTCGTACAACCGCTTGTTCTTTTCTCCTGTGGCCCGTATTTTCTGGGATACCTGCTCGTAGGCAAAGTGCAGCCGTTGGTGGTGGCGCCCCACCCATTCCGTCACGCTTCCTTCCTCCTGGCCCGCGGCCGCTCCCAGGACCAGGTCCGTCGGCATCCGCACATGCCTACCGAACATCAGATAAGTGGGGGCATACCCCGTCGTACTATGAATGCTGTTATTATAAGCTTGTAAGAGGTTCGGTAGAGCACTCACCCAATCACTCTGCTTCCGTTGATCCAAGGTCCCTAAGAGCCCCAACAGGGTTTGATTAAACCTCTCGCAGCAGCCGTTTCCTTGAGGGTGATATGACGTCGTATGGGTCTTCGTGCACCCATACAGCTGGCATAATTCCCGGATCACCTTTGATTCGAAATTTGCCCCTTGGTCTGAGTGTAAGAACTCTGGACATCCGAACGTTTGGAAGACGTGCCGCCATAAAGCCGTTGCGGTGGTACTTGCCGTCTGATCGAGGGTGGGGACTGCCCATGCATACTTCGTAAACAGGTCGGTGATTACTAAGATGTTCGGATAGCGGTCCTGTGGCCGGCCCAGGGTCAGGAAATCCATCGCCATGATGTGAAGGGGGGCTTTGGCACATATGGGTATCATCGGCGCTCGGGCCTCTCGTCGAGACTTGAATAACATACACCTGGGGCAAGCTTGGACCAAGCTACGTACTGATGCTTCCAGCCCCGGCCAGTAGAAGAACCTGCGCAGCAGTGATGCGGTCCGTTCTTGTCCCTGGTGCCCCAGCTGGTCATGGTAGGCAGACACCAGGGCTGCTGTTTGGTCGGCGGGCACCACGATCTGGCGCACCTCCTCGCCCAGCTTCGGATCACTTACTTTTCGGCAAAGTACCCCCTCCTGTATCTCCAGCTTGTCCCACTGTCCCAGCAGTCTCTTTCCCGTCTCTGTCTGGGTCAGCCTCTCGGACGACGTTGGCCGCCGGCCTTGCTCCACCCACATCTTCACCTGCCATAAATCCCGATCCTGGGCCTGTCTTTCCTTCCACCGGCAGGGGTCCCAACCCCAGCTCCCGGGTACCGCCTCCTGCTGGCCTCCTGGTGCTTCCACGACCCCTATCAGGTAGCCTTCCCCCTGGCTTTCCTCTTCTTGGCCATCACAGCCACCGGGGCCGTCCACCTCTGGCAATCGGGACAAGACATCCGCGTTCGTGTGTTCCCGGCCGGGCCGATACTGCAGTTGGTAATCGAAATTGGCAAGTTGTGCCACCCAGCGCTGCTCCACAGCCCCCAACTTCGCTGTCTGTAAATGAACCAGAGGATTATTGTCTGTAATCACCGTTACCTTAGCACCCCAGAGGTAGTCCTTGAACTTCTCGCTCAGGGCCCACTTCAGGGCCAGCAGTTCCAGTTTGAATGAGCTGTAGTTCGCATCGTTCCTCTCCGCTGGGTGGAGGCTTCGGCTTGCGTAGGCGATCACCCGTTCCGTACCCGCTTGTCGTTGGGCCAAGACTGCTCCCAGCCCCAGGTTGCTAGCGTCTGTATACAAGAGAAATGGTTGGGTAAAGTCTGCATAGGCCAAGATAGGAGCCTGTAACAATTCCTGTTTCAATCTCTGAAATGCCCCCTCACAGAACTCATCCCAATCAATAGGGGGTGACCCCCGTCCCCGGTTTCGCCCTGTGCCGACCAGTAGCTGGTTAAGGGGCTTGGCAATCTTTGAAAAGTCTTTTATGAACCGTCTGTAGTACCCCACAAACCCTAGAAATGACCGCACTTGCCTCACAGTCTTGGGTGCACTCCAGTCTCTTACCGCGGAGACCTTCCCAGGGTCTACGGCCACCCCAGCAGCGCTGACCACGTGGCCCAGGAACTGGACTTCCCGCCTCAACAGATGGCATTTGTCGGGTTGCAACTTCAGCCCATATTTCTCCATCGCCTGGAAAACCTCTTCGAGGTGTCGGAGGTGGGAATCGAAATCTGGGGAATACACAATTACATCATCCAAATATACCAAGACTGACTCCATTAACTGACCTCCAAGACAGCGCTGCATGAGGCGTTGGAACGTGGCCGGAGCGTTACAGAGCCCGAAAGGCATCCGTTCCCACTCGAATAGTCCGAACGGGGTCGTAAAGGCGGTCTTCTCTCTATCGGCCTCGGCCACTGGCACCTGCCAATATCCACTGGCCAGATCCAAAGTGGAGTACCAAGCAGACCGTGTGAGACCGGCAAGGGAGTCTTCAATCCGGGGTAAGGGAAAAGCGTCTTTCTTGGTCACCAGGTTAAGCTTCCGATAGTCCACACAAAACCTCCAAGCTCCTGACTTTTTCTGCACAAGTACGATAGGGGCTGCCCATGGGCTACTACTTTCCCGGACGACGCCTCGCTCCAGCATACCCTGCAGTAGTGAGCGTACCTCTGTATACAAGGTGGGTGGGATCGGCCGGTACCTCTCTCTACTGGGTCCTGCATCTCCAGTCGGTATATGGTGTTCCACCACCTTAGTACACCCATAATCCTCCTCGTGTCTTGCGAATACATGTTGCCATTTCTGAAGGAGGGCTTGGAGTCTTTGTGTCTGCGCCTGTTCCAACTCTTCCCCTTGCAGGGACTCACCTGCCAAGTGCCTCGGCACGTCCCTCCCCCCGTTGTTCGAAGGGGCTTCCATCTGGGTCAGGGCCACCTCGATGACAGTGGGGCACACCTGACGGAACCTAACATCTCTCTCCTCCCTCACCTGATGGGGCGCAACCCCCGTTAATCGGGCCAGCCGCTGGTGTCGGTGTAAGTATACTGGGTAGGGGTGGTCGTTTCGGACCTTCACAGGGACCCTCCCCCGGCGGACCGCCGCTAGGCCTCGTGCTACTTCCACTTGGGGGCAATCGGCGTGAGGTTCAACCAATACCCATTCTTCGGGGCCAACTCCTCGGGGGGCTACTCTCACCCACACCATGGCCTCACTCCTAGGGGGAATAGACAGAGCGAATCGACACATCACTCTTCCTACCTCTTCCCGGCCTCTGCGGACCTGGGTCATCTGGACCCGACGACAGTCGGCTACTACTTGCTCCCATAGGGGCCTCTCGACAGGGGAGATCCTAGGGCCGGGCTTAGCCCGAAATAACTCCTCCCAACATTCGGAGAGGACGTTCATACCTAATAGGGCTCGATGGACACCCAAACATCTGTCCTCCACGATAATCACTCCTTTTTGGGGAACCAACACCCCATGAACTTCTAAGTCCGTCAGCCGATAGCCAATATAAGGGATCTCTAGGCCGTTGGCGCCCCGCAACGTCAGCCAGGGGGCCTCCCCTCCTTGGGCACTCTGCTTCCCAAATACTTCCTGCGAGAGACTTTCCGCAAACAATGTCACTTGAGAGCCCGTATCTACTAGGCACTGTATTGTCTTGCCACATACCTTCACCTCCGCCATTGGGCTGTGCCCAACCATCTGGTCTCTAGAATTCTCACGTCTTCCAGGGTCTTCTCTAGGGGCCCCGGCCACACGACCCACTGTGGCCGGTCGTCTTAAAAACACCCCTCCGATGACCTGCGAGGCCCACACAGGCGACTGTAATGCCCTGGTTCTCCACACCGATTGCAGATTGGCCGCCCTTGGTCATCCCACTCGAAGCGGGGCCGGTTCAAACGATTCGGGCGTCCCGGTGGCTCTCGGCCCCTCTCAGAGTAGACTCGCTCTCGGGGTGCCGGCCTCGGTTCCTCTCGCGCCCTACTTTGGCGAAGTTCTCCCAAGAGGGTCTTAGATAGTTCCGACATCTGCTCTCGGACATCTTTCAACAACTCTACCCTCAGGGCTTGCTTCCAGTCTGCGTGTTCAGGTGGCGCTGCTGTGTTTCCACTTACGGCTGCACATACAGGGGTTTCGGTTACTTCGGCCTCATCACCCTCCAGGGCTAGCGCCTCCTTCTTTAGATCTTCGAAGGTAAGCCCGGGGTCCCTCCGAAACTGGACCCTCAGACTTTGTCTCACGGGGCCTTCTTTCATCCCCAGGAGGAACTGGTCGCGTAACAAAGCTTCTCCATCTCCTAGCCCATGGTCTCGTCGGGCTTGCAGGCGAGTGAACTGCTCCCGCAGCCTGAGGGCAAAAGCTCGAATAGGTTGTCGGGGGCCTTGTTTACAATTAAAAAATTGTGAACGGAGGACAGCTACGGGGGTATGGTCACCATATTGTTCAGCAAGGAACTGGAACACAGTCTGGGCGGTGGCTCTAATTGCTTCGGGGGCGGCTTGTACCTCTCGCCGTGCTTCTCCTTCTAGGGAGTTCAACACAAATTGGAGCCGCTGGGCGGCGCTAAGGCCCTGCAAGTCGGCCAAGTACTCCAGTTGGGCCTTCCATTCGGTCAGGCGTACCTCCGACTCTGCTCCTCCATATCTCTGGACCCATGGGCTGCCCATGATAACGGGTGTGGCACGGGGTGGGGCTGCTGGCCCCGCGTTGTCAGTCATTGGGTGACCTTGGTTACTCAACTCGAGGTGGGATCCTGCCGACTACGCCAAAATCTGTCACCACTAGGGGCTGGCTGTGTTTGACTAAGCCACGCCCCTTTTGAACTCCCACCTCGAGGAGGTCCCCAAAGCCGACCCAATGACCAGACAAACACGGAAACAGGTAAGTAAAATTTAAAACAAGCTTTATTGAATTTAAATACTTAAAAGGACTGGGAAAATTGGGGAAGGGAAATTTAAAACTAATGGCTTCTTCTCCTCCCTCCAGGGAGACTACAGCCACGGGTAAACAGGGACAGAACAACAGGGGTGCCAACCACCGTCAACGGGGAAAGAGGGAAACGTCAGGCTCCCGCCTGGACCCTGCTAGCCGTGGCGCCCTCCTTCTCTCCTGGAGGCAGACAATTTTTGGTGTGACTGGTAGAGGTCTTTCCCACTGTCCGTGCCCAATGGTTCACTCTCGCCTTCTCTCTCCACAGGCGGCCACTAGGACAACAAAGACACTGTTACTGGACTTTGAATGTTTCTCACCGGCTCCCTGCTTACAGCTTTCTGGGTAAGTATCACGTTCACCGTCGGTTCCTCAATGATTCACTCTCGTTTTCCTCTCTCTCTCCACAGGTGATCGCTAGGACACAGAAACACTGTTACTGGACTTGAATGTTTCTCACCGGCTCCGCTGCTTACAGCTTTCTGGGTAAGTATCACGTTCACAGTCGGCTCTTTACTGATTCACTCTCGTTTTCCTCTCTCTCTCCACAGGTGATCGCTAGGACACAGAAACACTGTTACTGGACTTTGAATGCTTCTCACCGGCTCCGCTGCTTACAGCTTTCTGGGTAAGTATCACGTTCACAGTCGGCTCTTTACTGATTCACTCTCGTTTTCCTCTCTCTCTCCACAGGTGATCGCTAGGGCACAGAAACACTGTTACTGAACTTGAAATGTTTCTCACCGGCTCCGCTGCTTACAGCTTTCTGGGTAAGTGTCACGTTCACAGTCGGCTCTTTACTGATTCACTCTCGTTTTCCTCTCTCTCTCCACAGGTGATCGCTAGGACACAGAAACACTGTTACTGAACTTTGTATGTTTCTCACCGGCTCCGCTGCTTACAGCTTTCTGGGTAAGTATCACATTTCACAGTCGGCTCTTTGCTGATTCACTCTCGTTTTCCTCTCTCTCTCCACAGGTGATCGCTAGGACACAGAAACACTGTTACTGAACTTGGAATGTTTCTCACCGGCTCCGCTGCTTACAGCTTTCTGGGTAAGTATCACGTTCACAGTCGGCTCTTTGCTGATTCACTCTCGTTTTCCTCTCTCTCTCCACAGGTGATCGCTGTGACACAGAAACACTGTTACTGAACTTTGTATGTTTCTCACCGGCTCCGCTGCTTACAGCTTTCTGGGTAAGTACCACGTTCACAGTCGGCTCTTTACTGATTCACTCTCGTTTTCCTCTCTCTCTCCACAGGTGATCGCTAAGACACAGAAACACTGCTACTGAACTTTGAATGTTTTCTCACCGGCTCCGCTGCTTACAGCTTTCTGGATAAGTATCGCATTCACAGTCGGTTCTTCTGTAGGTCAGCAGGGGGGCGAAGGTCACACACCACCTCGCCGGGTCGAGCGCTGCCCTATCCCCACTGTCCGTAGGCCGATCGAATCCCGGATAGGGGCGCCCTTTCGTAGAGACCACGGGGGCGGCGGACCCTTTCGCCTCCGACTCTGCGACAATACAAACACAGATAAGCTTACACCACAAATGCTTCTAATATTTTACTCACAGTCCTTCACAGCTCTTGGTCTGCGTCTCTTCGTACTCTTAAACAGCACACAGCGTATGATGGCAATGAGGTCTGAGGTCGTTGGCCCCTCCGTCCTCCTTCCAGGGAAGAGAATGGATGGTGCGGGGCTTCTGACAAGACACACAGCAACCCACAGCAAATACACAGCACCACTCTGACGTGAAAAAGCTTATGATTTATAAAGTCTCACTCACCACACTGTAAGTGCAACACCACAAGGGAAACGCCCGATATCCTCCACTGTGCTTGGGGCTAACGTAGAGGCGATGGCAAAACGACCAGACCAAAGTCGCGTTGCTGTGGCTGTATGGAATGTATGCTTCTAGCGGCTCGCCCACCACGCTACTTATAGGGGTAGGGCCGCCTTCCTAATCCTAGAAGACTCCAACGATCACACAATGTAAGTGTCTGCCAGTTATGCTACACCACGGACATACTCACAGCGGATAGCCTTTGTTTACGTTGTGTAACGAGGTCAAATCCCTTCTCGCTTTAATCCTTCCAAAATACTAGTTGGACCAGAGTTCCTTTTCTACCCGTAGGGTTATTCCTTAAATCCAGCCGGTCCACCGTAACTGCAACAAGAGAGGAGGGAAGAGAGAGAAATATAGCCAGTCACCACGTCTAACAATGAGCACAGCTCCGTTCCTCAGCACACACTCAACTGCCAATTGTCATCTAACTGCGCTTTTTATACTTCTCTTTACACTCCAGTTATCCAATTACCCGGCGATCTCTTTAACTAGGCACAGCTGTGCCCAATCGGCTGATTACAACCTTCGCGGAGCCGCCGGATGTCCGGTGTTTCTATTTTTCCGGTCGGGGCGGAAACATCCGGGCGGAACCAAACTTCCTCAACTTTTGGTTCCGCCCTGAAAAGTCGTCACCCCGTGACAATATATCAGGAGTTTAGGAGCGTCTCCAGGTTTCTGTAAGTACCAGTACACACAAGGTGGGTTACAGGGTGGAGGAGAACTGACTTTACAGTTCATAGTAACAGAGTCTCCTCGTGCTGCAGTTTTCGCTGAAGGACTTTGAGTTACTGTGATCTGTGATTTACACCCTGAAATGAAAAATGATAAGAATCAAATTATGATTAATAAGAAAAATCCAGTCATGTTTTATATAAATAACGTAAATGCATTTAAAAATACCTTGTAACGAAAATAAAAGTGTCCAGATGAAGATGATGGTGAAGGTCATTGTTGATGTTTAGTTTTGTGTGTTGTGTTGAGTTATGAAGTGTTAAACTCACAGCACTATAAACTCTCAGAGATCTGAAGCATCTCATCTGATATGCAAACAGACTCACACTGATTTAAATATTTATCTCATGACATCACAACACAACTTTATACACTGAGTGTTTGTGTTTATTGTTTTCCACTAATAGTGTTTGTGGATTGTTGTCTTAAAATATTTGTATTAATTCTTGACCTGTCATAAAT